>NC_041392.1:87487517-87496787 GCF_002162155.2 Triticum dicoccoides | reverse complement strand
AAATCACTTACATATGAATATGTCTTCTCTAAATGTAGGCCTTGGCTGAGAAGCAAGACGGATCTGGACATTCAGTAAGTAAAGCCACAAACTTATCCACCTCTTCATCCCTGAACAACATATTTCTATAAGATAGTATATTTGTATATGCACTGAACAATGCCCGTATGTTGGAACAGAAGAATACTCATGAATGTAATCAACTGAACTAAGAATTTGTTAATATGTCTAGCAGCACACATCTCTCCTCCTTGTTCCTTCTCAGCACAATTGCATTTCATAGTATGGTTATACATATCCTCAAACATGTAGGAACAAATATTTGTCTTCCTCACGTGCATGAAGAAATACTTACATTTACATGCTAGAAAACTAATTGGATGAGAAGTACATATGTCGCTCATTGTTGTCCTTGTATAAAAACAGTACAAAAGTGGGACTATAAACTCCCCAATCCTTGTTGTCTCTCTTTATTTAAAGAGCATTTAACCTCTGCGTCACACAGCGTATATATGTCTCAGCGTGTGGCATGTACCTTTTGCCAATGTCAACATACTCAAATACGACTTCTTCACCAAGTTCCAATGTAACAGGCTGTCAAGAAAAAATATGCAATACCAAAGGTGAGAATGGCAGTCTATTGGCCAATATATTCTACTGTAATAATTAGTCTAAAGTAGAAAAACGCATAATATGTGATAAATTAGCAGCAACTATAATCCTTTTACCAGTTTCATAGCTCCATATTAATGCGACCTGATAGTTTATTCATCCCTTCACCTGGTGACCTCTTGGACTTAAGTAGAGATGATTTCTGAAACAAAATGTGAGATGTTTAATCTGGGCCTCACCCAAACACACTTCTGTACTTTGTCTTGCAAAATATGTATTCAAATAGCTTGCATAGAAAATGGTGTCAAGAAAGAGCCAACTTAATCAAATGGCCTTGCTGCATATAATCGATAATCTTTAAGCTATTTGGAAGTCCATATTTCTTTTATCAAAAACCATAATAAAGTTCTTTATTTCTGAAGGCCAAATACACTCCCTGAACTCAGAATCTGCATGGAGTTCCAGTAGAAGGCAAAAGCACGAAAGCTGCCTCTAAAGGACTCCCACTTTAAGGGCCAATAAAAAAGGAATTCCTCTTGTGTCATAACAAAGAACCTGCTAGGCAGGATGCAGAACCTGAATGGCTTTTTACATCTGCATAACACACTACAGTTTATGAGAAACCGCAAAAAAAAAATATCGCCCAAGTGAGGCATGAGCTAGCGCGCCTTTGCAACCGAAAACGACAAATGCGCCGACCCAGATCACGAATCAAAGCACATCAACCAGCCTAAAAGACAGAACGGAGAATTCGACAACATGAGGGAGAGGAGTTTATCCCATTCACTACATATTGATTACCTTGATTCACCTCACATGGAGTCTGCTTGGATTTTTTTATCAATCACCCTTGTGGCCTTGTCGACATGGCACATAAAAGATCGTCAGAAACTACATGACAGAGAGGTAGTTAAGTTTGCAAATGGTACATGAACTGCAGCAGGACCAATCGTTGAGGCAAGTCTATATCCAATCAGGAGACATATTTATCACTACAATCAACAACAAAAAGAAAGAAGTCAGGAATCCAATTAACCTACCTATTGGGAGAGTTGAGGGAGAAGCATGAGGGGATAACCTGTGATGGCGAGACCTGCGGCGGCTCCCGCGGTGCATGACGGGCAGCGGCTCCGACTCTCTCGCGGCGAAGGGCGGCGACCTGCGGCGGCTCTCCCCCCGGCGCGCGACAGGCGGCGGCTCCGGCTCTCCCGCGGCGAAGGGCGGCGGCTCCGGCTCTCCCCACGGCGAAGGGCGGCGACCTGCGGCGGGGCTCCCCCGGCGCGCAACTCCGGCTCTCCCGCAGCGAAGTGCGGCGACCTGCGGCGGGGCTCCCGCGGCGGAGGACCAGGTCAAGGTCCTCATGGAGGCCCTCGTCGAACTCAAGGTCTGTGTGTTGTCAGAGTACAAATCCACTGAAGCAGCAGAGTGGCAGTGGCAAAGGCATAGTTGAGTAGCTTGTAAAGTGGCCGAGCGGCGGTAACGTAGACGTGGCAGCATGACGGTGACGGGCGATCAATCCAGGTGAAGTGACGGCGGGCGTTGGTGAAGCAGCCCACGGGGTCGACGGCAGGCAGCCGCGGGGTGGCTCTCGCGCTGGGCTCCGGCAGTTGTGCGGGGATGGGCGAGCGGGTTCAACGGGCGGGGTGGCACCGCAGCCCGGTGAAGTGGCGGCGGTCAACAGCGGGCAACCGCGGGGTTGGCGGTGGAGCGGCGCATGCGAGGATGGGCATGCGGGCCGGAGCAGGCGGGCGGCGGCGCGCGCATACGAGAAACCGTCGGGTTAGAGGGGGTGCGTGCGCACTGGGGTATTCTGGTGGAGGGATTATGGGTCGATTGGTGGGGTTAGTGGGGATTAGCGGGATTGGCTTCCGCCCAGCAGTGGTTGGTGTTAAACACAGAAAGATTTTTGGCCGTTAGATCCAGTGATCAGATGATTCTGGTAGAGGGATCCTAGTAAGCGTGCACGTGGAACGCACGTCTAGACTAATGCTATAAATAATTCAAGAATTTCACGTGTATAGAAATAGTACATGACACATTACAAAGCCAAGCATTGCGCGGCAATATTTGCTTGCCTCGCATGCAACTCTTGAGCAGAAATGAGAAGTTAGATCTGCTGGTGATGATACGTTCGGAATAAAACAATAAAGAGAAACCATTTCATGCAACTTATAGAAAGTTTCCCCATCAAATGAGCTCTACAGAAGAGGATCATGCATCATGTATTAAAAAATAAACAACATCACCAACCAAACCTAGTAACCAAGCAGGTTGATCAGAATGTGAATCCTTCTTTGAACCTCAATTTCTTTCAAGATTGAAGCCTGAAAGGAACAAGAATAAACCAGACAAATAAGTCCGAATTGGATCTGAATAACCAAAATAAAGAACTGGATAAAAACGAGATAATGAATAAATTATGAACTGGTCAACTGAATACAAAATGCAGCTTGGTGTTCCCTGGAAACTTAAGCAGGGAACATGACAGGTGAGCAAGAGATATAAATCAAGATAGGCTAAAGTGAAGTAAGTTTTGAGTAACTCATCTCAATGCAAATTATTAACTACGTGCGCACATCATAGGCTGCACCAAAGATGTAGTAAAAGCACGAAACCACATATTTTTAACCTGACTCACAAGAAGGTGCAGGAGCGTGTGGAGCTTATTGGTGGAAGTTCTCAGAAGAGTAGGAAGATGCCTTTGCGGCATCAAGCTTGTGAGTAGCTACTCTTCTACTGGAAATCCCACGCACTACCCTGAATCCATGACATGGTAGCCGGATCACCTTCAGTTTCAGCGGATATGGGATATGATTGGAATAAAAACTCACAAGAGCGACCAAAATTAGACGATGGGATTCCATGGTGTTACCTGGGAGAACAGGAGGGTGTCTACGTGCAAGGACTCCTGCTCCTCCTGCAGGAATCGTCTGTCCTTCTCTATTTCTCCCGTCCGATCCCTGTAACATAGATGCAGATCTCCCCTCTCAGAAATTCCATTACATGTTAGTCGAAAGCAATTCCTAGTTTCCACAAGCCAAAGTATATAACGATATATGAATATATGTAAATATAAGTATTGCTAATGTCATAGTTTGTCATACTTCAAAAACATCCTATCATGTCAAATGGCCACAAATAATTATGTAAACATCTTATCATGTCAAATCATTGGTGACCATCCTCCTTGTGATGCATTTAAAAAAATGGAACTTCCTATCTGCACTTACATCACGGATAACATACAGCAAAATATAATTGAAATTCAATAGACTTCTATCAGATGACATGATTGTGAAGATCAGTGCAGATTTCAAAGCCCACTTTCTAAGATATATTGGTATGTGATACTTGTAATCATATAGGTATGTGACGTGAGGGGAGGATGATATATATTTGGACATATATGATTCTGTCAGAAAAAAATGTACACACAAAAACAGTACTTGCTCAATTTTTCCTCCGTACAAGCATGGTTGGTTCTCAACTGAACATGGTAAAACTGACTTGGAAGTAGTGGAAAAATAAAATGCACTTATTAGGCATGTAGAAATCTGACTTGGAAATCTACAGTCCTTCTACAAAAGCCAATTCTCTGTTGAAGTTGGTAAATCTGACTTGAAAATCTTCAATTGCTGTGTTTAAGTTGCTTATTTCTCGAATCTTATTTCCTTATACAAAAGCCAACTCTACATCTGCGTAGTAAAATATAAATTTTCACCTGCAAAGAGATCAGGTCAAAGGATTTTGGTTCTGCGGACTACAAAGTTATGTATTAGTACAAACTTCGATCAGCATAAAATAGCATTCTATTGAGGATAATAGGAAACAAAAGATGATTTGTGAATACAACTACTTGTATGTGTGCAACAATAGTGGATGCTTTACAATAACCATGGAACTGAAAGGTACAAGGGTAAATGCAATATCATATGTAGGTATAAACTGGGATTGAGTGCAATAATCCATGTGATAAAGAACCCGAGACAAAAGTTTGGCGCAATAAACCAGATGAAACATTAGCTAAGCTGCAACTGAAAAATAAATGCAGCTCTAGCTTTCTAACATCCTTTCTTTATTTTGCTCATACCGGGCATTTTCCCTTTGCCTTTTTGGTGCTTCTTTATCTGTAGGATAAACAAAAATTACTGTTGGCACAATATGAGTGAGATGTGAGTAGCAGTTGCTTATCATTACCCAAGGAGCGGCTGCAGTTTAAGGCTTTAAGTTGTGTTCGTGACACGCTTACGTGAGGAGACTCGACACCGGAATCATACCAGGTGATATTGTCTAGAAGTGTGGTAGATGGAGACATGGAGTCATTCCTCGATAAATAATTCCTAGCTAGATGATACCTTAGCACACAAACAATTTATTAATTATAGCATGATCCTGAAACAAAAGCACCTGGAGCTTGAAGCTGGATTGGTTCCCTGCTTTGTTGACTGTTGTAATATCGACAGAAGCATAAAATAAATTTAGCAATCAGGGAAAGTGGGCAGTGGCACAAAGCCTGGTACCAATTTCTTTTGACCTTTTCCTGAATTCGTATGTTGTATCAAGCCAATGTAGATTGGAGAATCAGGAGTACAGGAGCATCCGGGGGAGGCGGCGACCCGCGGCAGGGACGGGCTCCCGCGGCTGGGGAGGCGGCGACCCACGCCATGGGAGGCGGCGACCCGCGGCAGGGACGGGCTCCCGCGGCTGGGGAGGCGGCGACCCGCAGAGGCTTCACGTGGCTCCGACGACGCGACGCGACGGTGAAGGGCTGCGGCGAAGGGCGTGGCTGCGGGAGGAGCAGGAGGTCGTGCGGGAGGAGAATGAGGAGGTCGTGCGGCAGTTTTCTTTTTACTGCGGGGCAGATTAGCGATAGATCGATTGTGGCTTTATTGCGTGGTTGGTAGTGTTAAACACAGAATAATTAAGGACCATTAGATTATGATGATGGATGAATGTGATTGTTTGGATCTGCCCCTCTTTTTTTTTTATAGTGGTGATAGATGAAATGATACGTGAGCTTTACGTATTTGCGAAAAAATAATAATACAAATTCAGTGTCACATCATCTAGTACACACTGCATACATAGATGCAGATGAATGCACCGGCAGACACGGTGGGCATACAACAAACACATGATACTATCTAGTTCTGAGGGCTCCATGGTACGCATTTAGGCGCAGAGCACTCCTTCTGACAGGTTTCCCGGCACTGCTGCTCCAACCCGTACCGGCAGAGGTCGCAGTACCGGGTGGTGCAGGGGCTGACGCACGAAGGGCTAGGGTCGAAGTTGCACTCGTCGCAGCTGCCGGTGCAGTTGTTTGCTTTCTTGCAGCCCTCGATCACGTCCATCTTGCAGGAGTTGCATGTATAGTCAATGCCGTCGCAGTAGCTGCTGCAGTTCGAGGCAATGGAGGCTTCACATGGCGAGTAGCACTGCGAAAAACAGTCGTTGCACGATATCGTTGGCCCAGGCCCAGGTCCCGGCGCTGGAGCCAGAGATGGTGGTGGTGGTGGTGGCGGAGGTGGCGTTGCCGGCGCCGGTGCCTGAGGGTGACCGCAGCGCCCCAAAGAAGGCGCAACCAGCATGGCGAGAATGGCGGCGACGGCGGCTGCCTTGAGAGCGAGAGCGGCTGAACGCGGAGCCATTGTTGTGTTGTGGATCGAGCTGTTCACGCAAGGCTAACTATAGTTTGGGAGGAAGATCGATCTGCACATTAGCAAGAGGACCTGTGCACGCAGATGAAATGCGATGTCTTACTAGTGCACATACGACGCTACTTGTAGGCACTGTAGATCTGAATCGTGGGTATAACTTGTACTATCTTGTACTGAATACATAGATGGAGTGCTGATCCGGCTAGCTAGCTAAAAACGGCACCAAGTTGGAAGCTGAGATCCGCGTTGAGATCTTACGAGTTGACTTCATCCATTACAAGTTGACTTCATTTATGAGAAGTTGAGATCTTACAAGCTGACTTCATTTATTACAAGTCGGCATCTTACAAATTGTAGTACTCCCTTCGTTCCTAAATATAAGTTTCTTTGAAGATTTCAATATAGACCACATACGAATGTATATAGACATATTTTATAGTGTAGATTCACTCATTTTGTTTCGCGGGTAGACCATTTTGGAATCTCTAACAAAGCTTATATTTAGGAACATACGGAGTATATTACTTGTAATAAATGAAGTTGCTATACATTTGCGTAGGGTTTATTAGCCCCCCTCACAATTTGAGCCAAAGTTGCTATACATTTGCGTAGTAAAATATGAGTTATCTGTAGAAAGAGTGGTATCGCGGTAAACTTCATGCGAATACAAATCAGTAATATAATTTTTATGACATACCGATATTTTGCAAATCAAATATATTGTCGAATTTAACCCAAAATACAACGGTCTAGAACTCACCTTAACCGGTTAAGCTGGGTTAAATTAATATCAATGACGGAGAGAAAACTAAATTACTTGAGAGTGTACTGAGTCACGACGGATGTTTTTTTTTCCTCTTTTGAAAAGACATCCTTAGGGCATCTTATAACTGACATTTCTAAACGATACTAGCAAGAGGCCCATGCGTTGCACGGAACATCAAGATGCATTTATACGAATTGTTTATCTTGTGGGAGACAAAGATGAACGAGAGAAGGCCTTATCTGCAAATGTGGAGAGGGGTGCGGATATCTTTTTAGCAAAATTGCCATAGTCTGCTTTCTATCCGTCAGATATAGATCGGACGGTCTATATTGCAGGATGGCAGGCACACCATCATCACCAACTCGGTTTTTTATAAGAGTAGAGATAGAATAGACAATGCAATGGACAAAAAAGACACGAAACGACCAGCAAAAATGGTAAAAATAGAGAGTATAAGCAAATGTCTGAACTTCACTTCACTATCTGCTTATATATAGACAATGGCCGGCATCAATCCATCACTTAGCTAGATGCCCTCCGCAATATTGAAGTATTTGCAACACTTAGCCTAGAGTGGATGGATGCTCGTTCCAAGCGAGTCAGCAGCTTAGTTGCTATTCACCGGCCTGCGGTGCACATAATGCCAGATTGTTCATGTATACTCAGCTTGGTTTCTGCGTTCCAACCAAATTGTATCCTCTGATTTGTTCTCGCATGTTCTACATTAAAATAAGAGACGGATTCAAATTAAACATCAAAGGGGATGTAGCTCAGATGGTAGAGCGCTCGCTTAGCATGCGAGAGGTATGGGGATCGATACCCCACTTCTCCACTTACTGATTTTATTTTTTGTCTTCCGCTAAACCCTGCTGGCTGGGACCAGGACAGAAGGCTGGCTCGGCATCGGCGTCATCACCCCCGCAACGTCTTGGGCGGAGCGGTGAGTGGTGAGCTGAGCTGTGGCATATATCGTGTGTGTGCAAGCAAGCGCAATGCCTGTGGCTGCACGAGAGCATGACGCCATGGTCCGTGGAGTGCCAGAGATCGCCGACCGGCCGGGAGACGTCCCTCCCTTCCTCCGGGGGACATGCCGGTATGTACCCTGCTTCCTTCACACATGGACCATGGCGCGTTGCCCCGCCTCCGGTCTCCCAGCACATGCAGATTCGCGCGTGCTCCTATTATCACATGTGTATCGACCGACCATTAGCATGAGTCCGGTTGTCATCCACAGACCACGCACTCCTATTATCCACGACCATCAGCATCCATGGAGCCTGGACCGATCGGCCATGGAGCCTCTCGTGCTCCGCAACGAGTGGGTGACCGCCGTTAATTAAACTAAGGGAAGAGCTAGCTAGTGCCGGCCGGCCGGCCAGACGAGTCAATTAATTAACTGCATGCTTGTGACGCACGTTAGTTTGGCGGTCGAATCTTTACTCTCGCTCTCGGTGGAGAGACTCGGCGCTAGTGCAAAGCACGGAGGCTGGCTAGCTGCTTTCGATCATCTTCTAAGAACACGTGTGGTTCCAGATATGCCGGCCATGATCGATCGAGGGCTTTCTTGTCCATGATGATGAACGAAGGTGCGGAGACGATCCGGGAGACCCTGCCGTTCCTTTCCTTCCAAAGTTGCTAGAAAATTAGCATTAGGAGGTTGGCCAAGCCTTTTCGATTTGGTGAGCGCACGTACCTTTCTTTCCAAAGTTCGACGCGTCTTTTACACTGACCATAGTCGGCCAATCACCTGTCTGAATGTCGATCAAACCAATCCTTGCTAAAACCGTGTTCCACGCCGCAATCCTTGCTAAAATCATAGTCTGACAGCTGTTTTTCTTGAAGACTGGAGTTCGCTGAACTTGGTTCCTCGATTCCCGGAATCCCGGTGGTCTGGGCTCTTTTTGTATTTGGCGAGTCGGTGGTCTGCACTTCTGTTTTCACGATGATGAACGGTGGTCTCTGGGCTTCATACGACGTACCAGCCTCGGTCTTTTGCACGCAAGGTGCAGTGGACCAGCCGATGATGCAGCTAGCACGAAGAAGTCAATCTAGCTGAGAGTTGAAAACCCGATCCTGACCGGCCGGCATGGGTGTTACTAAAGTCTAGCTAGCGTTAGCTTAGATATGGCTGTTGTGCATCATGTCGTGCGCCCCTTATCACATGTTATCCACCGTTGGCGGGAGGAACCCTGTTATCGTTCTTGTTAGATTCAGCATCTTGATTAGGGTTGTGTT
>NC_041392.1:87433977-87487366 GCF_002162155.2 Triticum dicoccoides | reverse complement strand
CTGCATTAGAACGATGCATACGGCCAACTTATTATTATAAATAAAAAATTATTGTTATAACAAGGTTTGAAAGTCTCCAACAGAAACAAATGCTCACTCAGAGCCAAAAATACTAGGAAAATAAACTAGCCAAGACAGGGACGCCACAACCGGCCGGCTAAAGTAAGATAGGTAAACTAATTGCCTATCTTATTACATGACCGCCATCCAAACCGGTTGAAGATATCCCGAACTACCATCTCCCAGCGGATAGACCCAGTAACCAAATGCTCCCTGGCCTCCATCGGAGTGAGTAGCGACCACGAACGGATTAATGCCGTGGCTCGGAAGATAACCTGCACAAAATGAAATCGTGATATTCTGTTAAAAACCAAATCATTTCTGCAATTCCAGATAGTCCAGAGCAAAGCGCATACTCCCACACAAATATGTTTTGCTACATCAGGCTGAATCCCATTAAGCCATGTCCCAAATAACATGTTAACAGAATTCGGTGGAATAATATTGAAACCAATGTGGACGGTACGCCAAAGAACTTTGGCCAGCGGGCAATCAAAAAACAGGTGTTTAATTGTCTCATCCCGATCACAGAAACTACACCTAGTAGATCCTGTCCAATTACGCTTTGTCAGGTTGTCCTTAGTTAAAATGACTTGTTTGTGGACAAACCACATGAACACTTTTATTTTCAAAGGAACTTTGACAGCCCACACATGCTTGGAGGTAGGAATGAAGCTCGAGTTGATAACATCAATATACATTGATTTTGTTGGGGAACGTAGCAGAAATTTAAAATTTTCCTACGTGTCACCAAGATCTATCTATGGAGAGACCAGCAACGAGTAGAAAGAGAATGCATCTACATACCCTTGTAGATCGCTAAGCGGAAGCGTTCAAGTGAACGGGGTTGATGGAGTCGTACTCGTCGTGATTCAAATCACCGATGATCCTAGTGTCGAACGGACGGCACCTCCGCGTTCAACACACGTACAGCCCGGTGACGTCTCCCACGCCTTGATCCAGCAAGGAGAGAGGGAGAGGTTGAGGAAGACTCCATCCAACAGCAGCACAACGGCGTGGTGGTGGTGGAGGAGCGTGGCAATCCAGCAGGGCTTCGCCAAGCACCATGGGAGAGGAGGAGTAGGGAGAGAGGTAGGGCTGTGCCAGAACTTCGTGTATAGCTCCCATGCGCCTCCCCACTATATATAGGGGTGGAGGGGCTGGTTTCTTGCCCTCCAAGTCCATTGGGGCGTTGGCCAAGGTGGGAGGAAAGAAATCTCATTATTTCCTTCCCCACCGATTGTTATCCCCCCTTTTTAGGGATCTTGATCTTATCCCTTCGGGATATGATCTTATTCCTTCTAAGGGGGGATCTTGGTGCGCCTTGACCAGGGGTGTGGGGCCTTTCCCCCACTACCCACGTCCATGTGGGTCCCCCCATGCAGGTGGGCCCCACTCCGGAACCTTCTAGAACCTTCCCGGCACAATACCGAAAAATCCCGAACATTTTCCGGTGGCCAAAATAGGACTTCCCATATATAAATCTTTACCTCCGGACCATTCCGGAACTCCTCGTGACGTCCGGGATCTCATCCGGGACTCCGAACAACATTCGGTAACCACATACAAACTTCCTTTATAACCCTAGCGTCATCGAACCTTAAGTGTGTAGACCCTACGTGTTCGGGAGACATGTAGACATGACCGAGACGTTCTCCGGTCAATAACCAACAGCGGGATCTGGATACCCATGATGGCTCCCACATGTTCCACGATGATCTCATCAGATGAACCACGATGTCAAGGACTTAATCAATCCCGTATTCAATTCCCTTTGTCTATCGGTATGTTACTTGCCCGAGATTCGATCGTCGGTATCCAATACCTTGTTCAATCTCGTTACCGGCAAGTCACTTTACTCGTTTCGTAACACATCATCCCGTGATCAACTCCTTGGTCACATTGCGCATATGATGATGTCCTACCGAGTGGGCCCAGAGATACCTCTCCGTTTACACGGAGTGACAAATCCCAGTCTCGATCCGCATAAAACAATAGATACTTTCGGAGATACCTGTAGTGCACCTTTATAGTCACCCAGTTACGTTGTGACGTTTGATACACCCAAAGCACTCCTACGGTATCCAGGAGTTACATGCTCTCATGGTCGAAGGAAGAGATACTTGACATTGGCAAAGCTCTAGCAAATGAACTACACGATCTTTTGTGCTAGTCTTAGGATTGGGTCTTGTCCATCACATCATTCTCCTAATGATGTGATCCCGTTATCAACGACATCCAATGTCCATAGCCAGGAAACCATGACTATCTATTGATCACAACGAGCTAGTCAACTAGAGGCTCACTAGGGACATATTGTGGTCTATGTATTCACACGTGTATTACGATTTCCGGATAATACAGTTATAGCATGAATAAAAGACAATTATCATGAACAAGGAAATATAATAATAATACTTTTATTATTGCCTCTAGGGCATATTTCCAACAGTCTCCCACTTGCACTAGAGTCAATAATCTAGTTCACATCGCCATGTGATTAACACTCACAGGTCACATCGCCATGTGACTAATACCCAAGAGTTTTAGGTTTGATCATGTTGCTTGTGAGAGAGGTTTTAGTCAACGGGTCTGAACCTTTCAGATCCGTGTGTGCTTTACAAATCTCTATGTCATCTCCTAGATGCAGCTACCACGCTCTATTTGGAGCTATTCCAAACAACTGTTCTACTTGGAGCTATTCTAAATTATTGCTCCATTATATGTATCCGGTCTCTCTACTCAGAGCTATCCGGATAGGTGTCAAGCTTGCATCGTTGTAACCTTTACGACGAACTCTTTTACCACCTCCATAATCGAGAAAATTCCTTAGTCCACTAGTTACTAAGGATAACTTTGACCGCTGTCCTGTGAGCCATTCTTGGATCACTCTTGTACCCCTTGACTGACTCATGGCAAGGCACACTTCAGGTGCGGTACACAGCATAGCATACTGAAGAGCCTACGTATTAAGCATAGGGGACGACCTTCGTCCTTTCTCTCTATTCTGCCGTGGTCGAGCTTTAAGTCTTAACTTCGTACCTTACAACTCAGGTAAGAACTCCTTCTTTGACTGGTCCATCTTGAACACCTTCAAGATCATGTCAAGGTATGTGCTCATTTGAAAGTATTATTAAGCATTTTGATCTATCCTTATAGATCTTGATGCTCAATGTTCAAGTAGCTTAATCCAGGCTTTCCATTGAAAAACACTTTCAAAATAACCCTATATGCTTTCCAGAAATTCTATGTCATTTCTGATCAACAATATGTCAACAACATATACTCATCAGAAATTCTATAGTGCTCCCACTCACTTCTTTGGAAATACAAGTTTCTCATAAACTTTGTACAAACCCAATTTTTTTTGATCATCATCAAAGCATACATTCCAACTCCGAGATGCTCACTCCAGTCCTTAGAAGGATTGCTGGAGCTTTGCATACTTATTAGCATCTTTCGGGATTGACAAAACCTTCCGGTTGTATCACATACAACCTTTCCTCATTAAAATCGTCGAGGAAACAATGTTTTGACATCCTATCTGCAAGATTTCATAAATAATGCAGTAATCGCTAATATAATTCCAACAGACTCTTAGCATCGCTACGAGTGAGAAAATCTCATCGTAGTCAACTCCTTGAACTTGTCGGAAAACATCTTAACGACAAGTCGAGCTCTCTTAATGGTGACATTTACCATCATTGTTCGTCTTCCTTTTGAAATCCATCTGTACTCATTAGCCTTACGACCATCGAGCCGTTCTGCCAAAGTCTACACTTTGTTTTCATACATGGATCCTCTCTCGGATTTTATGGCCTCAAGCCATTTATCGGAATCCGGGCCCACCATCGCTTCTCCATAGCTCGTAGGTTCATTGTTGTCTAGCAACATGACCTTCAAGACAGGATTACGTACCACTCTGAAGTAGTACGCATCCTTGTCATCCTACGAGGTTTGGGAGTGACTTGATCCGAAGTGTCATGATCAATATCATAAGCTTCCACTTCAATTGGTGTAGGTGCCACAGGAACAACTCCCTGTGCCCTGTCACACACTAGTTGAAGAGACGGTTCAATAACCTCATCAAGTCTCCACCATCCTCCCACTCAATTCTTTCGAGAGAAACTTTTCCTCGAGAAAGGACCCAATTCTAGAAACAATCCATATTGCTTTCGGATCTGAATTAGGAGGTATACCCAACTGTTTTGGGTTTCCTATGAAGATGCATTTTATCCGCTTTGGGTTCGAGCTTATCAACCTGAAACTTTTTCATATAAGCGTCGCAGCCCCAAACTTTTAAGAAACGACAACTTATGTTTCTCTAAACCATAATTCATACGGTGTCATCTCATCGGAATTACGTGGTGCCCTATTTAAAGTGAATGTGGTTATCTCTAATGCCTAACCCATGAACGATAGTGGTAATTCGATAAGAGACATCATGGTACGCACCATATCCAATAGGGTGCAACTATGATGTTCGGACACACCATCACATTATGGTGTTCCAGGCGGTATTAATTGCGAAACAATTTCCACAATGTCTTAATTGTGTGCCAAAACTCATAACTCAGATATTCATCTCTATGATCATATCATAGACATTTTATCCTCTTGTCACAATGATCTGCTACTTCACTCTGAAATTACTTGAACCATTCAATAATTCAGACTTGTGTTTCATCAAGTAAATATACTCAACATTTACTCGAATCATCTGTGAAGTAAGAACATAATGATATTCACTGCATGCCTCAGCACTCATTCGACTGCACACATCAAAATGTGTTACTTCCAACAAGTTGCTATCTTGTTCCATCTTACTGAAAATGAGGCTTTTCAGTCACTTGCCCATGTGGTATGATTTGCATATGTCAAGTGATTCAAAATCAAGTGAGTCCGAACGGTCCATTTGCATGGAGTTTCCTCATGCACATACACCAATAGACATGGTTCGCATGTCTCAAACTTTTCAAAAACGAGTGAGTCCAAAGATCCATCAACATGGAGCTTCTTCATGCGTTTTATACCATTATGACTTACATGGCAGTGCCACAAGTAAGTGGTACTATCATTACTATCTTATATCTTTTGGCATGAAAATGTGTATCACTACGACCGAGATTCAATAAACCATTCCTTTAGGTGCAAGACCATTGAAGGTATTATTCAAAAATAGAGTAACCATTATTCTCCTTAAATGAATAACCGTATTGCGATAGACATAATCCAATCATGTCTATGCTCAACGCAAACACCAATCTCGGTGGTAGAGGGAGCGTGCGATGCTTGATCATATCAACCTTGGAAACACTTCCAACATATATCGTCAGCTCACCTTTAGCTAGTCTCCGTTTATTCCGTAGCTTTTATTTCGAGTTACTAACACTTAGCAACCGAACCGGTATCCAATACCCTGGTGCTACTAGGAGTACTAGTAAAGTACGCATTAACATAATGTATATCCAATAAACTTCTATCGACCTTGCCAGCCTTCTCATCTACCAAGTATCTAGGGTAATGCTGCTCCAGTGGTTGTTCCCCTTATTACAGAAGCACTTAGTCTCGGGTTTGGGTTCAACCTTGGGTTTCTTCACTAGAGCAGCAGCTGAATTGCCATTTCATGAAGTATCCCTTTGTTCCCTTGCCCTTCTTGAAACTAGTGGTTTCACCAACCATCAACAATTGATGCTCCTTCTTGATTTCTACTTTCGCGGTGTCAAACATCATGAATATTTCAAGGATCATCATCTATCCCTGATATGTTATAGTTAATCACGAAGCTCTAGCAGCTTGGTGGCAATGACTTTGGGGAAACATCACTATCTCATCTGGAGGATCAACTCCCACTCGATTCAAGTGATTGTTGTGCTCAGACAATCTGAGCACAAGCTCAACGATTGAGCTTTTCTCCCTTAGTTTGCAGGCTAAGAAAATCGTCGGAGGTCTTATACCTCTTGACGTGGGCACGAGCCTGAAATCCCAATTTCAGCCCTCGAAACATCTCATATGTTCCGCGACGTTTCGAAAACGTCTTTGGTGCCTCTACTTAAACCATTTAATTGAACTATCACGTAGTTATCAAGACGTGTATGTCCGATGTTCGCAACATCGACAAACGACGTTGGGGTTCAGCACACTGAGCGGTGCATTAAGGACATAAGCTTTCTACTGATCGCATAATCGCTACTATCAACTTTCAACTATATTTTCTCTAGGAACATATCTAAACAGTGGAACTAAAGCGCGAGCTACGACATAATTTGCAAAAGGTCTTTTGACTATGTTCAGGATAATTAAGTTCATCTTATGAACTCCCACTTAGATAGACATCCCTCTGGTCATCTAAGTGATCACATGATCCGAGTCAACTAGGCCGTGTCCGATCATCACGTGAGACGGACTAGTCATCATCGGTGAACATCTTCATGTTGATCGTATCTACCATACGACTCATGCTCGACCTTTCGGTCTCCGTGTTCCGAGGCCATGTCTGCACATGCTAGGCTCGTCAAGTTAACCCTAAGTGTTTTCGCTGTGTAAAACTGTCTTACACCCGTTGTATGTGAACGTAAGAATCCATCACACCCGATCATCACGTGGTGCTTAGAAGCGACGAACTGTAGCAACGGTGCACAGTTAGGGGAGAACACTTCTTGAAATTTTGTAAGGGATCATCTTATTTACTACCGTCGTCCTAAGCAAACAAGATGCATAAACATGATAAACATCACATGCAATCAAATAGTGACATGATATGGCCAATATCATTTTGCTCCTTTTGATCTTCATCTTCGGGGCTCCATGATCATCATCGTCACCGGCACGACACCATGATCTCCATCATCATGATCTCCATCATCGTGTCTTCATGAAGTTGTCACGCAAACGACTACTTCTACTTCTATGACTAACGCGTTTAGCAATAAAGTAAAGTAGTTTACATGGCGTTCTTCAATGACACGCAGGTCATACAATAAATAAAGACAACTCCTATGGCTCCTGCCGGTTGTCATACTCATCGACATGCAAGTCGTGAATCCTATTACAAGAACATGATCAATCTCATACATCACATATCATTCATCACATTCTTCTTGGCCATATCACATCACATAGCATACCCTGCAAAAACAAGTTAGACGTCCTCTAATTGTTGTTGCATGTTTTACGTGGCTGCTATGGGTTTCTAGCAAGAACGTTTCTTACCTACGCAAGACCACAACGTGATATGCCAATTGCTATTTACCCTTCATAAGGACCCTTTTCATCGAATCCGTTCCGACTAAAGTGGGAGAGACTGGCACCCGCTAGCCACCTTATGCACCAAGTGCATGTCAATCGGTGGAACCTGTCTCACGTAAGACTACGTGTAAGGTCGGTCCGGGCCGCTTCATCCCACAATACCGTCGAAATAAGATTGCACTAGTAACGGTAAGCATATTGAACAACATCAACGCCCACAACTACTTTGTGTTCTACTCGTGCAAAGAATCTACGGAATAGACCTAGCTCATGATGCCACTGTTGGGGAACGTAGCAGAAATTCAAAATTTTCCTACGTGTCACCAAGATCTATCTATGGAGAGACCAGCAACGAGTAGAAAGAGAGTGCATCTACATACCCTTGTAGATCACTAAGCGGAAGCGTTCAAGTGAACGGGGTTGATGGAGTCGTACTCGTCGTGATTCAAATCACCGATGATCCTAGTGCCGAACGGACGGCACCTCCGCGTTCAACACACGTACAACCCGGTGACGTCTCCCACGCCTTGATCCAGCAAGGAGAGAGGGAGAGGTTGAGGAAGACTCCATCCAATAGCAGCACAACGGCGTGGTGGTGGTGGAGGAGCGTGGCAATCCAGCAGGGCTTCGCCAAGCACCATGGGAGAGGAGGAGTAGGAAGAGAGGTAGGGCTGTGCCAGAACTTCGTGTATAGCTCCCATGCACCTCCCCACTATATATAGGGGTGGAGGGGCTGGTTTCTTGCCCTCCAAGTCCATTGGGGCGTTGGCCAAGGTGGGAGGAAAGAAATCTCATTATTTCCTTCCCCACCGATTGTTATCCCCCCTTTTTAGGGATCTTGATCTTATCCCTTCGGGATATGATCTTATTCCTTCTAAGGGGGGATCTTGGTGTGCCTTGACCAGGGGTGTGGGGCCTTGCCCCCACTACCCACGTCCATGTGGGTCCCCCCATGCAGGTGGGCCCCACTCCGGAACCTTCTAGAACCTTCCCGGTACAATACCGAAAAATCCCGAACATTTTCCGTTGGCCAAAATAGGACTTCCCATATATAAATCTTTACCTCCGGACCATTCCAGAACTCCTCGTGACGTCCGGGATCTCATCCGGGACTCCGAACAACATTCGGTAACCACATACAAACTTCCTTTATAACCCTAGCGTCATCGAACCTTAAGTGTGTAGACCCTACGGGTTCGGGAGACATGTAGACATGACCGAGACGTTCTCCGGTCAATAACCAACAGCGGGATCTGGATACCCATGATGGCTCCCACATGTTCCACGATGATCTCATCGGATGAACCACGATGTCAAGGACTTAATCAATCCCGTATTCAATTCCCTTTGTCTATCGGTATGTTACTTGCCCGAGATTCGATCGTCGGTATCCAATACCTTGTTCAATCTCGTTACCGGCAAGTCACTTTACTCGTTCCGTAACACATCATCCCGTGATCAACTCCTTGGTCACATTGTGCATATGATGATGTCCTACCGAGTGGGCCCAGAGATACCTCTCCGTTTACACGGAGTGACAAATCCCAGTCTCGATTCGCATAAAACAATAGATACTTTCGGAGATACCTGTAGTGCACCTTTATAGTCACCCAGTTACGTTGTGACGTTTGATACACCCAAAGCACTCCTACGGTATCCAGGAGTTACACGCTCTCATGGTCGAAGGAAGAGATACTTGACATTGGCAAAGCTCTAGCAAATGAACTACACGATCTTTTGTGCTAGTCTTAGGATTGGGTCTTGTCCATCACATCATTCTCCTAATGATGTGATCCCGTTATCAACGACATCCAATGTCCATAGCCAGGAAACCATGACTATCTGTTGATCACAACGAGCTAGTCAACTAGAGGCTCACTAGGGACATGTTGTGGTCTATGTATTCACACGTGTATTACGATTTCCGGATAATACAGTTATAGCATGAATAAAAGACAATTATCATGAACAAGGAAATATAATAATAATACTTTTATTATTGCCTCTAGGGCATATTTCCAACAGTCTCCCACTTGCACTAGAGTCAATAATCTAGTTCACATCGCCATGTGATTAACACTCACAGGTCACATCGCCATGTGACTAATACCCAAGAGTTTACTAGAGTCAGTAGTCTAGTTCACATCACTATGTGATTAACACTCAATGAGTTTTATGTTTGATCATGTTGCTTGTGAGAGAGGTTTTAGTCAACGGGTCTGAACCTTTCAGATCCGTGTGTGCTTTACAAATCTCTATGTCATCTCCTAGATGCAGCTACCACGCTCTATTTGGAGCTATTCCAAACAACTGTTCTACTTGGAGCTATTCTAAATTATTGGTCCATTATATGTATCTGGTCTCTCTACTCAGAGCTATCCGGATAGGTGTCAAGCTTGCATCGTCGTAACCTTTACGACGAACTCTTTTACCACCTCCATAATCAAGAAAATTCCTTAGTCCACTAGTTACTAATGATAACTTTGACCGCTGTCCTGTGAGCCATTCTTGGATCACTCTTGTACCCCTTGACTGACTCATGGCAAGGCACACTTCAGGTGCGGTACACAGCATAGCATACTGAAGAGCCTACGTCTTAAGCATAGGGGACGACCTTCGTCCTTTCTCTCTATTCTGCCGTGGTCGAGCTTTAAGTCTTAACTTCGTACCTTACAACTCAGGCAAGAACTCCTTCTTTGAATGGTCCATCTTGAACACCTTCAAGATCATGTCAAGGTATGTGCTCATTTGAAAGTATTATTAAGCATTTTGATCTATCCTTATAGATCTTGATGCTCAATGTTCAAGTAGCTTAATCCATGCTTTCCATTGAAAAACACTTTCAAAATAACCCTATATGCTTTCCAGAAATTCTACGTCATTTCTGATCAACAATATGTCAACAACATATACTCATCAGAAATTCTATAGTGCTCCCACTCACTTCTTTGGAAATACAAGTTTCTCATAAACTTTGTACAAACCCAAAATTTTTGATCATCATCAAAGCATACATTCCAACTCCGAGATGCTCACTCCAGTCCTTAGAAGGATTGCTGGAGCTTTGCATACTTATTAGCATCTTTCGGGATTGACAAAACCTTCCGGTTGTATCACATACAACCTTTCCTCATTAAAATTGTCGAGGAAACAATGTTTTGACATCCTATCTGCAAGATTTCATAAATAATGCAGTAATCGCTAATATAATTCCAACAGACTCTTAGCATCGCTACGAGTGAGAAAATCTCATCGTAGTCAACTCCTTGAACTTGTCGGAAAACATCTTAACGACAAGTCGAGCTTTCTTAATGGTGACATTTACCATCATTGTCCGTCTTCCTTTTGAAATCCATCTGTACTCATTAGCCTTACGACCATCGAGCCGTTCTGCCAAAGTCTACACTTTGTTTTCATACATGGATCCTCTCTCGGATTTTATGGCCTCAAGCCATTTATCGGAATCCGGGCCCACCATCGCTTCTTCATAGCTCGTAGGTTCATTGTTGTCTAGCAACATGACCTTCAAGACAGGATTACGTACCACTCTGAAGTAGTACGCATCCTTGTCATCCTACGAGGTTTGGGAGTGACTTGATCCGAAGTTTCATGATCAATATCATAAGCTTCCACTTCAATTGGTGTAGGTGCCACAGGAACTACTCCCTGTGCCCTGTCACACACTAGTTGAAGAGACGGTTCAATAACCTCATCAAGTCTCCACCATCCTCCCACTCAATTCTTTTGAGAGAAACTTTTCCTCGAGAAAGGACCCGATTCTAGAAACAATCCATATTGCTTTCGGATCTGAATTAGGAGGTATACCCAACTGTTTTGGGTTTCCTATGAAGATGCATTTTATCCGCTTTGGGTTCGAGCTTATCAACCTGAAACTTTTTCATATAAGCGTCGCAGCCACAAACTTTTAAGAAACGACAACTTAGGTTTCTCTAAACCATAATTCATACGGTGTCATCTCATCGGAATTACGTGGTGCCCTATTTAAAGTGAATGTGGTTGTCTCTAATGCCTAACCCATGAACGATAGTGGTAATTCGATAAGAGACATCATGGTACGCACCATATCCAATAGGGTGCAACTATGATGTTCGGACACACCATCACATTATGGTGTTCCAGGCGGTATTAATTGCGAAACAATTTCCACAATGTCTTAATTGTGTGCCAAAACTCGTAACTTAGATATTCATCTCTATGATCATATCATAGACATTTTATCCTCTTGTCACAATGATCTGCTACTTCACTCTGAAATTACTTGAACCATTCAATAATTCAGACTTGTGTTTCATCAAGTAAATATACTCAACATTTACTCGAATCATCTGTGAAGTAAGAACATAATGATATTCACTGCATGCCTCAGCACTCATTCTACTGCACACATCAAAATGTGTTACTTCCAACAAGTTGCTATCTTCTTCCATCTTACTGAAATGAGGCTTTTCAGTCATCTTGCCCATGTGGTATGATTTGCATATCTCAAGTGATTCAAAATCAAGTGAGTCCGAACGATCCATTTGCATGGAGTTTCTTCATGCATATACACCAATAGACATGGTTCGCATGTCTCAAACTTTTCAAAAACGAGTGAGTCCAAAGATCCATCAACATGGAGCTTCTTCATGCGTTTTATACCATTATGACTTACATGGCAGTGCCACAAGTAAGTGGTACTATCATTACTATCTTATATCTTTTGGCATGAAAATGTGTATCACTACGACCGAGATTCAATAAACCATTCCTTTAGGTGCAAGACCATTGAAGGTATTATTCAAAAATAGAGTAACCATTATTCTCCTTAAATGAATAACCGTATTGCGATAGACATAATCCAATCATGTCTATGCTCAACGCAAACACCAATCTCGGTGGTAGAGGGAGCGTGCGATGCTTGATCATATCAACCTTGGAAACACTTCCAACATATATCGTCAGCTCACCTTTAGCTAGTCTCCTTTTATTCCGTAGCTTTTATTTCGAGTTACTAACACTTAGCAACCGAACCGGTATCCAATACCCTGGTGCTACTAGGAGTACTAGTAAAGTACACATTAACATAATGTATATCCAATATACTTCTATCGACCTTGCCAGCCTTCTCATCTACCAAGTATCTAGGGTAATGCTGCTCCAGTGGTTGTTCCCCTTATTACAGAAGCACTTAGTCTCGGGTTTGGGTTCAACCTTGGGTTTCTTCACTAGAGCAGCAGCTGAATTGCCGTTTCATGAAGTATCCCTTTGTTCCCTTGCCCTTCTTGAAACTAGTGGTTTCACCAACCATCAACAATTGATGCTCCTTCTTGATTTCTACTTTCGCGGTGTCAAACATCATGAATATTTCAAGGATCATCATATCTATCCCTGATATGTTATAGTTAATCACGAAGCTCTAGCAGCTTGATGGCAATGACTTTGGGGAAACATCACTATCTCATCTGGAGGATCAACTCCCACTCGATTCAAGTGATTGTTGTGCTCAGACAATCTGAGCACAAGCTCAACGATTTAGCTTTTCTCCCTTAGTTTGCAGGCTAAGAAAATCGTCGGAGGTCTTATACCTCTTGACGTGGGCACGAGCCTGAAATCCCAATTTTAGCCCTCGAAACATCTCATATGTTCCGCGACGTTTCGAAAACGTCTTTGGTGCCTCTACTTAAACCATTTAATTGAACTATCACGTAGTTATCAAAACGTGTATGTCCGATGTTCGCAACATCGACAAACGACGTTGGGGTTCAGCACACTGAGCGGTGCATTAAGGACATATGCTTTCTACTGATCGCATAATCGCTACTATCAACTTTCAACTATATTTTCTCTAGGAACATATCTAAACAGTGGAACTAAAGCGCGAGCTTACGACATAATTTGCAAAAGGTCTTTTGACTATTTCAGGATAATTAAGTTCATCTTATGAACTCCCACTTAGATAGACATCCCTCTGGTCATCTAAGTGATCACATGATCCGAGTCAACTAGGCCGTGTCCGATCATCAC
Organism: Triticum dicoccoides; assembly: GCF_002162155.2. Taxonomy (NCBI): domain Eukaryota; kingdom Viridiplantae; phylum Streptophyta; class Magnoliopsida; order Poales; family Poaceae; genus Triticum; species Triticum dicoccoides. Next base: position 87,474,034 of record NC_041392.1, on the reverse strand, counting down.
GTGAGACGGACTAGTCATCATCGGTGAACATCTTCATGTTGATCGTATCTACCATACGACTCATGCTCGACCTTTCGGTCTCCATGTTCCGAGGCCATGTCTGCACATGCTAGGCTCGTCAAGTTAACCCTAAGTGTTTTCGCTGTGTAAAACTGTCTTACACCCGTTGTATGTGAACGTAAGAATCCATCACACCCAATCATCACATGGTGCTTAGAAGCGACGAACCGTAGCAACGGTGCACAGTTAGGGGAGAACACTTCTTGAAATTTTGTAAGGGATCATCTTATTTACTACCGTCGTCCTAAGCAAACAAGATGCATAAACATGATAAACATCACATGCAATCAAATAGTGACATGATATGGCCAATATCATTTTTCTCCTTTTGATCTTCATCTTCGGGGCTCCATGATCATCATCGTCACCGGCACGACACCATGATCTCCATCATCATGATCTCCATCATCGTGTCTTCATGAAGTTGTCACGCCAACGACTACTTCTACTTCTATGACTAACGCGTTTAGCAATAAAGTAAAGTAGTTTACATGGCGTTCTTCAATGACACGCAGGTCATACAATAAATAAAGACAACTCCTATGGCTCCTGCCGGTTGTCATACTCATCGACATGCAAGTCGTGAATCCTATTACAAGAACATGATCAATCTCATACATCACATATCATTCATCACATTCTTCTTGGCCATATCACATCACATAGCATACCCTGCAAAAACAAGTTAGACGTCTTCTAATTGTTGTTGCATGTTTTACGTGGCTGCTATGGGTTTCTAGCAAGAACGTTTCTTACCTACGCAAGACCACAACGTGATATGCCAATTGCTATTTACCCTTCATAAGGACCCTTTTCATCGAATCCGTTCCGACTAAAGTGGGAGAGACTGGCACCCGCTAGCCACCTTATGCACCAAGTGCATGTCAATCGGTGGAACCTGTCTCACGTAAGAGTACGTGTAAGGTCGGTCCGGGCCGCTTCATCCCACAATACCGTCAAAACAAGATTGGACTAGTAACGGTAAGCATATTGAACAACATCAACGCCCACAACTACTTTGTGTTCTACTCGTGCAAAGAATCTACGCAATAGACCTAGCTCATGATGCCACTGTTGGGGAACGTAGCAGAAATTCAAAATTTTCCTACGTGTCACCAAGATCTATCTATGGAGAGACCAGCAACGAGTAGAAAGAGAATGCATCTACATACCCTTGTAGATCGCTAAGCGGAAGCGTTCAAGTGAACGGGGTTGATGGAGTCGTACTCGTCGTGATTCAAATCACCGATGATCCTAGTGCCGAACGGACGGCACCTCCGCGTTCAACACACGTACAGCCCGGTGACGTCTCCCACATCTTGATCCAGCAAGGAGAGAGGGAGAGGTTGAGGAAGACTCCATCCAACAGCAGCACAACGGCGTGGTGGTGGTGGAGGAGCGTGGCAATCCAGCAGGGCTTCGCCAAGCACCATGGGAGAGGAGGAGTAGGGAGAGAGGTAGGGCTGTGCCAGAACTTCGTGTATAGCTCCCATGCGCCTCCCCACTATATATAGGGGTGGAGGGGCTGGTTTCTTGCCCTCCAAGTCCATTGGGGCGTTGGCCAAGGTGGGAGGAAAGAAATCTCATTATTTCCTTCCCCACCGATTGTTATCCCCCCTTTTTAGGGATCTTGATCTTATCCCTTCGGGATATGATCTTATTCCTTCTAAGGGGGGATCTTGGTGCGCCTTGACCAGGGGTGTGGGGCCTTGCCCCCACTACCCACGTCCATGTGGGTCCCCCCATGCAGGTGGGCCCCACTCCGGAACCTTCTAGAACCTTCCCGGTACAATACCGAAAAATCCCGAACATTTTCCGGTGGCCAAAATAGGACATCCCATATATAAATCTTTACCTCCGGACCATTCCGGAACTCCTCGTGACATCCGGGATCTCATCCGGGACTCCGAACAACATTCGGTAACCACATACAAACTTCCTTTATAACCCTAGCGTCATCGAACCTTAAGTGTGTAGACCCTACGGGTTCGGGAGACATGTAGACATGACCGAGACGTTCTCCGGTCAATAACCAACAGCGGGATCTGGATACCCATGATGGCTCCCACATGTTCCACGATGATCTCATCGGATGAACCACGATGTCAAGGACTTAATCAATCCCGTATTCAATTCCCTTTGTCTATCGGTATGTTACTTGCCCGAGATTCGATCGTCGGTATCCAATACCTTGTTCAATCTCGTTACCGGCAAGTCACTTTACTCGTTCCGTAACACATCATCCCGTGATTAACTCCTTGGTCACATTGCGCATATGATGATGTCCTACCGAGTGGGCCCAGAGATACCTCTCCGTTTACACGGAGTGACAAATCCCAGTCTCGATCCGCATAAAACAATAGATACTTTCGGAGATACCTGTAGTGCACCTTTATAGTCACCCAGTTACGTTGTGACATTTGATACACCCAAAGCACTCCTACGGTATCCAGGAGTTACACGCTCTCATGGTCGAAGGAAGAGATACTTGACATTGGCAAAGCTCTAGCAAATGAACTACACGATCTTTTGTGCTAGTCTTAGGATTGGGTCTTGTCCATCACATCATTCTCCTAATGATGTGATCCCGTTATCAACGACATCCAATGTCCATAGCCAGGAAACCATGACTATCTGTTGATCACAACGAGCTAGTCAACTAGAGGCTCACTAGGGACATATTGTGGTCTATGTATTCACACGTGTATTACGAATTCCGGATAATACAGTTATAGCATGAATAAAAGACAATTATCATGAACAAGGAAATATAATAATAATACTTTTATTATTGCCTCTAGGGCATATTTCCAACAGATTTGACTTAGAATACTCCAGACCTAGTTAGCTTCCAGCGTAATTCATCTGGTTGCTGGGAAAGCTGAACCTCCATCAGCCTCCTAACTAGACGGAGCCATTCTTCCCAACGATTGCCCGCTAGCGACCGTCTAAACTGAATATTAAGGGGGGTAGATTGAAATACCGTTGCAACGAAAACCTCACGACGTTGAACAATACGATATAAGGACGGGTATTGAATGGCCAAGAGTGTCTCTCCGAGCCAAGTATCCTCCCAGAACCGTGTACTAGTACCGTTGCCAATAATGAACTTTGCCCTATTAAATATTGATTGTTTGACTTTCATGAGTCCTTTCCAGAAAGGCGAGTCAGTCGATCTAACCGTCACTTGTGACAAAGTTTTGGTCTAAAGGTACTTGTTACGCAGTATTTGTGCCCACGTGGCATCAGTCTCTTGGGAAAGCTTCCACAACCACTTACTAAGCAGGCATCTGTTCTTGACTTCGAGATTTTCAATACCAAGCCCCCCTTGGTCTTTCGGTCTACAGATGATATCCCATTTAGCTAGCCAGTACTTTCTTTTTAGCTCATCACCCTGCCAGAAGAAATGTGATCGATAAAAGTCCAATCTTTTCCTAACCCCAACCGGGACTTCAAAGAACGATAAAAGAAACATAGGCATACTCATGAGCACCGAATTAATCAAAATTAGTCGGCCTCCGTATGACATGAGCTTGCCCTTCCAGCAACTCGGTTTCTTTTCAAATCTATCTTCGATGCACTTCCATTCTCGATTTGTCAGCTTGCGGTGGTGGATTGGTATACCTAGGTAAGAAAAAGGTAACGCCCCCAAATCACACCCAAACAATTGCCGATAAGCATCTTGTTGTTCCTTGGCTCTACCAAAGCAGAACAACTCACTCTTGTGAAAGTTAATCTTAAGCCCGGTCAATTGTTCGAAAAGGCATAACACCAGCTTCATATTTCTTGCCTTGGCCAAATCATGCTCCATAAAGATGACTGTATCATCAGCGTACTGAAGAATGGATACACCTCCATCAACAAGATGAGGTACTAAGCCACCTACTTGACCATTCTCCTTAGCCCTTCCTATCAAAAGTGCTAACATATCCACCACGATGTTAAACAGGATAGGCGACATCGGATCTCCTTGTCTTAGGCCTTTATGTGTCTGGAAATAATGACCAATATCGTCATTCACCTTAATTCCAACACTACCTTTTTGCGTAAACGATTAAACCTAGTGGCGCCAGGCTTCATCGAAACCTTTCATACACAATGCCTGTTGAAGGAATGGCCATTTGACTTTATCGTATGCTTTCTTGAAATCCACCTTAAAAATCACTCCATCAAGTTTTTTAGAATGGATTTCATGGAGCGTTTCATGAAGGACAACAACCCCTTCGAGGATGTTTCTATCCGGCACGAAAGCAGTTTGGGACTGTTGGACCACAGAATGCGCAATCTGTGTAAGCCTATTAGTCCCGACCTTGGTGAAGATTTTGAAACTAACATTAAGAAGGCAGATCGGCCTGAACTGCTCTATTCTCACAACATCCGTTTTCTTAGGAAGCAATGTGATAGTTCCAAAATTCAAGTGAAATAAATGAAGCTATCCAGAGAACAGATCATGGAACATAGGTAACAAAACCCCCTTAATAATGTGCCAGCACTTTTTGTAAAACTCAGCCTCGGGAAACCATCCGGTCCGGGAGCCTTATTGTTTTTCATCTGTGCAATAGCATCAAACACCTCCTTCTCTGAAAACGGGGCAACCAAAATATCATTATCGACAGCCGATAATTGAGGTACATCCTCAATCCTGGACTCATCGAGGGACACATAGCTATCCTCGGGAGGTCCAAATAACTGCTTGTAATAATCGGTTATATAGGTTTTTAGGTTGTCCTGTCCTAAAATGGTGCCTTCATCTTGCTCAAGCTGAAAGATTCTCTTCTTTCTATGTTTTCCATTAGCAACTAAGTGAAAGAATTGGGTGTTCGCGTCCCCCTGGACAACTTTGCGGACCTTAGCCCGTAATGCCCACTTCAATTCTTCTTCGCGGAGAAGCTCTTTCAGCCTCTTCTCCGCCTCGGTTTTAACTTGGAGCTCGGCTGGATGCAACATCGTGGATTCAGCCTGTATATCAAGGGCCTGAATAAGAGAAAGGAGCCTGTCCTTTTCAATTTTATACACCCCACTAAGGTGTTTAGCCCATCCCCTCAAGAAACTTCTCAAATGCTTAATCTTATTCTGCCAAAGCTCGACCGAAGTCCTACCTCCTGCACCCTTAACCCATTCCCTGGCAATCAGGTCCAAGAAACCTTCGCTCTCAAACCAGGCTATCTCGAAAGAAAAGGTATTTTTGTTTCCCATGTGATTCGGTTAACCCGAGTCCAGAAACAAAGGAGTGTGATCGGATATTCCACGCGAGAGGGCTTGTACCGTTATGAGAGGGTACTTCTGTTCCCACTCAACGCTCGCGAGAACTTGATCAAGTTTTTCATACGTCGGGTTTGGCATAGCATTAGCCCAGGTAAACTTTCTACCAGAAAGTTCTCTCTCCCTCAGATCCAAACTTTCAATAATGGTATTGAACATAAACGACCACCTACCGTCAAAATTATCGTTGTTCTTCTCCTCTCTCCTCCTAATGATATTAAAGTCACCCCAACTAACATTGGAAGCTGCTCAGACCCACAGATTCGAACAAGGTCCGCCAAAAACTCCGGTTTTAGCTCAGGCTGTGCGGCACCATATACCGCCACCAAAGCCCAGTTGAAACCATCAGTTTTAGACCTAACTCGAAACTTGACCGCAAAGTCACCCATCACTACGCTGCGGACTTCTAGCGAGTCACATCTCACACCAAGCAAGATCCCACCCGATCTTCCTCGCGGAGGAAGGCAATGCCAATCAAAATCAACACCACCCACAAGAGAGGCAAGAAACTGGGGTGCAAAGTTCCCACGACCAGTTTCCGAGAGAGCAATAAAATCTAAACGATTCTCTAAAGATGTTGGAAATATGCCCTGGAGGCAATAATAAATTGGTTATTATTATATTTCCTTGTCCATGACAATCGTTTATTATCCATGCTAGAATTGTATTGATAGGAAACTCAGATACATGTGTGGATACATAGACAACACCATGTCCCTAGTAAGCCTCTAGTTAACTAGCTCGTTGATCAATAGATGGTTACGGTTTCCTGACCATGGACATTGGATGTCGTTGATAACGGGTCACATCATTAGGAGAATGATGTGATGGACAAGACCCAATCCTAAGCCTAGCACAAAGATCGTGTAGTTCGTATGCTAAAGCTTTTCTAAATGTCAAGTATCATTTCCTTAGACCATGAGATTGTGCAACTCCCGGATACCGTAGGAATGCTTTGGGTGTGCCAAACATCACAATGTAACTGGGTGGCTATAAAGGTGCACTACGGGTATCTCTGAAAGTGTCTGTTGGGTTGGCACGAATCGAGACTGGGATTTGTCACTCCGTGTGACGGAGAGGTATCTCTGGGCCCACTCGATAGGACATCATCATAATGTGCACAATGTGACCAAGGAGTTGATCACGGGATGATGTGTTACGGAACGAGTAAAGAGACTTGCCGGTAACGAGATTGAACAAGGTATCGGATACCGATGATCGAATCTCGGGCAAGTACAATATCGCTGGACAAAGGGAATTGAATACGGGATTGATTGAATCCTCGACATCGTGGTTCATCCGATGAGATCATCGTGGGACATGTGGGAGCCAACATGGGTATCCAGATCCCGCTGTTGGTTATTGACCGGAGAGTCATCTCGGTCATGTCTGCATGTCTCCCGAACCCGTAGGGTCTACACACTTAAGGTTCGGTGATGCTAGGGTTGTATAGATATTAGTATGCGGTAACCCGAAAGTTGTTCGGAGTCCCGAATGAGATCCCGGACGTCACGAGGAGTTCCAAAATGGTCCGGAGGTAAAGATTTATATATGGGAAGTCCTATTTTGGCCACCGGAAAATGTTTGGGATTTTTCGGTATTGTACCGGGAAGGTTCTAGAAGGTTCCGGAGTGGGGCCCACCTGCATGGGGGGACCCACATGAACGTGGGTAGTGGGGGCAAGGCCCCACACCCCTGGTCAAGGCGCACCAAGATCCCCCCTTAGAAGGAATAAGATCATATCCCGAAGGGATAAGATCAAGATCCCTAAAAAGGGGGATAACAATCGGTGGGGAAGGGAAATGATGGGATTTCTTTCCCCCACCTTTGCCAACGCCCCAATGGACTTGGAGGGCAAGAAACCATCCCCCTCCACCCCTATATATAGTGGGGAGGCGCATGGGAGCCGCACCCTAGCCCCTGGCGCCTCCCTCTCCCCTCGTAACACCTCTCCCTCTCGCTGAGCTTGGCGAAGCCCTGCCGAGATCCCCGCTGCTTCCACCACCACGCCATCGTGCTGCTGGATCTCCATCAACCTCTCCTTCCCCCTTGCTGGATCAAGAAGGAGGAGACGTCTTCCCCAACCGCACGTGTGTTGAACGCGGAGGTGCCGTCCGTTCGGCACTCGGTCATCGGTGATTTGGATCACGACGAGTACGACTCCATCAACTCCATTCTCTTGAACGCTTCCGCTCGCGATCTACAAGGGTATGTAGATGCACTCCTCTATCTCGTTGCTAGATGACTCCATAGATTGATCTTGGTGATGCGTAGAAAAATTTAAAATTCTGCTACGTTCCACAACAGTGGCATCATGAGCCAGGTCTATGCGTAGTTTCTATGCACGAGTAGAACACAAAGTAGTTGTGGGCGTCGATTTTGTCAATTTACTTGCTGTTACTAGTCTTATCTTGATTCGGCGGCATCGTGGGATGAAGCGGCCCAAACCGACCTTACACGTACACTTACGTGAGATAGGTTCCACCGGCTGACATGCACTAGCTGCATAAGGTGGCTAGCGGGTGTCTGTCTCTCCCACTTTAGTCGGATCGGATTCGATGAAAAGGGTCCTTATGAAGGGTAAATAGAAATTGGCATATCACGTTGTGGTTTTGGCGTAGGTAAGAAACGTTCTTCCTAAGAAACCTATAACAGCCACGTAATAATTTGCAACAACAATTAGAGGACGTCTAACTTGTTTTTGCAGCATATGCCGTGTGATGTGATATAGCCAAAAGGATGTGATGAATGATATATGGGATGTATGAGATTGATCATGTTCTTATAATAGGAATTACGACTTGCATGTCGATGAGTATGACAACCGGCAGGAGCCATAGGAGTTGTCTTAATTTATTTATGACCTGCGTGTCAACTTAAACGTCATGTAATTACTTTACTTTATTGCTAAACCGTTAGCCATAGTAGTAGAAGTAATAGATGACGAGACAACTTCATGAAGACACGATGATGGAGATCATGGTGTCATGCCGGTGACGATGATGATCATGGCGCCCCAAAGATGGAGATCAAGAGGAGCAAAATGATATTGGCCATATCATGTCACTATTTGATTGCATGTGATGTTTATCATGTTTTACATCTTATTTGCTTAGAACGACGGTAGCTAAAATAAGATGATCCCTCGCAATAATTTCAAGAAAAGTGTTCCCCCTAACTGTGCACCGTTGCGAAGGTTCGTTGTTTCAAAGCACCACGTGATGATCGGGTGTGATAGATTCTAACGTTCGAATACAACGGGTGTAAGCCAGATTTACACACGCAATACACTTAGGTTGACTTGACGAGCCTAGCATGTACAGACATGGCCTCGGAACGCGGAAGACCGAAAGGTCGAACATGAGTCGTATAGAAGATACGATCAACATGAAGATGTTCACCGATGATGACTAGTCCATCTCACATGATGATCGGACACGGCCTAGTTGACTCGGATCATGTATCACTTAGATGACTAGAGGGTTGTCTATCTAAGTGGGAGTTCATTAAATAATCAGATGAACTTAATTATCATGAACATAGTCAAAAGGACTTTGCAAATTATGCCGTAGCTTACGCTTTAGTTCTACTATTTTAGATATGTTCCTAGAGAAAATTTAGTTGAAAGTTGATAGTAGCAATTATGCGGGCTGGGTCCGTAAACAGAGGATTGTCCTCATTACTGCGCGGAAGGATTATGTCCTTAATGCACCGCTCAGTGAGCTGACCCTCGAACGTCGGTTGTGGATGTTGCGAACATCTGACATATACGTTTTGATGACTACATGATAGTTCAGTGCGTAATGCTAAATGGTTTATAATTGAGGCACCAAATACGTTTTTGAAACATCGCAGAACATATGAGATGTTCCAAGGACTGAAATTGGGATTTCAGGCTAGTGCCCACGTCAAGAGGTATGAGACCTTTGACAAGTTTCTTAAGCCTGGACACTAAGGAGAAAAGCTCAATCGTTGAGCATGTGCTCAGATTGTATGAGTACTACAATCGCTTGAATCGAGTGGGAGTTGATCTTCCAGATGAGATAGTGATGGTTCTCCAAAGTCACTGCCACCAAGCTACTAGAGCTTCGTGATGAATTATAACATATCAGGGATAGATATGATGATCCTTGAGCTATTCATGACACCGCGAAAGTAGAAATCAAATAGGAGCATCAATTGTTGATGGTTAGTAAAACCACTAGTTTCAAAAAGGGCAAGGGCAAGAAAGGGATACTTCATGAAACGACAAATCAGTTGCTGCTCTAGTGAAGAAACCCAAAGTTGAACCCAAGCCCGAGACTAAGTGGTTCTGTAATAAGGGGAACGGCACTGAAGCAGAACCACCCTAGATACTTGGTAGATGAGAAGGCTGGCAAGGTTGAAAGAAGTATGTATTGGACATACATTATATTAAATGTGTACTTTACTAGTACTCCTAGTAGCAGCAGGGTATTAGATACCGGTTCGGTTGCTAAGTGTTGGTAACTCAAAATGAAAGGCTACGGAATAAACGGAGGCTAGTCAAAGGTTAGACGATGATATGTGTTGGAAGTGTTTCCAAGGTTGATGTGGTCAAGCATCGCACGCTCCGTTTACCATCGGGATTGGTGTTATTTGGTGTTTGCGTTGAGCATAGACATGATTGGATTATGTTTATCCGCAATACGGTTATTCATTTAAGGAGAATAATGGTTACTCTGTTTATTTGAATAATACCTTCAATGGTCTTGCACCTAAAATGAATGGTTTATCGAATCCCGATCGTAGTGATACACATGTTCATGCCAAAAGATATAAGATAGTAATGATAGTACCACATACTTGTGGCACTGCAATTTTAGTCACAATGGTATAAAACGCATGAAGAAGCTCCATGTTGATGGATCTTTGGACTCGCTTGATTTTGAATCACTTGAGACATGCAAATCATACCACATGAGCAAGATGACTGAAAGGCCTCGTTTTCAGTAAGATGGAACAAGAAAGTAACTTGTTGGAAGTAATACATCTTGATGTGTGCAGTCCAATGAGTGCTGAGGCATGTAGTGGATATCGTTATATTCTTACTTCACAGATGATTTGAGTAGATGCTAAGTATATTTACTTGATGAATCACGAGTCTGAATTATTGAAAGGTTCAAGTAATTTCAGGGTGAAGTTGAAGATCGTCGTGATAAGAGGATAAAATATCTATGATATGATAATAGAGATGAATATCTGAATTACGAGTTTGGCACAGAATTAAGACATTGTGAAAATTGTTTCACAACTAATACAGCCTGGAACACCATAGTGTGATGGTGTGTCCGAACATCATAACTGCACCCTATTGGATATGATGCATACCATGATGTCTCTTATCGAATTACTACGATAGTTTATGGGTTAGGCATTAGAGACAACCACATTCACTTTAAATAGGGCACCACGTAATTTCGATGAGATGACACCGTATGAATATGGTTTAGAGAAACCTAAGCTGTCATTTCTTAAAAGTTTGGGGCTGCAACGCTTATGTGAAAAAGTTTCAGGCTGATAAGCTCGAACCCAAAGCGGATAAATGCATCTTCATAGAGTACCCAAAACAGTTGGGTGTACCTCCTGTCTCAGATCTGAAAGCAATAGGGATTGTTTCTAGAATCGGGTCCTTTCTCGAGGAAAAGTTTCTCTCGAAAGAATTGAGTGGGAGGATGGTGGAGACTTGATGAGGTTATTGAACCGTTACTTCAACCAGTGTATAGCAGGGCACAGGGAGTTGTTCCTGTGGCACCTACACCAATTGAAGTGGAAGCTTATGATAGTGATCATGAAACTTCAGATCAAGTCACTACCAAACCTCGTAGGACGAGAAGGATGCGTACTACTTCAGAGTGGTACGTAATCCTGTCTTGGAAGTCATGTTGCTAGACAACAATGAACCTACGAGCTATGGAGAAGCGATGGTGGGCCCGGATTCCTAAAATTGGCTCGAGGCCATAAAATCCGAGAGAGGATCCATGTATGAAAACAAAGTGTAGACTTTGGAAGAACTGCTTGATGGTCATAAGGCTGTTGGGTACATATGGATTTTAAAAGAAAGACGGACAATGGTGGTAAGTATCACCATTAAGAAAGCTCGACTTGTCGTTAAGATGTTTTCCGACAAGTTCAAGGAGTTGACTACGATGAGACTTTCTCACTCGTAGCGATGCTAAGAGTCTGTTGGAATTATGTTGGCAGTTACTGTATTGTTTATGAAATCTTGCAGATACGATGTCAAAATATTGTTTCCTTGACGATTTTCTTGAGGAAAGGTTGTATGTGATACAACCAGAAGTTTTTGTTAGTCCTGAAAAATGCTAACAAGTATGCAAAGCTCCAGCAATCCTTCTAAGGACTGGAGTAAGCATCTCGGAGTTGGAATGTATGCTTTGATGAGATGATCAAAGCTTTTGGGTTTATACAAAGTTTATGAGAAACTTGTATTTCCAAAGAAGTGAGTGGGAGCACTATAGAATTTCTGATGAGTATATGTTGTTGACATATTGTTGATCAGAAATGATGTAGAATTTCTGGAAAGCATATAGGGTTATTTGAAAAGTGTTTTTCAATGGAAAACCTGGATTAAGCTACTTGAACATTGAGCATCAAGATCTACAAGGATAGATCAAAACGCTTAATGTTACTTTCAAATGAGCATATACCTTGACATGATCTTGAAGGTGTTCAAGATGGACCAGTCAAAGAAGGAGTTCTTGCCTGAGTTGTAAGGTATGAAGTTATGAAGTTAAATCTCGACCACGGCAGGAGAAAAAGGAAGGACGAAGGTCGTCCCCTATGCTTTTGTCATAGGCTCTATACAGTATGCCATGCTGAGTACCGCACCTGATGTGTGCCTTGCCACATGTATGGCAAGAGGGTACAAAGGTGATCTAGGAGTAGATCATCAGATAGCGGTCAAAATTATCCTTAGAGGAATAAGGATACGTTTCTCGGTTATGGAGGTGATAAAGAGTTCGACGTAAAGAGTTACATCAATGCAAGCTTAACACCTATCCGGATAGCTCTGAGTAGAGATACCGGATACGTATAATGGAGCAACAATTTAGAATAGCTCCAAGTAGAACAGTTATTTGAAATGGCTCCAAATATACCATAGAGATTTGCGAAGTACATACGGATCTGAATGTTGCAGACCCATTGACTAAAACTTCTCTCACAAGCATAACATGATCAAACCCAGAACTCATTGAGTGTTAATCACATAGTGATGTGAACTAGATTATTGACTCTAGTAAACTCTTTGGATGTTGGTCACATGGCGATGTGACCTGTGAGTGTTAATCACATGGCGATGTGAACTAGATTATTGACTCTAGTGCAAGTGGGAGACTGTTGGAAATATGCCCTAGAGGCAATAATAAATTGGTTATTATTATATTTCCTTGTCCATGATAATCGTTTATTATCCATGCTAGAATTGTATTGATAGGAAACTCAGATACATGTGTGGATACATAGACCACACCATGTCCCTAGTAAGCCTCTAGTTAACTAGCTCGTTGATCAATTGATGGTTACGGTTTCCTGATCATGGACATTGGATGTCGTTGATAACGGGATCACATCATTAGGAGAATGATGTGATGGACAAGACCCAATCCTAAGCCTAGCACAAAGATCGTGTAGTTCGTATGCTAAAGCTTTTCTAAATGTCAAGTATCATTTCCTTAGACCATGAGATTGTGCAACTCCTGGATACCGTAGGAATGCTTTGGGTGTGCCAAACGTCACAACATAACTGGGTGGCTATAAAGGTGCACTACGGGTATCTCCGAAAGTGTCTGTTGGGTTGGCACGAATCGAGACTGGGATTTGTCACTCCGTGTGACGGAGAGGTATCTCTGGCCCACTCGATAGGACATCATCATAATGTGCACAATGTGACCAAGGAGTTGATCACGGGATGATGTGTTACGGAACGAGTAAAGAGACTTGCCGGTAACGAGATTGAACAAGGTATCGGATACCGACGATCGAATCTCGGGCAAGTACAATACCGCTGGACAAAGGGAATTGAATACGGGATTGATTGAATCCTCGACATCGTGGTTCATCCGATGAGATCATCGTGGAACATGTGGGAGCCAACATGGGTATCCAGATCCTGCTGTTGGTTATTGACCGGAGAGTCGTCTCGGTCATGTCTGCATGTCTCCCGAACCCGTAGGGTCTACACACTTAAGGTTTGGTGACGCTAGGGTTGTAGAGATATTAGTATGCAGTAAGCCGAAAGTTGTTCGGAGTCCCGAATGAGATCCCGGACGTCACGAGGAGTTCCAGAATGGTTCGGAGGTAAAGATTTATATATGGGAAGTCCTATTTTGGCCACCAGAAAATGTTCAGGATTTTTCGGTATTGTACCGGGAAGGTTCTAGAAGGTTCCGGAGTGGGGCCCACCTGCATGGGGGGATCCACATGAACGTGGGTAGTGGGGGCAAGGCCCCACACCCCTGGTCAAGGCGCACCAAGATCCCCCCTTAGAAGGAATAAGATCATATCCCGAAGGGATGAGATCAAGATCCCTAAAAAGGGGGGATAACAATCGGTGGGGAAGGGAAATGATGGGATTTCTTTCCCCCACCTTTGCCAACACCCCAATGGACTTGGAGGGCAAGAAACCAGCCCCCTCCACCCCTATATATAGTGGGGAGGCACATGGGAGCCGCACCCTAGCCCCTGGCGCCTCCCTCTCCCCTCGTAACACCTTTCCCTCTCGCTGAGCTTGGCGAAGCCCTGCCGAGATCCCCGCTGCTTCCACCACCACACCGTCGTGCTGCTGGATCTCCATCAACCTCTCCTTCCCCCTTGCTGGATCAATAAGGAGGAGACGTCTTCCCCAACCGTACGTGTGTTGAACGCGGAGGTGCCGTCCGTTCGGCGCTCGGTCATTGGTGATTTGGATCACGACGAGTACGACTCCATCAACCCCGTTCTCTTGAACGCTTCCGCTCGCGATCTACAAGGGTATGTAGATGCACTCCTCTATCTCATTGCTAGATGACTCTATAGATTGATCTTGGTGATGCGTAGAAAAATTTAAAATTCTGCTATGTTCCACAACAAAAGATGCCTCAGCAAGAAACCTTCTTTTAGCCAAGTCTTTGAGACCTCTGCTATTCTAAAAGATTCCTTTCATCTTTTATCATGAAATTTTTTGGTAGTCCGAATCCTAGCACTCCGACGAACCGTAGAAGTGGGATAAATCTTCCGCTTCCATGGGCGTTTGGGTCTACTTGGATCCTCCATCCGGTCCTCATAACCGGGCACAGTGGGGCTAGCGATATCCGCCTCTAGGGTTGCATCCTCTTCTTCGAAGTGAGGATTAGAAGGTGCAAGATCCACAAAGATTATCAAGCACTCTAACCCCTAACTCATCAATCTCTGCATCGTTCATGGGTTTTACCGCAGCTAGGTTTCAAATAGTCTCTAATGCACGTTCCGCCTCCAAATCTAGGAGATCATTGACCGAATTAGATATATCTCTATCATTACTCCCCAGTGAAACTCCTAGTTGGTTTGCATTATGAATAATCTCCTCATTTGAATAAAGTAAAATTGAATTAGATACGTTAACAGACATACGAGTAGTGACTTCAATGTCACGAAGCTTGGCCGCCCGCATAGCGCACCTCTGCTGCATGTCGTCAACCTCCGGGAAATCCTGGAGCCTGCGACTCATCCGCCGGCCCTCAGAAACTGGATCTGAAATCCCTCCGAATGCGATCACATCCTGGCGAGAGGGCCTACAGACATCAAGGCCTCCTGCCCTAATGGTAGGTCCCGCCGATATCTTCCCTGAAGCGGCGCCTTGGCGCTCAAGCGCGCCGGGGGAGAGGAGTTTGCGGTCCGCCTGCCCGAACTCCCCACCCGTCCCGACCCTCTGGCTGGGGGGCGTCATAGGCACCCCAGTTGGTGCGGCCACCAAGGCGGCCTGAGGAGAAGAAGGAGCCGCCACCACCTGGCCATAGTCCCCTCCCAGAGGCTCAACCACCACCGTCGGAGAGGCCTCGGTCAGGGTGGGATCAAGCACGCCGGGCGAGAGAAGTATGTGGGCCTCCTGCCTGAACTCCCCACCCATCCCGACCCTTTGGCTGGGCGTCCCGGTCTGTGCGGCCACCAAGGCGACCTGAGGCGAGGAGGGAGCCACAGTGACCTGACCATAGCCCCTCCCCGAGGCGCGGCCGAGTCTCCCCGAGAGCAAGCCACCTCCGTGACCGGGAGCACCGGCTCCTGAGCATCGACAGAAAACAGCGGAGGGAGCGTATACTCCAGCTCACCATCGTCCTCCACCCGGTCACTCCAAAGTCTGGGAGGTGCAGAAGCTGGCTCAAACGGCCCAAATCTCAGCGTGTTCATCGGCACTGAGGGAGAGGATGTTGTCTCGTGCACGGTTGTCTGAGCTGGCCTCGAACCGTTGGACATCTCACGTCCAGCATCAGCCCCGGACGCCTCCTTGGCCGCAGACCCATCGTCTCCCTCGTGCATGTCTGTATCAGTCCCATTGATGATGTAAGCGAAAAGCGCGGCATCCTCAAACTCAATCTCAGTGGGAACATTTTGCCCCGATATGTCCACATAACCACATTAGGCACAAACTCTATATCCCGCACACTCACCAGCAAACGAGCCACCCCGTGAGCTCGGGTAAAGGCCATATCAACTCGCTCAGTCTTCCCTACCAAAATACCCAAGCTAGCAACCACCTCTGCGTCCTGCATCGGCTTCGAGGGAGCTCCAAAGAAACGTGACCATACCCGAGTAAGAGGCTTGCCCTTTGGCTCAACCTTCTTCCACTCGTGGAACTCCAGAATACACTCTGTGCCAGGCACACGGCATAGCCCGAAACTCAAGAGTCTCTGCAAGTCCTGAACAGATGGGAAGTCAACCTTATACATATTGCCCTCAATACTGACAAGCTCCCACTGGTAGTCACCTGGAACTAGCTCCTTAAGCCTCTGCACAATCTGAGACTCGGACACATCACATTTGGTCACTTTCACAATTCCAGTAGTCATGCACGGAGTCTCCTCTGGGATCTCTCGCACACTAGGGGACTCAAAGAACATCAGCTCAGCACAATACACACCATAAATAGAGATAGTGGGCATCCGATCACGCAAGATAGGACACTCCCCCGTACCATGTGTCGGCTTGCCGCAAGTATTACAAAGCTCAGTTACGCAATCCGCAATAAAGTGGCCCTTCTCACCACAACGATAGCAAAGCATCTTCTCCTTCTTGCGAGCCCATTTGGACGCTTTATATGACTCTGCTTTGTCTGTATTATCAACCGACCCCGACGCTGTGGCAGCAACCGTTGCCAGCTCTGTGACCACCTCCATGGCGTGATCTGACAAATCTGCCTTGTGAGCATGATTGGTTGTCTCAGTGGTGTCCGTCTGCTCAACGACGGTCGGCGGAGGAGGATGACGTTGCCGGTACCGGCCACCTCAGCCACCTCGACCACGATGACCACGGTAGCCAGCATGCTGCTGGTGGTTAGGGCCTGATGCCCCTTCAACAAAGCCTCCCGGGGGCCATAAAAAGGTTTGTCCGCTGATCCATCGCTTTGCCAAGCATGCCCACGTCCACCACCTGTGGACGATGAACCTCGGTGTATACCTTCACCATAAACATCATGTCCGTCATCACCCCATTGACCCCGCGGCGGTTCGTTTGCTCCACCGTTGGCTGGTCCCCGGGGCACACCCGCTCCTCCAGTTCCCGACTGAGGCGGCGGTGCCTGAGCATGCACCGGGCCAGGCCGTTTCTGCGGCGGCCGCGTAACGAGGTGCGGCGGTGGAGCAGCACGTACAACCGGTGTAGGCGGCGACGGCCTCGGACCGTGCGCCCGGTCCCGCCCTGCTGAAGCAAGCGCCGACAAGGCCCCAACCGGAGTTGCTGCTGGCGCCGGTGGCCTAGGAGCAGGCGGGCCGCCACGACCCACCGCCGGCACCGAAGGCCAGACGCTGTGGTGACCACCACCGCGACCCAGCGTGCCCTGCGGCGCTCCGGCTCCCACTGAAGCCCCAGTGACGCCCCGCCCAGCCGTTACAGGAGGCGGCGCAGCCGACCCGTCGCGCCCGGTGGCAGCAACTGCCAGAGGGGGATTCTTCCGCATCGGAACCCCTGCCCCGCGAGCAGCCATCGCAGAGAGCGGCGGAATCTGGTGCGCACGTCCAGAGCCACAAACCTGAAATCCCGGCCTCCCGCACCTTCGAACCCTAGGCGCAAGTGGCGATATCGACGTCGATTGATCGACGTGATTTTTGCATATGCCTGCGCACGCAAGGACCGAGGGACCCGGAATAGTCTGGGCCTCATACCCAACTATCTCCGGCTCAACAGGCTGTGGCGTTCGTACTGGCGAAGTTGGCCCATCTCGGCCCAGTAGAGAAATCAAACGTTCCTCCCGAGCCGCCCTGATCCCAATCCCCGGGATCGCCGGCATGTTCGCCGCTGCCGCCATCGGCGTTGGTCCGGCCATGTTTCGACGCTTGCTCTTCCATCTCTTAACTGTAATCCAGGACTCGGGATGAATCAAATCAAAAAGAGTTAGGGTCGGGAGGCATACCTTAGGTAGGGGTCCCCTCCAAGGCTTGATCGACGACTCCGCCGTACTCCGGCGAACTGGCATGCATTCTGAACTTCCTTTGCCTGCAAGAGTCGGCTCTTGACACGCCACCCGGGTATTAGGACCAACGGCATCAAAAGTCATCGAAGGATCCGGCGATTCGCGGGAGCATTTCCCATCGGCGCTCTCCTCCTCGTCATCCTCGTCCGCAAGCACCCAGAAGCGGCCTCCAACCCGCCGATCTAGCTTCCCGCCGCTAGACTCCGGTGATGTGTCAACTATCTCGATCGAATGAACCTCTTCCGAAACCATCTGCATACGGAGATCGACAACCACATCGAAAATATCAATACGCAAAAGGGTTCCTACCTTCATCTGGCCGTCAATGTCGATGTAGTTGCCGGCACGGACGTCATAGTCCAGATCCAGCAACGCCGTCCAACGAGATGCCGGAGAATGGTGCAGCCGGCCGCTGATCCAATTCCCCTGGCCCTCACGGAACCTAACGGCCCAGCGCCATCCCTCCGCCGCCGGCGCACCATCCTCGCCGGTGTCGTTGATCAGATCCGAATGGACGATATCAGGTAACAGTGTCGAGGCCTTCGGCGTCGAGGGCGAAGCGGTGCACGGCAGATCCGGTGACGCATCCGACGGCCGCCCACGGCGCCCGGAGTCCATCCCCCGCTACTCAGTATTGGCAGATTAAGCAGTAAAAAACAATGGATTTCAATCTCCATAAGTTAACGATGCCGTACAGAAAGGGCAGTTCAGCATCAGTCATGTTTGCACACTATTTCCGACTTAAGTCATTGAATTGGTAAATCCGGCTGCGCAAAATTTCCAAATGACTTTAAAGTGGCATGACTCCACCTTACGGTTGTGTGATGGAGGCGATGTCGCTTAGTAGGAATAATGTATCTCACGTTATATCCCCGTCCTGAGGATGTGCCTAGCATCATCAGAGGGCGTGTGAAGCAGGAGCGGAACCAGCGTGTAGGGGTTGGGTTCGGATGAACCCAACGATGTTTTCACGTCACGTATATATGTACACGTATTCACTTGTATGAACCCAATATAAATGCATGGTTGAACCCATTAAAGCTAGGACGCACGACGGCACGAGTAAGAAGCCTCTTGGCCCATTGAAAATTTATTATAACATGATGAATAGTAGCCCAACAAAAAGCCTACAGTTATTTCTCATCAAATACGAAAGAGCCCACAGGTGACAGTTGACTACGATGCCATCCACGCACGATTCCACATCCTGTACGCAACAAACCCCGTGCTTATCGTTTCCCCAAGTTCGTTTCCCTACCCGGCCCCTCGGTGTCTCATCTCCACATTCCCCCGTCATGGCGCCAGATCGCCAGTCCCCGGCGGCAAACCGACAACGGCAAGTCGGCCATCGGCGATGGCTGGCAATTGAAGTCCCAACTGAAGGTAATCATATCACGCCGTCCTTTTTGTGTGGCATTACGCTTTACCCTAATTTTCCAATTAATTTCCCTGAACTTAGATTGGTCTATACTATGCTATGCAATAATATTTCTCAAAAAGAAATCGACCATCAGATTGATGTTGGCACTTCAGGGCCAACGTTAGATGTAGGCAATACATCAAAAACTATCTCCCAAAGTTTCTATTGAGACAGAAATAACTTTAGATGATCTGCCATATGATGTGTTTCATCTATTTATGATAATAATGAAATATCGAAAGGGTACACACTAAAATGTGAGTGACTTTACATGCTTCTTTCGCTTCATGGTACTACTTACGTTAAATTTGTCATACTAACTTATCATTTTTTCCAAAGGTTTTTAACGAGATGAGAAGCTGCACTTGAAGCTATGAAGTTATTTCGGTACTACCCTGTCTATAAAATGAAAATGAGGGATTTTATAATTTCATCCACTGGTAGGTCTTGCACTCTTTGGTTTTACATTTAATCAATATATGTGATAATTGATACCATATTTCAGTTTGTTGCATTGTCTTTGAGTGTTGTACTCTTGTTGTAAGATTTGTTGAAAAGACTATTGTTGTAAGATAGTTTGAATCGGGCATTACACTTAATTAATTAATACCAAATCCTCACAATGAGCTAATGAGTGAACCCACTGACAAAATTTTCTGGCTCCGCCCCTGGTGTGAAGGTGTGTCTCCGT
This sequence comes from Triticum dicoccoides, assembly GCF_002162155.2. NCBI lineage: Eukaryota > Viridiplantae > Streptophyta > Magnoliopsida > Poales > Poaceae > Triticum > Triticum dicoccoides. The sequence continues at coordinate 87,453,922 of NC_041392.1, read as the reverse complement.
CAGATCTCGCGGGATTCGGTCAGTGTTGGTTTTCGATGGATCTGTTTGGATCCGGTCTTCGTTCGTCTTTGTTTGAGTGTTTACATGTTTGATCCTTCTGATCTACGACTTTCTTCATCGGCGATGGTTGCTTCTTTGATGCGTTAGTCCTATAGGGCCTTAGCACGACGACTTTCCGACTGTCTACTACAACAATGTTTGCCTGGCTCTAGTGATTGAGGGGCGATTACAGCGGCGCGCCTTCGGCTCGCTTCAATGCTTAGAGTCATCGTTGAGTGGTCCATGAACATGGTTGTAATTTTTATTATCTATGTTATTTTCTGTATTGTCATGGTTGAAAATGAATAGATTGAGTTTCGGGAAAAGAAATGGCTCTCTCTATGTAAGTGTCCTGCCCCCATCAGAAGCTGCACACGCACATATACATAGTACTTGTTTCGCGCTGGGACAGAGCCGGCAGGGAGCGGCATTGGGAAGCACGGTGTCCATGCTCCATGCAGATCCAAGGCGTGGATTAGGCATGCTGTCACAGGCAACTGTGACTGGAGTTGGCGAAGCATGGAGTGGGAGCAGTAGCTGGTTTGTCTCCCTTGACTCGGGGGCATGTGCTGCGGCATGTCCATGTGGCGGACGACGAGGAACGCATCAAGGGTTAAATAACGGCTGATAGAGAAGAACCCACGCGTACGCACATGCCCCCTCGATCTGGCTCTCACGTCTCGTGACACCATTGACGCCGGTACCTATCCTATCCTGAATGTGTCTAGCTTGACCATGCATTCGGCAGTACGTTTTCCCGCGCGCCCGCTGCTTGGCCCCCTGGAGCCCCAACACCATGTCTTCCTCTCCCTCGGCCGCCACGAGCCCACGACGATTTCACTCTCTCCATATCGACCTCCACTGTCACCGTGCATCGAACGTAGCCATCGGCCGCGGTGCCCCGCGCGCGTATATATACGGCACGCATCGACCTCACTGCGTTGCCGGAGTAGCTCGAAACAGCACAAGCTTTCAGCTGTAAGATCGCGCACAGGGAAAACAGTTGTCGAAGGGAAGGAGAGCAAGCCACCGGCGCCATGGAGCTGGAGCTGGGGCTTGCGCCACCCAACCACGCCGGCCAGTCGGCGGGCTCGTGCGGGAAGAGGGGCTCGGCGCCGGCGGGGGCGTTCGGGGTCACCAAGACCACGCTGCCACACTTCCCGCGCGACGACGACGGCGACGACAGCTGGGAAGACGGCACTGGCGGCGCCCTCGACTGGCGAACGAGCAACAAGTGAGGGTTTGCTTGTTTGGTGGTGTTCAATGCAATGCAGTGCACGTATGCGCCCTTCTCTTTCGTGAAACTGAGTGCAAGTCGTGCAGGAGGAAGAGGCTGGTGGGCTGGCCGCCGGTGAAGAGCGCTTACCGCCCGCGCAGCCGCGGCAACGGACACGTGAAGGTGAAGATGGAAGGGGTGCCCATCGGGAGGAAGGTGGACCTGTCCCGCCACGCCTCCTACCACCAGCTCCACCACACGCTCCGCCTCATGTTCCCCTCCTCCGCTTCTCACCATGGTGATCCATACGCCGTCGCCTACGAGGACGGGGACGGGGACTGGATGCTCGTCGGAGACGTGCCGTGGGAGTAAGTTGTGGATTCTTAATTTGTTCAGCGCGCATTCCCCTGTCATTGCATCGAATCGAATGGTTGACTGACAACGGTGTTGAACCGACCTCTTGCAGGGACTTTAGCCAGTCGGCCAAACGCCTCAAGATACTCATGCAACCGACTACACATGGCATTACTGGTTGAGTTTGGGCGTCATGATCTGCACCGGCGTCTGTGTCTAGTTAATTAGCTTACTGAATAATTGTAGTATAATGTTTTTTTTGCGGGTAATTTTAGTATAATGTTTTTTTGCGGGGGAATTTTAGTATACTGTTATCGTCACGTCAACAAGTATGGGACTTTCTGAGTTTATTTCTTTTGTCCAGGATTTTTAATTATGTTGACGGAACAAATTCTGTGAAATGTCAAAAATTGTTTCGGAATTTGATCTATCAAAATGTACTTGATTTCGATTTATTTCCACTGAATTTGCATTTTGGCTTGGAAATAGTGAATCTCACCCAAAATTTTGAGTTCACAAATATTTCAACACCAGACGAAGTAACCGAAAAAACTATAAAAATTGTTAAAATTTTGAACCCCGCTCATGTTTTAGAATTAAATGTTGTACAATACTAAAACCCTCTAAAAAAGCTCTCCCGACCTCACGTAACTCCCACAAGCGACATGAGGGGAACCTTAGCCACTACCAGCCGTAGCCACCCCCCCTACTCCGCAACCTCTCGCCGCTAATGGAGGATGCGTTCGGGCATGGCAATGGGGCGACCTCTCGCAATTCTTCTTGCTTGGTGATTCACGGTTGATGCAGCAGCCGTCCCGACATCGGAGCCATCCCCCATAGTTGTGGTGGCTCAGACGGTGCGATGGCGCTGAGCTGCTCCTGCAGCAACTAGACGTGGGATTTCAGTGAGGCGCCTTGACCCGGTGTTCCTGTTGCCCCCAGTTTGGGGTTAGATCCCGGCGGCCGAGGTGCTGGTGATGCGCCTCCGCTCTGGTTGCTCAGCATGGCGACAATGTGGTCATCGATGGCGCTCCCTGCAGCAACCTCGACTGTTGGCCTCGCGGCATGGTATTAAGTAGCGTGCCACTCCTGATCTGGCGTGTGCCACCGATGGTCCTGGGCAGGCCTACTCTATTGCAAGGTGGATGGTGTTGGTTTTTTTTTTTTTGAGCGTAAGGTGGATGGTGTTGGTGGTAGTGTAGGCAGGCCAACCAACCATAGGCTTGCGGGAGGTGAGACGACCAACGAAAGTTGGGCTCGAACACGGTCTGGGCTGATGAGAGTGGCGCATGCAGGCACCATAAGCTTACTAAATGTGTCATCGTTGCGGTTCTTGCCTCCCTACCAAAATGCAACGTCGACAATATTTTCTTCGCTGCGATATGTGAGTGATGTGACTTGTATGTGTGCCCATTCAGCGGCTGCGACAGTTTTGCCTGATTTTCCACTAATTAATCGGGTAAATTTCTTCTTCTTAATTAACGAAAACTCTTTGCACATGCCATGCATCAATACAGTGGCGAAGTTGCCTCGAGATTTGTACTATGCGATACTACTTTGAGTTGTATTCCTCTCACTCTTGTCTTTTATGCATGCATTTGTTTTAGTTTTATTCCGGTACGTTTTCAAATAAGTTTCAAATAGAATTAGATACACTTATTTGAAATATTTGATACAACTGTCCAATAATTTCATAACTTTTTTAGACATAAACCATTCTCCAGCCGTTTTTTATAGGTCTGTTATAGTTTATTAGTTGTTATAACCATGTACATAATCTCTCTATGTTATTATTCAACATATAAAAACTGAGTAGTTTTAACATGCTCCCTCCTACCCCCTCTTTTGACATGGTAAGAGTATATAATAGATCTAAGCCGTTGATCTCATTAATCAATGGTCTGATTAACTCTTACCTTCTTTCCTTACATGTAAAAATAGGGGGTAAGAGGAAGCATGTTAAAATTTGCCATAAAAACTATAGTGAGGATATTCCCTCTGTAAATAAAGCGGGCATTGGTTTTTTTTCAAAGTCCAATTTTTTTCTTGATCAAGTTTATAGAAAAACTCTTAATATCACAATACTGACCTTGTACATGTGTTGATATTTGTTTCTGTAAACTTGATCGAAGATAACGTTTTATGTTTGAAAAAAATAATAGACCTTATGAAAAGGAAACGAGAGTATCAATTTTGACATATTTCACTGTTATTCGTAAATTTCCAGATTTAAGTCACGATTTTTCCAACAAAATTCACATCAATTTCACATGATTTCAAACATATTGTCACAAATTTTGGTCATTTCTAAACAAGTATCAATAATTGGTCCAATCATTAAAAAAACATTGTGATTGTATTCAGTTGCTTCATTCTTCTATTAATGGGTTTCAAAAGCATTCCACAGATAATTCACATAAACTTGATAAAAACAGATATGTTAGAACCATTATACAGGCATCCGAGAGACATTGCACTGAATTTTGACACAGACTAAATTTTGCAGAGATGTTTTTCAGTGGATTTTTAGAACTATTTCAGTGACATTTGTGAGACATCTCAGTGGAATTCAGAACGATACCAGAACAACAAAAGTGCAATTGTATGTCGAGTTCATCGCAGTACTGGTGTTTGTAGTTTTTGGACCTTTTTTTTCATAAAGAGAGCGTCCTCTCCGATTTTCATTAACGGAAACCACATTACCATATTACAACAGCTGCAGAACTTAACAGGGAAAAAAGCATGCATGATCTAGTGAGAGCAGAAGGGCTATCCCCAACTGTCCCGAAAAGATCACATAAGGCAATCAGATACGGCCCCGCGGATAACCTACATCTCAAGGAGAGGTTTAAAATGGAAGTTTGGACAAAGTTTCTGGCCATACACAACCAGACTCACAATTGACAAAGAGCATGAAGGCAAATGAACATCTTCAATAGCGACCAAGAGCAAGAAGAACAGACAGCATTTTGTCCCCCATAGCAGCTTGACCCTGCCACGATCCTGTTCGCCCCAATCCTACATTCATGAGTCGGCTTAAAACTTCACTTGCAATCATCTCAACCATTCTTACGCCTCACTTCATTGTTCTTTGCTTCTGGGTTTTTCGGCAAGATATTTCAGTCATGAAGCCATTTAATAATCATATTAACAAGAGTACAAGGATCAATCACCTGGTTATTACTACCTCCTTTCCGATTTATAGGGTTCAATTCAAAAATCTCATCAACTAAGGTAGACGATGAGTGGTGGAATAATTTTTGTAGTTTGCAAAAACACTCAATTAATGTACTCGTTTTCCTCCAAACATTACGTTTACCAATGCATTAATTGCAATGCATGCATGCATAAAGTCCATGCATTGATTAATTTTCTCTTAATACTTACATGTAATGATTATATGCACCTTGAAATCTGAACATGTGGTAGGAAACCATCAAATTGAGACTTATAAAATGAGAAATCTAAAATTTTGAGATAGGCCCTATAAACCAAAAAGAAGGGAGTATCAAAGATAATGCTATTTTTCAATTTCCAAATAGTCCAGAAAATGGCAGAGATGCCTGCACAACTAGACTTTTTTCACACATATTAAATCTCAACAGCCAAGTGTTAAACAAATTACTAAATATCAAACAACAATATCAACGCAAGGGACAAATCTAACTAGGAACTATGCATGCAACCACTCTACTCGTTCGCCGCCGCTGGTGTTGTGCTTGTGCGCCGCGGAACAGGCGCGCGCACGCCGACCAAGCTTTGCATACGCCCACAATGACGCCCGCTGTTTAGCCGCCTTAAACCATCACTAGTAGAAAAGAGGGCTTTGGTTCAGGCCGGGTCAGCCCATTAGTCCCGGTTCAGTCCAGAACCGGGACCCATGGGGGCATTGGTCCCGGTTCGTGAGGCCAGGGGCCTGCCGGGCCTCGTGGGGGCATTGGTCCCGGTTCGTCATGCCCTTTTGGTCAATGGGCCTCGCTCCTGGCCCACCACCATTGGTCCCGGTTGGTGGATTGAACCGGGACCACAAGCTTCCCTTTAGTCCCGGTTCATGCCACGAATCGGGACCAATGAGGTGCCTATATATACCCCTCGCCCGCGAGTAGAGCACCCAAGTGCTCTGTTTTTCTCTGACCGGCGATGGGAGGGCTTTGTGGTGCTCTACCTCACCTCCTATGCACATGAGGTGTTCGATGAAATGCCCGAGCCACACTAGTTAAGCTTTCTCCCCTCGAAGCTCGACCTCAAAGCTCCATTTTCCTCGAGATTTGTCTAGGTTTAGCGGCCTATCACGTCCCACTCCCGTCTTCATCGCCATCGATCGCCCGCACCGATCTCGTCGCCGGCACCACCGTGGTGAGCCTCTTGTTCTTATTTTCTTTCTGAAAGAAAAAAATTCTTACTTTAGATAGATACTTGTCTAATTTTCTTACTTTTATTATTGCTTGTTATTATATAGTGCGATGGTTTTGGTATCTGCCCCCGTCGGCCCTCGTCTTGGCTATGATTCGGATGTGGTATGTATTATCATTTTATAACTATTTGGTTCATTTATTGTTTATGACAATTATGCCGACCAACGTGACATATATTTTATTTATCTAGGAGGTAGTTGAACCGGAAATTCCAACCGACCCTATTGTCGAGAGGTTAAATTTAGTTGAAGAAGAAAACAATTACTTGAAGGAAAAATAAAAAAATTGAGGAGGAGAAGATGATATTGGAGTTGCATGTTGCGGATGTCGTCGATGATCACAAGATCAAGATGGATGCAATGCGGTTGAAGATAAGAATGATTAGAAAATATGCCATTCATACTGAGGCTTGGTATCATTATGCCGTTGGATCAATTGTTACCTTGATTGCGATTATGATCGCATTTGTTTTCGCATTGAAATGTTTTACATAGTTTCAATGTATGGTTTAATTAATTAGATGCTCTGGAGAGCTATATGTTGTTAGATGAGAATTATGTATGTGCTTTGGTTTTAATGTGATGGTGAACTTCTATTAATTTGGTCACTTAATTATCTATTCATGATGTTCTGTGATGGTTTTTGACACACTTAATTATATATAATGCACGTAGATGAACCGGCAATGGATGTAAGGGCGTGCATGATTTTCTCGAAGTGGCTGTGGCAAACAAGCATAATGGTTTTATGTGTTGTCCATGCCCTAAATGTGGGAATACGAAGTCTTACTCTGACCGGAAAATCCTTCACACCCACCTGCTTTACAATGGTTTCATGCCACACTATAATGTTTGGACGAGGCACGGAGAAATAGGGGTTATGATGGAAGACGGTGAAGAAGAAAAGGACGATGACAACTATGTGCCCCCTGAATACGATGATGCTGCAACGGGGGAAGTTGCTGAAGATCAAGAGGAACCAGACGATGTGCCCAATAATGCTGCAACGGGGGAAGCTGCTGAAGATCATGAGGAACCAGACGATGTGCCCGATGATGATGATCTCCGCCGGGTCATTGTCGATGCAAAGACGCAATGTGAAAGTCAAAAGGAAAAGTTGAAGTTCGATCGCATGTTAGAGGATCACAAAAAAGGGATGTACCCCAATTGCGAAGATGGCAACACAAAGCTCGGTACCGTACTGGAATTGCTGCAGTAGAAGGCTGTGAATGCTGTGCCTGACAAAGGATTTGAGAAACTACTGAAAATATTGAAGAAGAAGCTTCCAAAGGATAACGAATTGCCCGACAGTACATACACAGCAAAGAAGGTCGTATGCCCTCAAGGATTGGAGGTGCGCAGAAGATACATGCATGCCCTAATGACTGCATCCTCTACCGCGGTGCGTACAAGGATCTGAACGCATGCCCGGTATGTGGTGCATTGCGGTATAAGATCAGACGAGATGACCCTGGTGATGTTGACGGCAAGCCCCCTACGAAGAGGGTTCCTGCGAAGGTGATGTGGTATGCTCCTATAATACCGTGGTTGAAATGTCTGTTCAGAAACGAAGAGCATGCCAAGTTGATGCGATGGCACAGTGAGGACCGTAAGAAAGACGGGAAGTTGAGAGCACCCGCTGACGGGTCGCAGTGGAGAAAAATCGAGAGAAAGTACTGGCCTGAGTTTGCAAGTGACCCAAGGAACGTATGGTTTGGTTTAAGCGCGGATGGCATTAATCCTTTCGGGGAGTGATACGTCTCCAACGTATCTTTAATTTTTGATTGCTCCATGCTATATTATCTACTGTTTTGGACTATATTGGGCTTTATTTTCCACTTTTATATTATTTTTGGGACTAACCTATTAACCGAAGGCCCAGCCCAGAATTGCTGTTTTTTTGCCTATTTAGTATTTTGAAGAAACGGGATATCAAACAGAGTCCAAACGGAATGAAACCTTCGGGAACATGATTTTCTCACCGAACGTGATCCAAGAGACTTGGACCCTACGCCAAGGCATCAGAGAGGTGGTCACGAGGGTGGGGGGCGCCCCCCCAAGGCGCGCCCCCTGCCTAGTGGGCCCCTCGAAGCTCCACCGACGTACTTCTTCCTCCTATATATACCTACGTACCCCCAAACGAACAGGGACGGAGCCAAAAACCTAATTCCACCGCCGCAACTTTCTGTATCCATGAGATCTCATCTTGGGGCCTGTTCCGGAGCTCCGCCGGAGAGGGCCGTCATCACGGAGGGCTTCTACATCATCATAGCCTCTCCGATGAAGTGTGAGTAGTTTACCTCAGACCTTCGGGTCCATAGTTAGTAGCTAGATGGCTTCTTCTCTCTTTTTGGATCTCAATACAAAGTTCTCCCCCTCTCTTGTGGAGATCTATTCGATGTAATCTTCTTTTTGCGGTGTGTTTGTTGAGATCGATGAATTGTGGGTTTATGACCAAGTCTATCTATGAATATTATTTGAATCTTCTCTGAATTCTTTTATGTATGATTAGTTATCTTTGCAAGTCTCTTCGAATTATCCGTTTGGTTTGGCCAACTAGATTGGTAGTTCTTGCCATGGGAGAAGTGCTTAGCTTTGGGTTCGATCTTGCGGTGTCCTTTCCCAGTGGCAGAAGGGGCAGCAGGGCACGTATTGCATCGTTGCCATCGAGGATAACAAGATAGGTTTTATTTCATATTGCATGAATTTATCTCTCTACATCATGTCATCTTGCTTAAAGCGTTACTCTGTTTTTAACTTAATACTCTAGATGCATGCTGGATAGCGGTCGATGAGTGGAGTAATAGTAGTAGATGCAGAATCGTTTCGGTCTACTTGTCACGGACGTGATGCCTATATACATGATCATGTCTAGATATTCTCATAACTATGATCAATTCTGTCAATTGCTCAACAGTAATTTGTTCACCCACCGTAGAATACTTATGCTCTTGAGAGAAGCCACTAGTGAAACCTATGGCCCTCGGGTCTATTCTCATCATATCAATCTCCATCACTTTAATCTTGCTTTGCTTTTTACTTTTCTTTTTACCTTTCACTTTGCATCTTTATACTAAAAATACCAAAAATATTATATCTATCAGATCTCACTCTCGTAAGTGACCCTGAAGGGATTGACAACCCCTAATCGCGTTGGTTGCGAGTAGCTATCGTTTTGTGCAGGTACGAGGGACTTGAGCGTGGCCTCCTACTGGATTGATACCTTGGTTCTCAAAAACCGAGGGAAATACTTACGCTACTCTGCTGCATCATCCCTTCCTCTTCGGGGGAATCCAACACAAGCTCAAGAGGTAGCAAGAAGGATTTCTGGCGCCGTTGCCGGGGAGTCTACGCAAAAAGTCAACATACCAAGTACCCATCACAATCCCTATCTCTTGCATTACATTAGTTGCCACTAGCACATATGCCTGTGCATTGCAACGGGAGGAAAATTAATGTGTACTTAATGCAGTGAGAATTATACGTGCAAGAAAAACCCTGTGTGCATGTCAAGAAGGAACATTTTGGTTATGAGTTTCGCCGCGTGTGAAGTAATCAATCCGCTATTTTTTCATCCATTGATTGAGTGGATTTAAGAGTTTTATTAGGTCATCGCACGCCAGAGAAGGTCCCTGAATTATTCAATCTATTTTTTCATTCATTCGAGGGGATTTTAAGGCATGAAGTTCAATAATATGGAAATGAGTCAGGTCTTCTCTTTTCCATGTACAAACCACCGATGTGTACAACCGGAGTTAATTGTACTCCACTATTTTGTGTTCCTTGCTTGAGGGGATTTAAGGCTGAAGTTCCATAATGTGGGAGGTCGCCGGGTCTTTTCTTTTTCATGCATCTAGCTCACGTAGTTGAGTCTTCTCTTCTCTTTGCCTCGAGTAGGAATCCTTGAGAAATCTAGGGCCCTTTTGTAGATAGTTAAGCTAGCAATTCATCCATCTAGCGCACGTACTGAATTTAATTCCCTTTTTTAGAAAGCTCACGTATGAATCCATCCATGCTTCATTTAGTTTAATTCATCTATCCTTCATTCAGTTCACTACATACAGTTTCGCACACGTATAAAATTTGTTACGACTGTATGTAAACGAGCAATATGGGAATATTGAACATATTTTATTTTCCTTATTTCCTAGGTAGCTGGGCTAGCTACAATGCATGGGGTGTGAAATTCTCAGACATCGAATTGACCTGTGTTTGTAAGGCGTGAGTACAAATCTAGAAAGAAAGATGAGTTGAAGGATCGTACTCACGATCTCAAACACCTGACAAAGTGCTGCCATTGATTCGAATAAACATGTCCTGCTAACCAATGGCCAACGTAAATATTTAAGAACATACCGCAATGTCAGATTTGAAACATTCTATGATTACTTTTTTTACTTCTTAAAAAATTATTATTATTATGAATTGCCGCATATTCTTGGAAACATGAACAAATTTTGAAATCCCAAACAATTTTCAAAACTGCAATTTTTTTTGGAAGTTTCATACATTTTCAGAAATACAAAAACAAAATTTGAAATGGGAACATTTTCTAAAATTCACAAACATTTTTCAAAAACACGAACCTTTTATAAGAACACAAGCATTTTTTGAATTTTTGAACAATTTTCAAAAATGGGAACATGTTTACCTTTCAGAACAATTTTAGAAAATGTGTAATTTTTAACATGAACATTATTTGAATTTGTGAGCATTTCTCCAAAGCAAGAATATTTTTCAAATTTGGAGCATTTTTTAAAATGTAATTTTTAAAGAATCTTGAACAATTTTGGAAAATACATTTTTTTTTTGAAAAAATGAGAACATTACTTTTCATTTAAAAATTTCAGTGTCGTTTTCCAGCTAGCTCATGTGCCAATACACCCATCCTTCGTCTTGCATAATAGATCCATACTTCATACATCTTATTACCACATGTAGTTTCACACGTTTATAAATTGGTACGACCGTATGTAAAGAGCATTATGGGGCTATTTAAAATATTTTTATGTTTAATTCGTGAACATTTCATTACAATAAGATTTTTTCGAATTTGGAACATTTTTTATTTTTTTGAAAATCTCAAACAATTTTGTAAAACAGAAACATTTTTTCCGTTTTCAACAAATTTCAGAATGACAATTTTTTTAATATATGAACATTTTTAAAACGGGAATAAAAATTTGGAATTCTGAACATTCTTCAAAATTTTAAACGAAATTGAAATTCGAGACATTTCATAAAAAATATTAGATAAAAAAAATAGACAAAATTAAAATTAAAAATGAAAATGGAAAAAATAAATAGGAAATAAAAAGAGAAAGGAAATGTTCAATATAAAATGAACACAAAAATATGAAAACGGACCGGCCTAGTCCAGGGCTATCTGTGCGAACCTCTGACCATCTGTTGCCCCGTGCGGCAAATAGGAGTTTCCTAGCTGCGTGGGCAGGGAAATAAGTGGGCTGGCTTTACTGGGCTTTAACGCGTGGCACATGTATGAAATTCTGGATAAACTGTATTTCTTTTTCTAGCACATGGATGCACAAAAAATTAGTACCACCTCGGATAGTAAAAAAATCTATTCGCTGGTGAACGGATGAAATATTTGCAGAAACGCACCTTGCTTTATTAGTAGGTATAGATTTGCCTCTCGTTTTCCTCTCCCCCACTTCACCCTTGCCGTTTTATTCGCCCTCTCTTTCCCAATCGCATTCTCCTTCTCCTTCTCCGCTTGCCTTTTTGCTTGCCCGTGTGTTGGATTAATTGTTTGTCGTGATGGCTCAAGATACTACCAAATTGTGTGACTTCACCAATACCAATAATAATGGTTTCCTTAGCACTCCGATTGCTCCTCTTACTAATACTGAATCTTGTGAAATCAATACTGCTTTGTTGAATCTTGTTATGAAAGATCAATTCGCCGGCCTTCCTAGTGAAGATGCCGCTACTCATCTGAATAGCTTCGTTGATTTATGTGATATGCAAAAGAAAAAAGATGTCGATAATGATCTCGTTAAATTAAAGCTATTTCCTTTTTCGCTTAGAGATCGTGCTAAAGCTTGGTTTTCGTCTTTGCCTAAAAATAGTATTGATTCTTGAAACAAGTGCAAAGATGCTTTTATCTCTAAGTATCTCCCTCCCGCTAAGATCATCTCTCTTAGAAACGATATTATGAATTTTAAGCAACTTGATAATGAACATGTTGCACAAACTTGGGAGAGAATGAAATTAATGATACGTAATTACCCTACTCATGGTTTGAATTTGTGAATGATTATACAAAATTTTTATGCCAGATTGAATTTTGCTTCTAGAAATCTTTTAGATTCAGTCGCGGGAGGCACTTTTATGGAAATCACTTTAGGAGATGCTACTAAACTCCTAGATAATATTATGGTTAATTATTCTAAATGGCATACCGAAAGATCTTCTAATAAAAAAGTGCATGCGATAGAAGAAATCAATGTGTTGAGTGGAAAGATGGATGAACTTATGAAATTATTTGCTACTAAGAGTGTTTCTTCTGATCCTAATGATATGCCCTTGTCTACTTTGATTGAGAATAACAATGAATCTACGGATGTGAATTTTGTTGGTAGGAATAATTTTGGTAACACCGCTTATAGAGGGAATTTTAATCCTAGGCCATATCCTAGTAATCCTTCTAATAATTATGGGAATTCCTACAATAACTCTTATGGAAATTATAATAAGATGCCCTTTGAATTTGAGAATAGTGTTAAAGAGTTTATGAATTCACAAAAGAATTTTAATGCTTTGCTTGAAGAGAAATAGCTTAAAGTTGATGATTTGGCTAGGAACATTGATAGAATTTCTCTTGAGGTTGATTCTTTAAAGCTTAGATCTATTCCTCCTAAGCATGATATCAATGAGTCTTTCAAAGCCATGAGAATTTCCATTGATGAGTGCAAGGAAAGAACCGCTAGGATGCGTGCTTCCAAAGATGCCTTTATTAAAGCGTGTTCTTCCAATTCCTATGAGAATCAAGATGAAGATCTAAAAGTTATTGATGTGTCTCCTATTAAATCTTTGTTTTGCAATATGAATCTTGATGAAACTGAATATGATCTTCCTTTACCTAGAAGGGGTTCTAAAAATTCGGAGTATTTAGATCTTTATGATGAAATTGATAAAAGTGGGATTGAAAGAAATAAAAATCTAGATGTTGCTAAACCCACTATATTGGATTTCAAGGAATTTAATTATTAAAGTTGCTCTTTAATTGATTGTATTTCCTTGTTGCAATCCGTGCTAAATTCTTCACATGCTTATAGTCAAAATAAAACCTTCACCGAACATATTGTTGATGCCTTGATGTAATCTTATGAAGAAAAACTTGAGTTGAAAGTTTCTATCCCTAGAAATCTATATGATGAGTGGGAACCAACTATTAAAATTAAAATTAAAGACCATGAGTTTTATGCTTTGTGTGATTTGGGTGCTAGTGTCTCCACCATCCCCAAAACTTTGTGTGATTTACTAGATTTCCGCGATTTTGATGATTGCTCTCTAAACTTGCATTTTGCGGATTCTATCATTAAGAAACCTATGGGAATGATTAATGATGTTCTTATTGTTGCAAATAGGAATTATGTGCACGTAGATTTCATTGTTCTTGATATAGATTGCAATCCTTCTTGCCCTATTATTCTTGGTAGACCTTTCCTTAGAACGGTTGGTGCGATTATTGATATGAAGGAAGAGAATATTAGATTTCAATTTCCATTAAAAAAGGGTATGGAACACATTACAAGAAAGAAAATAAAATTTCCATATGAAACTATCATGAGAGCCACTTATGGATTGCCTACCAAAGATGGCAACACCTAGATCTATCCTCGCTTTTATGCCTAGCTAGGGGCGTTAAAGGATAGGCTTGTTGGGAGGCAACCCAATTTTATTTTTATTCCTTGCTTTTTGCTCCTGTTTAGTAATAAATAAATTATCTAGCCTATGTTTTGGTTGTGTTTTTTGTGTTTAATTAATGTTTGTGCCAAGTAGAACCGTTGGGAAGACTTGGGGAAAGTCTTGTTGAACTTGCTGTAAAAAACAGAAACTTTAGCGCTCACGAAAACTGCTGTCATTTTTATTTGGAGAGTGATATTTAGTTAATTATTTTTTCAGATGATTAATAGATAAATTACTCACGTCCAGCAATTTATTTTAGAATTTTTGGGGTTCCACAAGTTTGCGTTAGTTACAGATTACTACAGACTGTTCTGTTTTTGACAGATTCTGTTTTTCGTGTGTTGTTTGCTTATTTTGATGAATCTATGGTTAGTAAAATAGTTTATAATCCATAGAGAAGTTGGAATACAGTAGGTTTAACACCAATATAAATAAATAATGAGTTCATTACAGTACCTTGAAGTGGTCTTTTGTTTTCTTTCTCTAACGAAGCTCACGAGATTTTTATTGAGTTTTGTGTTGTGAAGTTTTCAAGTTTTGGGTGAATTCTTGTGATGGATTATGGAGCAAGGAGCTCTTTCGTCCACTTCCATAGGTAATTTACTTGGAGCTATATTTTTATTCACCAACATAATATGTGTTTTGCTTGCAGCGTCTTGCATTATTTGTGTCTTTGGTTGTTAGTATGCCACAATCATCCTTGCTGTACACACCTTTTGAGAGAGCCATACATGAATTAGAATTTGATAGAATACTCTATGTGCTTCACTTATATCTTTTTGAGCTAAGTAGTTTTTCTCTATGTGCTTCACTTATATCTTTTGAGCGTTATAATTTTGCTCTATGTGCTTCACTTAGATCTTTTAGAGCACGGTGGTGGATTTGTTTTAAAGAAACTATTGATCTCTCATGCTTCACTTAGATTATTTTGAGAGTCTTAATAGCATGGTAATTTCTTAATAATAACATGCTTGGTATTCAAGATTTGTGAAACTTTCTTTTGAGTGTGTTGAATACTAAGAAAAGTTGGATGCTTGATAATTGTTTTGAGATATGGAGGTAATGATATCAAAGTCATGCTAGTTGAGTAGTTGTGAATTTGAGAAGTGCTTGTGTTGAAGTTTGCAAGTCCCGTAGCATGCACGTATGGTAAACGTTATGTAACAAATTTGAAACATGAGGTGTTATTTGATTGTCCTCCTTATGAGTGGTGGTCGGGGACGAGCGATGGTCTTTTCCTACCAATCTATGCCCCTAGGAGGATGTGCATAATACTTTGGTTTTTGATGGCTTGTAGATTTTTGCAATAAGTATATGAGTTCTTTATGACTAATGTTGAGTCCATGGATTATACGCACTCTCACCCTTCCATCATTGCTAGCCTCTACGGTACCGTGCATTGCCCTTTCTCACATCGAGAGTCGGTGCAAACTTCGCCGGTGCATCCAAACCCCGTGATATGATACGCTCTTTCACACATAAACCTCCTTATATCCCCCTCAAAACAGCCACCATACCTACCTATTATGGCATTTCCATAGCCATTCCGAGATATATTGCCATGCAACTTTCCACCATCTAGTTTATCATGACACATTCATCATTGTCATATTGCTTAGCATGATCATGTAGTTGACATAGTATTTGTGGCAAAGCCACCGTTCATAATTTTTTCATACTTGTCACTCTTGATTCATTGCATATCCCGGTACACCGCCGGAGGCATCCATATAGAGTCATACTTTGTTCTAGTAATCGAGTTGTAATCATTGAGTTGTAACTAAATAGAAGTGTGATGATCATCATTCAATAGAGCATTGTCCCAAAAAAGGAAAGGCCAAAGAAAAAAAGGCCCAAAAAAGAAAAGAAATAAAAGGGGCAATGCTACTATCTTTTTTTCCACACTTGTGCTTCAAAGTAGCACCATGTTCTTCATATAGAGAGTCTCTTAAGTTATCACTTTCATATACTAGTGGGAATTTTTCATTATAGAACTTGGCTTGTATACTCCAACAATGGGCCTCCTCAAGTGCCCTAGGTCTTCATGATCAAGCAAGTTGGATGCACACCCACTTAGTTTCTTTTATTGAGCTTTCATACATTTATAGCTCTAGTGCATCCGTTGCATGGCAATCCCTACTCCTTGCATTAACATCAATCGATGGGCATCTCCATAGCCCATTGATTAGCCTCATTGATGTGAGACTTTCTCCCTTTTGTCTTCTCCACATAACCCCCATCACTATATTCTATTCCACCCATAGTGCTATATCCATGGCTCACGCTCATGTATTGCGTGAAAGTTTATGAGTTTGAAATTATTAAGGTATGAAACAATTTCTTGGCTTGTCATCGGGGTTGTGCATGATGAGAGCATTCTCGTGTGACGAAAATGGAGCATGACTAAACTATATGATTTTGTAGGGATGAACTTTCTTTGGCCATGTTACTTTAAGAAAACATAATTGCTTTGTTGGTTTGCTTGAAGTATTATTATTCTCTATGTCAATATGAACTTTTGTCTCGAATCTTCCTAATCTGAATATTCATACCACAATTAAGAAGATTTGCATCGAAATTATGCCAAATAGCACTCCGCATAAAAAATTCTCTTTTTTATCATTTACCTAGCCGAGGACAAGTAGGAATTAAGCTTGGGGATGCCTGATACGTCTCCAATGTATCTATAATTTTTGATTGCTCCATGCTATATTATCTACTGTTTTGGACTATATTGGGCTATATTTTCCACTTTTATATTATTTTTGGGACTAACCTATTAACCGAAGGGCCAGCCCAGAATTATTATTTTTGCCTATTTCAGTGTTTCGAAGAAACGGAGTCCAAATGGAATGAAACCTTCGGGAACGTGATTTTCTCACCGAACGTGATCCAGGAGACTTGGACCCTACGCCAAGGCATCAGAGAGGCGGTCACGAGGGTGGGGGGCGCCCCCCAAGGCGCGCCCCCTGCCTAGTGGGCCCCTCGGAGCTCCACCGACGTACTTCTTCCTCCTATATATACCTACGTACCCCCAAACGAACTGGGACGGAGCCAAAAACCTAATTCCACCGCCGCAACTTTCTGTATCCACGAGATCCCATCTTGGGGCCTGTTCCGAAGCTCCGCCGGAGAGGGCCGTCATCACGGAGGGCTTGTACATCATCATAGCCTCTCCGATGAAGTGTGAGTAGTTTACCTCAGACCTTCGGGTCCATAGTTAGTAGCTAGATGGCTTCTCCTCTCTTTTTGGATCTCAATACAAAGTTCTCCCCCTCTCTTGTGGAGATCTATTCGATGTAATCTTCTTTTTGCGGTGTGTTTGTTGAGACCGATGAATTGTGGGTTTATGATCAAGTCTATCTATGAATAATATTTGAATCTTCTCTGAATTCTTTTATGTATGATTAGTTATCTTTGCAAGTCTCTTCGAATTATCCGTTTGGTTTGGCCAACTAGATTGGTAGTTCTTGCCATGGGAGAAGTGCTTAGCTTTGGGTTCGATCTTGCGGTGTCCTTTCCCAGTGACAGAAGGGGCAGCAAGGCACGTATTGCATCGTTGCCATCGAGGATAACAAGATGGGGTTTATTTCATATTGCATGAATTTATCTCTCTACACCATGTCATCTTGCTTAAAGTGTTACTCTGTTTTTAACTTAATACTCTAGATGCATGCTGGATAGTGGTCGATGAGTGGAGTAATAGTAGTAGATGCAGAATCGTTTCGGTCTACTTGTCACGGACGTGATGCCTATATACATGAGCATGCCTAGATATTCTCATAACTATGCTCAATTCTGTCAATTGCTCAACAGTAATTTGTTCACCCACTGTAGAATACTTATGCTCTTGAGAGAAGCCACTAGTGAAACCTATGGCCCCCGGGTCTATTCTCATCATATCAATCTCCATCACTTTAATCTTGCTTTGCTTTTTTTACTTTGCTTTTTACCTTTCACTTTGCATCTTTATACTAAAAATACCAAAAATATTATATCTATCAGACCTCACTCTCGTAAGTGACCGTGAAGGGATTGACAACCCCTAATCGCATTGGTTGCGAGTAGCTATCGTTTTGTGCAGGTACAAGGGACTTGACCGTGGCCTCCTACTGGATTGATACCTTGGTTCTCAAAAACCGAGGGAAATACTTACGCTACTCTGCTGCATCATCCCTTCCTCTTCGGGGAAATCCAACGCAAGCTCAAGAGGTAGCAGGGAGTAGAGCTGCAATCACATCACCTGGCCCGTTACTCCATGTATGTATAACCTTCCTCCTTGGATGTTCATGAAGCGGAAGTTCATTATGATGCCAATTCTCATCCAAGGCCCTAAGCAACCCGGCAACGACATTGATGTGTTCCTAAGGCCATTAGTTGAAGAACTTTTACAGCTGTGGAATGGAAACGGTGTACATACATGGGATGAGCACAAACAAGAGGAATTTAACCTGCACGCGTTGCTGCTTGTAACCATCAACGATTGGCCCGCTCTCAGTAACCTTTCAGGACAGACAAACAAGGGATACCACGCATGCACGCACTGTTTAGAAGAAAATGAAAGTATATACCTGGACAAATGCAGGAAGAATGTGTACCTGGGCCATCGTCGATTTCTTTCGACCAACCATCAATGTAGAAAGAAAGGCAAGCATTTCAAAGGCGAGGAAGATCACCGGAAGAAGCCCGCCATGCGTACCGGTGATCACGTACTTGCTATGGTCAAGGATTTACACGTAATCTTTGGAAATGGTCCCGGCGGATTAGCTATTCCGAATAACGCTGAGGGACACGCACCCATGTGGAAGAAGAAATATATATTTTGGGACCTACCCTACTGGAAAGACCTAGAGGTCCGCTCTTCAATCGACGTGATGCACGTGACAAAGAACCTTTGCGTGAACCTGCTAGGCTTCTTGGGCGTGTATGGGAAGACAAAAGATACACCTGAGGCATGGGAGGACCTGCAATGTTTGCACGAAAAAGATGGCATGCCTCCGAAGCAGTATAAAGGTCCTGCCAGCTACGCTCCTACGAAAGAAGAGAAAGAAATCTTCTTTGAATGCCTGCTCAGTATGAAGGTCACGACTGGCTTCTCGGAGAAAAAGTTCCAGAACCTAAAGTCTCATGACTGCCACGTGATTATGACGCAATTGCTTCCGGTTGCATTGAGGGGGCTTCTACCGAAAAACGTCTGATTAGCCATTGTGAAGCTATGTGCATTCCTCAATGCAATCTCTCAGAAGGTGATCGATCCGGAAATCATACCAAGGTTAAGGAGTGATGTTTCTCCTCTTCTTTTTCTTTTTTTTCTTCAATCTTCTCCTCTATTAATATCTTCTTCTCCTCTTTTTATTTCTTCTTCGTCTTCTTATTTTTTATCGGATATGTCGTTGTTGATACACCCCGTGTCCAGATAACTTCAACATGAGGGGGGGGGTTCGACCTACCCCTCCCCGATAATATTATTTTCCCATGTATGTATGCAAAAGTTACATTTTTAGAAAAGTTTTATATATCAAGCTAGGAAATGAAGAAGAAGAAAAAGAATAAGAGGAAAAAGGAAAATAAGAAGAGGAAGAAAGGAGAAGAAGAGGAGAGGAAGAAGAGGAGAAATAAATAAGAAGAAGAAAAAAGAAGAAAAAGAAGAGGAGAAGAAGAAAGGAATAGAGGAGAAGAAAAAAAAATAGAATATTCGATTTTCTCTTCTTCTCCTCTATTTCTTTCTTCTTCTCCTCTTTTTTGTCTTCTTTTTTTCTTCAATCTTCTCCTCTATTAATATCTTCTTCTCCTCTTTTTATTTATTCTTCGTCTTCTTATTTTTTATCAGATATGTCGTTGTCGATATACCCCGTGTCTCGATAACTTCAACACGAGGGGGGGGGGGTTCGACCTACCCTCTCCCCGATAACATTATTTTCCCATGTATGTATGTCATCGTTGTCGATATAACCCCCTCCCGGATAACTTCGACCGTGATAACTTATACC
>NC_041392.1:87424532-87433717 GCF_002162155.2 Triticum dicoccoides | reverse complement strand
AACCCTAGAAAAAAACAATGTCGGTCTCCTACCCCCTCCCGCCGCGCCCCTACCCTTGAAGCGTTGCCGAGGCCACCCCAAACCCGGAATAAGCTAGGTCTACATTTGCCACTAATATATCCACATGCTGTCATGTTTGTGTAATAATTGCCATGTTGTAATATTTGCAGAAACAATGGAGTTCGGATGAGGCGAGGAACAAGAACAGGTGTTGGGGGACATAATCTTAGCCGGAGGTGATGTCATGTCGTATCTTAACGACAATGATGGTCTAGAAGCAGAACAGGGTGAAGAAGAAGCAGGCTACGGTGATCGAAGAATGGAGGAGGAAAGACATGATTATGATGGCTCCGGTGACCCAATGCTGGTGCAAGACGGAGCCCGTGGTAACGGCTTCGGTGACCAAACAGAGTCCGGCCAGGTAAATATATTAGTTAAGCCTGTGATGACTAGCTAACTGATGCATTCATTGTTTTGGTATGTACACATATTAGTTAACTCTCGTCTAATTCTTCTTTTTTCTAGCCCTCCGGATCGAGCACAACTTCGGTAAAGAGACGAGGCCCGAAGAAAAAGTTGCGCTTGGATGAAAGGTTTGAGATCATAAAAATCGCGCGCGATGGCATGCCGATTGAACCCATCCAGACAAAGGAAGCATGTGATGCTCAGTGCGGGGTTCTTGTTAGGGACAAGATCCCGATCAGCATCCAGCAATGGTGTAAGCCTAAGAACGAAGACCCTGAGGTGTCTTATGTCAATGATATGCAGAAAGATGATCTTTGGACTAAGCTGAAGGCAAATTTCACCCAACCGCCAGAGGAGGATCCGGAGAAGCCAGTTAAAGAGCAATTAATCAAGTCTCATGCTCTTAAGGAGATGGAAGACCTATTCAGGAGGTGGAAGAATGAGCTGAAAACGTTTGTCGACAAAGAAGAGACACCAGAATTCATCGGCAGATATGAGAAGATCAGAGATCACTGGCCCGCATTTGTGGCCTACAAGACATCGGAAAAGAGTAAGAAGATGTCGGTGACAAACAAAAAAAATGCTGCAAAGAAGAAGCTTCACCATCGCACGGGGTCAGGTGGCTTCCTCAAAGCCCGGCCTAAGTGGGCCAAGGCTGAGAATGATCTGCTTGATAAAGGGATCGAACCAGAGACAATGAACTGGCTAGACCGTTGCTGGACTTGGTTCTTCGGGGCTGGTGGAACCTTGGACCCTGTATCAGGGAAATGCGTTTGGACGGACGAGTAAATGAACATACCAGCCAAGAAGCTAAAGCACTATATCGATGTAGCGCAGCAAGGGATGTTCGTTCCAGACAGAGAGAATGACGAGCTCACAATGGCCCTCGAGAATCATGAACACCCTGGACGGACACGAGGCACGCCAGGCTCCGTTCCATGGAATGCTGGTTTTCCGGACGCGGGCGGTTACAACTGCCAGGAGAGGAGGAAAAAAGTGGAGCATGCCCAAATTCAGGCGCTGCACGCAAGGGTACAAGCGATAGAGGAACGAGAAGCAAATCGCAGCAAGTGACCTACCGAAGCTTCCCCCGAAGCTACCCCGCCATCTCAGCGGAGAAGCAGCGTGGCTTCCACCGAGCTGCTTCAGCCGAAGCATGTCTTGAGGGCTCCTGCCAGCTATCCCGTGGATGCTATCATGGAGTCTCAAAATTGCCACCTTATGACGCAATGGATGAATTTGAAGGTCAAGTCGGCTGTTGGCTCTGTTTTTCCTACTGAACCCGGCGCAACTTTTCACTGTCGGCCGATTCCAGAAGGATATGCTAGGGTGATGGTGGATGAAATAACGGAGGGATTTGAGGACCTCCAGGTTGACCACCCTACCGGTGAATGGGGAGACTCGGTTGGGTTCTGCTATGAAGACTCCATGCCTATGGTGGAAGGAGCTCATCAACCTTCCGAACTGGATGCCTCCGCCTCCTCCTCCTCCGGCGAGTCAGGGCACTCCGCCTCCTCCACCGCCTCCTTCTCCGGCGAGTCAGGGCACTCCGCCTCCTCCACCGCCTCCTCCTCCGGCGAGTGATGATCAGGGCACTCGGCCTCCTTCTCTGGTGCGTGGCGGCACTCCGCCTCCTTCTCCACCTGCGTCGGCGCGCCCGAGCAGCCAGCCTCCTCCTTCTCCGCCTCATCAGCAAGGGCGGAAGAGACCTGCCGCCGCTCCGGCTGCTCCGACGCGTCGTAGTCCTTCTCCTCCGCCTCGTAAGCAAGTAAAGAAGACAGCCGCAGCCGCTCCGTCTGCTCTGCCAGCGTCTAGCGGTACAGCTAGAGGCGGGAGGCAATACAGATTCGGCCCTTCTCTGAAGACTCCAGAGAAGTTACCATACGAGAGGACCCCGGAGGAGAACGCCAAGATCGCGCGAGCCGAAGTGAGGAACTTCTTTGAAGGGGTGAAAGCAAACAAACATCCACCTCCGAAGGAGAAGGTAGATCCGGTGAAAGCGAAGCGCACTCTGGCTGCCCTGAAAAACCAGCAAAGTCTCCGCCGAAAGGCAACTATGACCGCATTATTTCAAAGTCATTTGTCAAAGCGGAGCGGTTGGGAAGTACTGTCAGTGATCAAATGTTAAAAGAACGACGAGCTGGGGAAAAAATTCCCCAGCTTGGCGAGCAAGCGAACCAATCGTGCCCCCCGCTCAACGTGCCTACTAATGATCCGAGGATGGCGCCCGGTTATAGCAATCTTGGAGACCGACGATGTACGTTATGAGTTATTGGAGGTGGAGGAACACAAATACGAGTACGGGAAGCCTCTCGTCAAAGATGAAAGATCTATAACAACGATGATGCAAAGATTCCATGATTGGTATATGAAAACCTGCAAAGAGTCTGGGAGGAGGAATACTTTGACGCTGAGAGTTAGAGAGGAGCATGACCTCGTTGGAATTGAACTGTTGAATGTTCCATTTGAGGAGTTCTTCCAGTTTTTCAATCAAAAGGCCCTTGATAAAGCAACAGTCACTTGCTACCGTCTGTAAGTAGTACTACTTCTGTCATTAAGTCTCTCTATATAGGTCAACTCTTTCATTACATGTATTTATAATTATCCTCACTATATTATGCAGATTGAAGGTCGCCGAATTGAAGAAAAGACAAATCGGTGATTTTGGGTTCATTAACACAAATCTCATAGATGCAACTGAGGTCAAATATCGTCCGAAGATACCGAGGCCAACTTGCTACGATCGTTGGTAATAAATGAAAACAAAGATATAATACTCTTTCCTTACAACTTCAAGTGAGTGTTATTGTCTTGTGCATATTCGGTTTCCCTTATTAGTCCAGGTTATAGTAATGTAATTGATGAGTTATGCATGCGTGCGCAGGTTCCACTATATTCTCCTAGAGATTAAGCTTGAGTAGGGACTAGTAACCGTCTTAGACTCGAGACGAAAAGATCCCCAGGACTATGCGGACATGACTCAAATGCTCGAGAAGTAAGTAAAATCAATCATTATCCACCATATTAGCAACTTTGTTCATTTCCTGATATCAAGTAATTGTTTTCTTTGTCTGGCAGGGTTTGGAGAAAATTCACCAAAAAAGCTCCGGGACTGCCGAAGAATCTGCAATTTAGACACCCGAAAGTAAGTAGTGTAGTAACATGTTCCACGCATCTCCTAGTGATTCAAGCGCTAGTTTCATCAATACCATTTGACATGCTTGCTTATCAGTTTGATTGACCTCTATTTCTTGTAAAGTGGTTGTGGCAGGAACAAGGAAATGATTTTTGTGGATACTACGTTTGCGAGTCCATCCGCCACACGACTTGTGAACAGGGCTACTCTGATGAACAATATGAAGTGCGTAAGCAATAATATTCACAATTTTATTTTATTACCATCATTTGTGTTGAGTTTCATTTATTCATATATATATATATATATATATATATATATATATATATATATATATATATATATATATATATATATATATGTATTGACCCCCTTGTTCAAATTAGATGTTTCGGATGCGGGATGATCGAACTCCTAGCACCAGATCGTATGCGAGCAATTCAAGAGGAATTGGCGGCATTCTTCCTTGACCACGTGATCACTGAAGACGGAGAATACTATGTGGACCCTGTGTTCATATATAATTAGGACATTAGTTACATTGTAAGAGATAATTATTGTATATATGTAGCCGGTAGTGTCGGATAGATATACGAGAACTTGTTGTTCGACCAATCTCTCGGAGAAGGAGAGGTGGTCGATATCACTTCTCTCTGTATGCATATGTTCATGACGATCTTCTGTTTCCTTCATTTTCTTACTTGCTAGCGTGTCTAGTCCTCTCTATATATACGTATATATAGCGTTGATCAAGCACGGACATAAGAGAGGACACTTCTCTCTATTAATTAGCTAGCTAACACAATACTATATGAAACACCTAAATTAAACCCCTAACACCCCCCTTTAAAAAAACAAAAACCCAGCCCCTGAAATGCTGACGCGTGGATGTCTATTGGTCCCGGTTGGTGCCACCAACCGGGACCAAAGGCCCTCCTGCCTGGGTTCGGCACACCGGCCACGTGGAGGCCCATCTGTCCCGATTCGTGTAAGAACCGGGACTAAAGGGTTAGGACATTAGTAACGACCTTTTAGTCCCGGTTCACAAACCAGGACAAAAGACCCTTACCAACCGGGATGAATGGGGTTTTTTCTACTAGTGCATGGCAGAATGCCACTCCTAATTAAAATAGCACAACGGGGAGGAAGGAAGCTGCTTGATGGATTGGGTCTGAATCGGCCGACGAGTAGTGTATGGGGTACGTTGGAGCTTGTGTTACTATACTCAGCTGCTTGCCGAGCTTTGAGCCGCGTCGTGGGTGGTTGGCTGCCGCGGCAAAGGCAACGTTGACGATCAACGACGCCGCCTCGGGTCAAGGCGCCGAAACTGCGGGTTCACACAACGTTCTGGGCTCTGGCCAAGCAGCCAAGTGTTCTCTAGTGGAGTAATCCAAATCCATGTTGGCTTGTGGGAAAGTATTCTAATGATCCATCACTGGCAACTGAGCAGGTAAGGGATCATCCGTGACCGTGATCTAGTCCTGATCTCGTCGATTCATGGGCTAATAGATATGTGCCGTCCAAAACAATATGATATGAAGAACGAACTGGCTTAATTTGGTCAAGCGGCGTGGTGAAGGGCGACGGTCGACCCTATAAATCCGTGCACCGGAGGCGTTCCTCATCATTCAACACTCTTGTAAAGCGCCACCACTCACTTTGCAGAAATACTATCGTCTCACGATTACCTTACGATCGACCTTAGCTAAGTACTGCTCGAGTAGTACGATGCCAGGAGGAGATGAGCCAGTTTTCGGAGGTAGGGAGGCGTTTGCAGGTGCAGGCAAGGGAGGGAATGGTGGTGCTGCTGGGCGAGCGATCGGAGGTAGGGGAGGGAATGGTGTTGGGTCCAGGGGACCTGCAGCCGTGGGTGCAGGCGTAGGAGGACAGTACCAGTTCCAAGTAGGAGGTGGCGGAGCCAGGCCAGCTGCAGGCGGAGGAGCAGCCAGACGACAGTTCCCGGTGGGCGGGTACGGTGGCGGAGCCAGGCCAGTGGCAGGCGGAGGAGGGTTTGTAGGTGCGGGCGGAGGACAGTTCCCGGCGGGAGGGAGCGGTGGTGGACGCATGGGAGCTGCAGCCGTGAGAGCGTTCGCAGGTGCCCTCGGAGGACCGATCCCAGCAGGATTGTTGTACGGTGGTGGAGTCCAGGGAGCTGGAGCCGTGGGAGAGTTTGGAGCGGCTAGGGGAGGAGGGTTCAGAAGGAACGCCGATGATATTCTGCCCGCTGTGTTCTACCGAGGAATTATGCGAGGGTCGGAGATTTGTGGCGTGGTCCGCCGGTGGAGTCCAACACTCAGGCGACCACTGGGTCTGGGACTGGCAGCAGGCCAACCTCTACTACGACGAACTCACAATCTTTTTCTGCAGCTCAGGCGTCGAATTCACAATCACAAACAAGGTTTGCTCATCATTCCCTACCTTCCTTTGAGGATCAGCATCCCTCTCTGTCTCTTTTCTTGCTATTTTACACTTAGCTTTATCTGTCCAATCGTTGTGCGTTGACAGCGTGAATTATGACAAGACGAATCCCTATCGGCAGCTGCTTCAACTGCACCAGCCCAACCCTCCTCCGCAGCTGACACCACGGCGGCAACAACGGTCTGCTCGTGCTATGGCTTCTCTATTTTCTTTCAGAATGCTCTGCTGTAGGTTAATTTTCTAGACGTTTAGCTTGTGCGTTGTCTAACTTTCTATCCTGTCATGCTGCGTGAATTAGTTGAACAGTGACAACGATGCCGTGAACCGGGAGCTAAATGCAGCGCGTGGCCGACGATAAGGACCAAGACAGGAAAGCAATGCAAACATGGCGCCAAGAGACTAAACAATGTATCTTTGTGTATCTGTTTGATGCGACATTATTTGAGTTAATAAAAGGGGAAAAACTTATCTTCAACCGGCTGATGCGCGCGCGAGCGTCCGCCGCTTGCGTAGCCGTTAGATCAATCCTAAGCAGCCACGCTGGCAACAAGGTAGTCCCGCACGACGAGTCGTTTTCTTGCAATAAGGGTTTGTTTCAGTTGATTTCTGCAACACAGGACTAGTTTCAGAAAGAAAGAAAAAACGATTCAGTGGTGAAGGTTTTTTTTTTCTGCAACTGGGTCTTGTTTCAAA
This sequence comes from Triticum dicoccoides, assembly GCF_002162155.2. Classification (NCBI taxonomy): domain Eukaryota; kingdom Viridiplantae; phylum Streptophyta; class Magnoliopsida; order Poales; family Poaceae; genus Triticum; species Triticum dicoccoides. The sequence goes on along the minus strand of NC_041392.1, from coordinate 87,427,005 downwards.
AGATTTCTGCAACATATCTATTGTTTCAGAAAGAAAGGAATTGTTTCTATTGTGAATGTTTTGTTCTGCAACAAGGATCTTGTTTCAGAAACATAGCCCGAGTTGCAGCGCCGCACGAGCGCCCGACGATAGAGAGTAAGTGGTCAGATATTGCAACATGAGGCATGTTTTGGAAACATAGCTCTGGTTGCAAAAAACGCCGAAGAAGCGTCGGGTGTGAGAGGTCGCCGCTGTCGTGCTCGATTGGAGCTAGCAACTGCTCGCGGGGCTGAGACGGAGGAGGAGCAGCAACTCCGGCGAGCACGACAAGGACTACTTCCCTGGTGCGCCGGTGGCAGCGATTGGGCGGTGGTGGCGACTGCCACCGCGCTGGGCAAAGCTGTGGCAGGACGACGGTGAGGGGATTCTGTTTTCGAAACTGAGCGGCTGTTGCAGGAAGTAGGGAGATGGTCACGCGCGTGCGATGGTTAGATCAGATGGCTGTCAGGGCGCTCATCCAACGGTGCTCCATGCGGCGGATGTTTTTAATACATCCGCCGGGAGACGCGTAGCGGTGCCCTAATAAAAGTGCTCTTTATCATAAAAAATATATGTACCCGGTGGTGTAGGACAGATATTTCCTTTTGTCTTGCGGTGTGTGTGGAGAGCGTTTAATCTGTACACTTAGTTCGGCTTTTAATTAGTCCATACACTACTACCTGTAATGGTCTTTATCAACTAGTAAATATAAAAAGAAATGAGGGCAGCTTTAAAACCCTCAAAGCTCCGACATATGTTTGAATTGTGGTGTCCGGATCACTTTTGTCAACTTTTGTAATCCAATGGAGCCCCCCTATTGGTTTGCGGAGTGGTCCGGACATCATTTCCCCCGTAAACCGGAACCTAATTGGGGGAGCTTTCTGAGTGTCCGGACATCCACTTGACCAAGAAAAAGCCCCACACAGTCCTCCTCTCTTTTCTCTCTCCTCTCCCAATCACACACCACACCCACATATCCACCACATGCATAGTCCTCCCTATTCTTTCTCCTCCTAACCGGACAAAGGATTTTTTTGTGATTAAGGGCTGGAGGGCTCCCTCCGGCATCATGTCCACGGATCACGCCCGGGTGAAAAAAAGAGGACAATTGTGGTGTCCATTTAGGGACTAGCGTTGGAGATGCCCTAAGGAATCATGTGTGTCCTTGCTTTGTTGTTCTTTGATCTCTGCAAAAGGGAACAAGAGTCCGGGTTGCACCTTTTCGGTAAGTGTCGGTGTTGGAAATATGCCCTAGAGGCAATAATAAAATGGTTATTATTATATTTCCTTGTCCGTGATAATTGTCTATTGTTCATGCTATAATTGTGTTATCCGGAAATCGTAATACATGTGTGAATATATAGACCACAACATGTCCCTAGTAAGCCTCTAGTTGACTAGCTCGTTGATCAATAGATGGATACGGTTTCCTGACCATGGACATTGGATGTCATTGATAACAGGATCACATCATTCGGAGAATGATGTGATGGACAAGACCCAATCCTAAGCATAGCACAAGATCGTGTAGTTCGTTTGCTAGAGCTTTTCTAAGTGTCAAGTATCATTTCCTTAGACCATGAGATTGTGCAACTCCCGGATACCGTAGGAGTGCTTTGGGTGTGCCAAACGTCACAACGTAACTGAGTGGCTATAAAGGTACACTACAGGTATCTCCGAAAGTGTCTGTTGGGTTGGCATGAATCGAGACTGGGATTTGTCACTCCGTATGACGGAGAGGTATCTCTGGGCCCACTCGGTAATGCATCATCATAATGAGCTCAGTGTAACTAAATAGTTGGTCACGGGATGATGTTTTACAGAACGAGTAAAGTGACTTGCCGGTAATGAGATGGAACAAGGGATTGGGATACCGACGATCGAATATCGGGCAAGTAACGTACCGAATAACAAAGGAAATTGGATACGGGATTGATTGAATCGTTGACATCGTGGTTCATCCGATCAGATCATCGTGGAACATGTGGGAGCCAACATGGGTATCCAGATCCCGCTATTGGTTATTGACCGGAGAGTCATCTCGGTCATGTCTGCATGTCTCCCGAACCCGTAGTGTCTACACACTTAAGGTTCGGTGACGCTAGGGTTGTAGAGATATTAGTATGCGGTAACCCGAAAGTTGTTCGGAGTTCCGGATGAGATCCCGAACGTCACGAGGAGTTCCGAAATGGTCCGGAGGTGAAGATTTATATATAGGAAGTCCAGTTTCGGCCATCGGGAAGGTTTCGGGGGTAATCGGTATTGTACCGGGACCACCGAAAGGGTCCTGGGGGTCCACCGGGTGGGGCCACCTATCCCGGAGGGCCCCATGGGCTGAAGTGGGAGGGGAACCAGCCCCTGGTGGGCTGGTGTTCCCCCCCATGGGCCTCCCCCTGCGCCTAGGGTTGGAAACCCTAGGGGTGGGGGGCGCCCCACTTGGCTTGGGGGCCAAGTC
>NC_041392.1:87362147-87424199 GCF_002162155.2 Triticum dicoccoides | reverse complement strand
CCCCTTGGAGATCCCATCTCCTAAGGCCGGTGCCCCCCTAGGGGCCCTATATATAGTGGGGGGAAGGGAGGGCAGCCGCACCAAGTCCCTGGCCCCTCCCTCTCCCCTCGTAACACCTCTCTGTCTCTTGTTGGAGCTTGGCGAAGCTCTGCCGAGATCACCGCTGTTTCCACCACCACACCGTCGTGCTGCTGGATCTCCATCAACCTCTCCTTCCCCTTGCTGGATCAAGAAGGAGGAGACGTCTTCCCAACCGTACGTGTGTTGAACGCGGAGGTGCCGTCCGTTCGGCACTTGGTCATCGGTGATTTGGATCACGACGAGTACGACTCCACCAACCCCGTTCTCTTGAACGCTTCCGCTCGCGATCTACAAGGGTATGTAGATGCACTCCCCTTTCCCTCGTTGCTAGATGACTCCATAGATTGATCTTGGTGATGCGTAGAAAATTTTAAAATTCTGCTACGTTCCCCAACAGTCGGTTCACCCTACACCTTTGGAATTTGGTCAATGAGTGCCTCAATCTAGAAAACCATGACACTTCAACTTGGCACCTCGAGGATTCTAGTAAGGAATGGTGGGTAAACCAGTCAAGCAGGAGTACTGTCAATAGAAAAGCCATGGCCTCTGAGGGAGTCCTGGATTAGGGGGTGTTCGGGTAGCCGGACTATACCTTCAGCCGAACTCTAGGACTATGAAGATACAAGATTGAAGACTCCATCCCGTGTCCGGATGGAACTTTCCTTGGCGTGGAAGGCAAGCTTGGCGATGCGGATATTCAAGATCTCCTACTATTGTAACCGACTTTTTGTAACCCTAACCCTCTTCGGTGTCTATATAAACTGGAGGGTTTTAGTCCGTAGGACAACTTCATCATACAACAATCATACCATAGGCTAGCTTTTAGGGTTTAGCCTCCTTGATCTCGTGGTAGATCTACTCTTGTACTACCCATATCATCAATATTAATCAAGCAGGACGTAGGGTTTTACCTCCATCAAGAGGGCCCGAACCTGGGTAAAACATTGTGTCCCTTGTCTCCTGTTACCATCCGGCCTAGACGCACAGTTCGGGACCCCCTACCCGAGATCCGCCGGTTTTGACACCGACATTGGTGCTTTCATTGAGAGTTCCTCTGTGTCGTCACTTTCAGGCCCGATGGCTTCTTCAATCATCAACCACGATGCAGTCCAGGGTGAGACTTTTCTCCCCGGACAGATCTTCGTCTTCGGCGGCTTCGCACTGCGGGCCAACTCGCTTGGTCACCTTGAGCAGATCGAAAGTTACGCCCCTGGCCATCAGGTCAGGTTTGGAAGCCTAAACTACACAGCTGACATCCGCGGGGACTTGATCTTCGACGGATTCGAGCCACAGCCAAGCATGCCGCACTGTCTCGATGGGCATGATATAGCTCTGCCGCCGAACAGCGCCTTGGAGGCCGCACACGCATCGGTTCCGACCATTGATTCGAAGCCCACTGTGCCAATCGAGGATCAGCGGTTGGACGCTGCCTCAGGGGCTGCGATCTCAGAGGCAATCGAGCCGAACTCCAGCCCCACACTCCGCATGGCCTGTGACTCCGAGGAGCCGGATTCCTCTCCGAACTCCGAGCCCCCCGTGCCCCCGCCGATCGAATCCGATCGGGCGCCGATAATGGAGTTCACCGCCGCGGACATCTTTCAGCACTCGCCCTTCGGCGACATCCTGAATTCTCTAAAGTCTCTCTCTTTATCAGGAGAGCCCTAGCCGGACTACGGTCAGCAAGGTTGGGATATGGACGATGAAGAAATTCAAAACCCACCCACCACCCACTTCGTAGCCACTATCGACGACTTAACTGACATGCTTGACTTCGACTCCGAAGACATCGACGGCATGGACGACGATGCAGGAGACGAACAAGAACCAGCACCTGTAGGGCGTTGGAAGGCCACCTCATCATATGACATATATATGGTGGACACTCCAAAGGATGGAGATGGCGATGGAACTGCGGTGAACGATACCTCTAAGAAACAGCCCAAGCACCGGCGTCAGCGGCGCCGCTCTAAATCCCGCCAAAGCAAAAATGGTGATTCCGGCACGGGAGATAACACTACTCCGGATAGCGCCGAAGAACACCCCCTCTAGCAAAATTCGGCACAGGAGGACAGAGAAGCCAGCCCTCACGAGAGGGCGGCGGACCAAGAGGTTGAGGACGATAATTATACGCCTCCCTCCGAAGACGAGGCAAGCCTCGACGACGACGAGTTTGTCGTGCCAGAGGATCTTGCCAAACAAGAGCGTTTTAAACGCAGGCTCATGGCCACGGCAAGCAGCCTCAAGAAAAAGCGGCAACAGCTTAGAGCTGATCAGGATTTGCTAGCTGACAGATGGACTGAAGTCCTTGCGGCCGAAGAGTATGAACTCGAACACCCCTCCACGAGTTACCCAAAGCGCAGGCTGCTACCCCGACTAGAGGAGGAAGCACCTACATCACCAGCGCATGACATGGCCGACCGGCCACCTCGTGGCCGCGACAGAGAGGCCTCTTGGCCCTCCACTCAAGCCATGCCCCGGCACCGTGTCAAGCATACTAAGGCACGGGAAAATGCGCCCGACCTGGGCGACATCCTGGAGGACAAGGCAAGGCAAACAAGATCGATCTACGGATCGTGCAGGCGCCCCACGGCACGTGACGGCGATCGTCACTCCGGACGCAATGAATCCGGCCGGGTCGAACTCAACAGACAAAGCTCCTTCGAGCTGCGTCGTGATATAGCCCAATACAGAGGCGCCGCACACCCACTATGCTTCACAGATGAAGTAATGGATCATAAAATCCCCGAGGGCTTCAAACCCGTAAACATCGAATCGTACGATGGCACAACAGATCCCGCGGTATGGATCGAGGATTATCTCCTTCATATCCACATGGCCCGCGGCGATGATCTACACATCATCAAATACCTCCCACTCAAACTTAAGGGACCAGCCTGACATTGGCTTAACAGCTTGCCAGCAAACTCAATCGGTTCTTGGGAGGACCTGGAAGCCGCATTCCTTAACAACTTCCAGGGCACTTATGTGCGACCACCGGACGCCGATGACCTAAGCCACATAATTTAGCAGCCAGAAGAATCGGCCAGGCAATTCTGGACACGGTTCCTAACAAAGATAAACCAGAGAGTTGACTGTCCGGACACAGAGGCCTTAGTGGCCTTCAAGCATATTATCCGTGATGAGTGGCTGGCCCGGCACCTGGGACAGGAAAAGCCGAAATCTATGGCAGCCCTCACGACACTCATGACCCGCTTTTGCGCGGGAGAAGACAGCTGGCTAGCTCGCAGTAACAACTTAACCAAGAACACTGGTAATTCAAATACCAAGGACAAAAGTGATAGGTCGCGTCAGAACAAACAAAAGCGCCGCGTTAACAGCGACAGCAACGAGGATACAGCAGTTAATGCCGGATTCCGAGGCTACAAATCCGGTCAACGAAAACAGCCATTCAAAAGAAAAACTCAGGGCCCGCCCAGTTTGGACCGAATACTCGACCGCTTGTGCCAGATACATGGCACCCCCAAAAAGCCAGCCAATCACACCAACAGGGATTGTTGGGTGTTCAAGCAGGCAGGCAAGTTAAGAGCCGAAAACAAAGACAAGGGGCTGCATAGCGACGACGAGGAGGAGCCTAGGCCGCCGAACAACAGTGGACAGAAGGGATTTCCCCCGCAAGTGCGGATGGTGAACATGATATATGCAACCCACATCCCCAAGAGGGAGCGGAAGCGTGCGTTATGGGACGTATATGCGATGGAGCCGGTCGCCCCAAAGTTCAACCCATGGTCCTCCTGCCCGATCACCTTTGATCGAAGGGACCACCCCACTAGCATCCGTCACGGTAGCTTCGCCGCATTGGTTCTAGACCCAATCATTGATGGATTTCATCTCACAAGAGTCCTCATGGACGGCGGCGGCAGCCTGAACCTGCTTTACCAGGACACAATGCGAAAGATGGGCATAGATCCCTCGAGGATCAAGCCCACCAAAACGACCTTTAAAGGCGTCATACCAGGTGTAGAAGCCAACTGTACAGGCTCAATTACACTGGAAGTGGTCTTCGGATCTCCGGATAACTTCCGAAGCGAGGAGTTAATCTTCGACATAGTCTCGTTCCGTAGTGGTTATCACGCACTGCTCGGGCGAACCGCGTTCGCAAAATTCAACGCGGTACCGCACTATGCATGCCTCAAGCTCAAGATGCTAGGCCCTAGAGGAGTAATCACGGTCAATGGGAACACTGAACGCTCCCTCCGAACGGAGGAGCACACGGCAGCGCTCGCAGCAGAAGTACAAAGCAGCCTTTCTAGGCAGTTCTCCAGTTCGGCCTTCAAAAAGCCGAACACTGTCAAGCGTGCCCGGAGTACCCTACAACAAGACCGCCTAGCACGTTCCGAGCTAGCGTAGCAATGCGGCCCCAACCCTAGCCCTCGCGATATAGCGAAACCAGCGCTTCGCGTACATAATTACGCCCTTGAAATACCATGGGCACAGGGGAAGGGGCACTATGACGGCACGCCCGAAATACGGCTTAAACCGCACCAGGGGCTGCCGGATTCCTTCTTTTTTTCTCTTACTCTCAGGACTCCATACTTCGGATGACCCGTTCGGCAATTAAACTGCTGCACAAACGATGCAAGATCGAGGGAAGCAGACGAGCCACGCCGCATTATGGAACTCCCAGGTGGTCTCTATCGCGAGCAGTATACCTGTTTTTTAATACAATTCCGCGGCCTGCCCCTGGCCAGGACATGTTAAATAGTCCAATTTATTTTGCTTATCGCACTATTTGTATCGTTCCGCTTTCATAGCAGCGTTTCTATAAACAATGCATAGCTTTTTGTCTATTTTTTGCATTACCCTCTTTTTATATATATGTTTATTAATAATGTGCTGCATCCGTACACTATGGTACGGCAAAATACGCCAGGGGCTTCAGTACCCATCAATATGGCGTGAGAAGTCCGTCCACTTTCGCAAGTGCGGCGCCCCGAACTTATAGCACTATATGCATCGGCTCCGAATCATGATTTGGGTCAATAGTTGGGTTTGCCCGGCTCCTATGTTTTGGTGCCTTACGTTCCGCTATATCGGCTAAGGTAGCACTAGAAGAACCACTGCGATTGTGCCCTAGTTGAGCTGGGCCGAGCACCTCAGTGGAGAAAGCTAAAACTGACTGTCATGATGAGGCGAGAGACCGGTCGCTGTTCGAGAGGTTTTTCGAGTCCTTAAAGGCTTATGTCGCTTCAAGCGAGGAACCGGCTTTGTCCGGCCAAGGCGTGGATAGCACCCCGAACTCAGTCTTCCGAATACTAGGGGCTTCGCCGAAATTTAAAATTATAGAGTTCTATGGCTAAGTGAGAGTGTTCAAGCATTATAGTCTGATTGCCTTGTTCGTTGTGCTGACCGCCTCCCTCGACGGACCCAATCATGGGAAAAAGAGCGCTCAGGTTTATCCTGAACACCCCAGCACTAGTGGCATGGGGACAGAAGCCGACGACTGGCCATCTCTCAATTTTTTGATAAACGGCCACACAGAAAGTAATATTTTAAATTCAAGCATTGCTTAGCGCATATGAACAAGTTTTCAGCGCACAGGATAACACGAGCGAGTTCATTCAAAAATTACATCCTTGATACATTCATCCACCACAAGGCGGGCACCAGCAAGAACATCCTTGTAATAGTTCTCGGGCTTGCGATGCTCCTTCCCCGGCGGCGGCCCGTCCTTCACAAGCTTCTCACCGTCCAGCTTACCCCAGTGCACCTTTGCACGGGCAAGGGCCCTCCACCAGCCGCCGCACCAGTCCGAAGTAGCTCCCAGGCAGGGCCTCTCCAGGCCACAGCCGAACTATGAAGCCCTTCAGGGCCTGTTCGGCCGTCTTGTGGAGCTCGACCAGCTGCTTTAGCTGGTCGCTCAAGGGCACAGGATGTCCGGCCTCAGCGTACTGAGACCAGAACACCTTCTCCGTCGAGCTGCCTTCCTCGGCTCGGTATAATGCAGCGGCATCAGATACGCTGCGGGGAAGATCTACGAATGCCCCTGGAGAGCTCCGGATTCGGGTAAGTAACAAGTAGTTTACTTTTATATGTCTGCTTTGCATATAGAATGCCTTACCCGCCGCTATCTTTTTCACCGCATCCAATTCCTGGAGGGCCTTCTAGGCTTCGGCCTTGGCAGATTTGGCAGTTTTAAGGGCCGCAGCAAGCTCGGACGCTCGCGTCTTCGAGTCGAGCTCCAAACTCTCATGTTTTTGCATGAGAACCTGAAGCTCTTGCCGCACCTTGCTGACCTGCGCCTCAAATTTCTCCCGCTCGGCGCGCTCCGTGGCCGCTTTCTTCTCGGCCTCGGACAGCGCCTGCTTGAGGGTCGCCACCTCAGTTGTGGCCCCTACAATAAGCAGTATACTCCTGTCATTTTTTGCAATTGCGCCCTCCTATAGGCATTTTTTCTATAAGGTATCTCTTACCTTCTTTCTCCTCGAGCTGCCGTTTGGCAAGGCCGAGCTCTTGCTCGGTCCGCTCGAGGCCCTGCTTCAGGGCACCCACCTCCGCAGTCAGTGCGACGGTGGCCAGCAGCGAAGCCTGCATACGTATATTGACTCCTTTTTTAGTTAGACTCCTGCGATATTTAATAGATCCTCTATTCGGCTTTTCTTTCCGAACGCCAAACAGAGCATCAGGGGCTACTGTCTATACGGTAATACTTTTACGTATTTTTACTTACCTCGAAGCCTGTTAGAAGGCTAACACAAGCTTCATTCAGTCCGCTTTTGGCGGACCAAACCTTCTGGACCACCGTACTCATGATGGCACGGTGCTCCTCGTCGACGGAGGCGCCCTTAAGCTCCTCCAGCAGATTGTACGGCGCTTTCGGTTGGACGGAGGACGCCGGCTCAGTAGGCTTGCTCCTCTTGGCAGGAGTTCGCCTACCGCGGTCCGGAACCATTAGTGATAACAGCGCAGTGTCCGGCTTAAAGCCGGACTTGGAGCCCAGGGGGGTCTTGTCCCCTTCACTCCTGGAGTCCGGGAGGTCGCCTCGCGGCTCCTCCTGGACCACCTCCTCTCGCCCCGGAGCTTGTCGCGACTCCACTTTGGCGTCATCCGCAGCACAGGGGGAAGCAGCGGGCGGAACTGAATTCACGTCCGATGAATCCAGGGAGCCGCTCGACGACTCGTCGAGACCGTCCTTGGGCGGACTGCATGATTATATCCGAGGTTAGGGAAAGCAGTGCAACAAAAGGAGTATCACGAGTTACTCTGGTATCCGAACACTTACGATCTCGCCGGACGCTTGGCCCTATCCGGCCACTACTCTTCGTCCTCGTCGGCGTCGGGGACGTAGTCCGGCGGAGGGGTTTTCCTCTTCTTGGACCCCTCGGCTTCCCCTACTAGGGCAGCCTTCCTCTTCTCTCCTCCCCCCACTGGAGGGGGAGAGGTTTCTTCTTCCTTCTCCTCGTTTTCAGGGGAGGAGTGCGTCTCGGACTCGTCAGACGACGAGTCCGACACCACCATATGCCGGGAACTCTTTCGAGTCCCCGTGCCCTTCTTCTTGTTGGCCTTCTTCTCCGGCACCACATAAGGTGCCGGAACCAGCAGCTTCTCTAGGAGAGCAGGGGCTGGGTCTTCGGGCAAGGGAGCCGGACAGTTAATCTGTCCGGACTTCTCTCGCCAATCCTGTCAAAGGTGAGGGAGTTTAGATCCCGCATAGAGTCAAACTATGAAAAAACTTAACATCCTGTAAAGGATGGAAATATCTTACCTCGCCAGCAGGACGCTGCAAGCTAAATCCGCGGTCTTCGGAGGCGGATGTGGGAGCCTCGGCGCCTTTGGTTAGCCCCCTCCAGACATCTTCGTACGTCGTGTCGAAGAGCCTGCTCAGAGTGCGGTGCTGCGCCGGGTTGAACTCCCACAGATTGAAGTCCCATTCTTGACACGGAAGGATCCGGCGGACGAGCATGACCCGGATTACGTTGACAAGCTTGAGATGCTTGTTCACCAGGGACTGGATGCATTTTTGCAGTCCGGTCAACTCTTCTTCGTCGCCCCACGACAAGCTCGTCTCTTTCCAGGACGTGAGCCGCGTAGGGGGTCCGGATCGGAATTCAGGGGCTGCGATCCACCTCGGATCGCGTGGCTCGGTGATGTAAAACCAGCCTGACTGCCACCCCTTCAAGGTCTCCACAAAGGAGCCCTCGAGCCATAGGACGTTGGCAATTTTGCCCGCCATGGCACCTCCGCACTCCGTCTGGTTGCCACGCACCACCTTTGGCTTGACGTTGAAGGTCTTGAGCCAGAGGCCGAAATGGGGGCGAATGCAGAGGAAAGCCTCGCACACGACGATAAACGCCGAGATATTGAGGATGAAGTTCGGGGCCAGATCATGGAAATCTAGGCCATAGTAGAACATGAGCCTGCGGACAAATGGGTGGAGAGGAAAACCCAGTCCGCGGAGGAAGTGGGGAAGAAATACTACCCTCTCATGGGGCCTTGGGGTGGGGAGAAGCTGCCCCTCCTCAGGAAGCCGGTGCGCGATGTCTTTGGACAAGTATCCGACCTTCCTTAACTTTTTGACATGGCCCTCCGTGACGGAGGAGACCATCCACTTGCCTCCCGCTCCGGACATTGTTGGAGAGGGTTGAGGTAGGAAGTGCGGGCTCGGGCGCTGGAGCTCGGGTGCGCAGAAGATGGATAGGCAAAGGAGGAAGAAGGCGTAGGTAAAAAGGTGGATCCTTATCCCCTTATATGGGCGGATGCGACTATGCGTCCACACCAGCCTAGTAAAACTCGCTTGCCTCCCAAGCGCCGTGATAAGTGGCGCGGTTGGGTTACCCACGTCCGTATTAACGAGAATCCCGTAAACAAAGGGGACACGATCTCTGCTTTGACAAGACATGCCAAGGAAACCGCCTCGCAAAACACACTGAGGTGGAGAAGTGAAAACGATTCGAATAAAGGCTTGGCCGTAGTGTGATGTCACGCTGCGGAATACGTCAGCAGATTAGATTGGTGTTAATATTATTCTCTCTATGGCAATACGTGGAAGCTTATTTTGCAGAGCCGGACACTACTCTTGGTGTTTACAAAACTTTTATGAAGAATTTGGAGGAGGAACCCGCCTGGCAATGCCGAAGACAATCTACGCGCCGGACTCGTCGTCATTGAAGCCTGGTTCAGGGGCTACTGAGGGAGTCCTGGATTAGGGGGTGTTCGGGTAGCCGGACTATACCTTCAGCCGAACTCCAGGACTATGAAGATACAAGATTGAAGACTCCGTCCCGTGTCCGGATGGGACTTTCCTTGGCGTGGAAGGCAAGCTTGGCGATGCGGATATTCAAGATCTCCTACTACTGTAACCGACTTTGTGTAACCCTAACCCTCTTCGGTGTCTATATAAACCGGAGGGTTTTAGTCCGTAGGACAACTTCATCATACAACAATCATACCATAGGCTAGCTTTTAGGGTTTAGCCTCCTTGATCTCCTGGTAGATCTACTCTTGTACTACCCATATCATCAATATTAATCAAGCAGGACGTAGGGTTTTACCTCCATCAAGAGGGCCCGAACCTGGGTAAAACATTGTGTCCCTTGTCTCCTGTTACCATCCGGCCTAGACGCATAGTTCGGGACCCCCTACCCGAGATCCGCCGGTTTTGACACCGACAGCCTCCCTCATAATGCTCATCATCTTGAAATACTACAATGATATAACTTTGATCTCCTCTTTCTTCAAATGGACCAAAGCAATCTATCTAACACATTAGCAGACAAATATTTTTATGCGCATGCATGCAAAAAATGTTTTCAAAACTAGCATTTTTTGCGGGTTTCAAAACTAGCATTATCGGAGCGTTGATTTTGTTTTGTTTTGGCCGCAACTTGCACGAATGATATTTCGTGATGAGATTTTTTAAGGATGCAAAACATTTGTCAAAGTTTACCACAAAAAAATTCAGAATTTTTTGAATTTGTTTACTAGTTTTTTTTGATTTACTGTTTATCAACAAGCATTTGAGCTCGGGAGCAGATACTCCACGTCTGGCTCTTTCTTTCTTCTTCCTAGAGGTTTCCACCTCCTCTAATTGTGTTGCAAATTCAGTCAACTTACGTGTAGTTATTGAGTGAAACAAAAGATCACATGTGTTCATGCCAAGGCTTAAAATTTCCTCGAAATCTCCCGAAATTTCCGGTGGCCAAATTTTTGCCTTTGGTTCAAAAAAGTTCATTTGGTTTGAATTCCTATGTAAAATAGAATATGGATCGTTTTGAATAAACATGGGTTTTAGTAGCACAGCGGTAGGACAGTTTTCTTCCAATTGTTAGGTTGAGACTTCGTATCATGTTGCACTAGCATTATTTTAAGTTTTTGCACTGAAAATACTTTTTTGGCAAAAAAATTAATATGTGCTAGCCAAGAGTCAAACGGACTAACGATCAGGTTACATATGCAGTTCAATTAACTTTGTGCTACATTTTCTTTTATCTAGATGTTTAAATTTAAAATTATTCAAATATAAACAAAAAATTCGGTAATTTGTCTGAAACAATTTTTTTCGCAATTTCAAAAATTTGTCCATTTCGAGTGTGAATGAAGTTTTTGCCACTTCGAAATCGTAAACAAGCTGGTAGTGGCTTGGTGCAATTAGCGAATGCGTGTGCATGGCACGTTCAGTCATGTCAAGATGCCATTGTTGATTTGTTGGCATAGCGCCGTGTGTACGGCCGGGGCACCTATGTGTGTTGGCGTGTTGCTAGTCGTGTTGCCTGCATGGAGTTTGTATGTATCAGCTGCATGCAGTGCCCTAGCTTTGCGCAGACCAAACCTGCGGAAAAGAAGCAGGAGCAATCAGCGGGGCTTGCGTCCTCCCTCCTAAAATACCAGTATACCATAGCCCGGCGGGGAAGGAGGAGGAGGGAAGCTACCCGGTGGCCTGGTCTCGTTGGCCAACGAGTAGACTAATGGACTACGCAGGAGGCGGTTGACTCGCCGAGCTGTGAGCCGCGTCGTGGGTGGGGGTGGCTGCCGCGCGCGGCGAGGAAGCAAAGCATTGACAATGGCGCTCCGTCGGGTCAAGTCGCTGCAAGTATTTCACACCGCGTTCTGGCCGACCTGGCCTCAGGCCAAACCGCCAGAGTGCTCTAGTTGGTTAGTTTCGGCTTGTGGGAAGTATTCTATTCGATCAATGGAGCAGGTGGGCAGGCAGGCAAGCAATCATCCATGTACGCCGTGCTCCAGGTCATGCATCATCTCGTCGACTAGCTAGCTCATGGCCAACCACCCGAACCATAGAATATGACGAACGAACCGAGCGGCTCCGCCCGGTCAAGCGGCCGGGCGACGAGCGAGAGCATATAAATCCGTCCACCGGCAGCCGAGTGCCATCACACACACTCAGCTTGCGCAAGCACCATCATCGCACCCACGGTTTCAGTTAGCTCTCGGCCTTATCTACGCACGCTAAGGTGGGAAAAGGGTCCGGTGATGGAAAGGCCACCTCGGGTTGGGGACGGTTCAAACGTGCAGTGGGCATGGAAACGTTCGAAGGGGAAGAGGATCGACGCCGCAGGTCCGTTCATGATCCCACAACTATCTGTGATGCGATCTATATCCTCTTCCCTCCTTCCTTTGAGGATCGATATCTGCATCTTCCTTTACTTGGTATTAGTTTTCTCTAATTGGATTATCCATCTATCCTATCAAGGTACAACGAGAGGGTAGGGAGGGATGGCATCAAGATACAAGGGTATGCTCATGCTCTGGCTTCTCTATTTTTCTCGACAATATGCTCTGCAGCTTCCTTTTCTTGAACCTTGTCTACCTTTCTTCTATCCTATTCCTATCACGCAGCATCAAATACAGTGACCCCGGTGCCATCACTCAGGTTGTCGATTTTGCGTGTGCGGTGCCGATGATGGTACAGGCGGTTGCGGCGAAAACAATAGAGTTGGCTAAGGCGAAAATGGAAGAAGTGGCTAAAAATAGACGGAGTTAAGTTATACTCCCTCCGTCCCATAATATAAAAACGTTTTTGACACTATATTATTATCAAAAATATTCTTATATTATGGGACAGAGGTAGTACCTACCTACTTGGGCTTTAAAAAAAAGTGATATCTACTAGGCCGTGTGGGCCAAATGTTTCCCGGTTTCCCAGTTGTTCTGTGGAGTGCGTCCAGTCCGTGGACTAAGAAAAAGGAGAAAAACGTTACTAAAAAAAGGAGAAAAACAAGAACGTAGGGAAAATTTCTACCGCTGCAAGCTTTTAATTCGTCCGTAGACTAATCCCGCTACGGTGTAACCTTTTATACCAAAGAAATGGGAAGGAATAAAGAAGAGTAATGCCGCATTGCTCTTCGCCTTGTTCTCGGCGTTTCCTTCTGAACACTAGGGCATGTTTGGTCGGAGTCTACCGATGTGACACTTATTTCGGCCAAATATGTGGCAAGCCACAACTTTTGTTGCGAGTAAATTGTTGCCATATGGTAAGAAACCTTCCTTCTGGCATGTGGGGTGGGAGAGAACCAACCTGTGACCTGTGATTGAATGGTTGGAAGAATAATGATATCCCTAGCCCATCAGGGTTCAAATTCCGGTGCTCACGTTATTCTGGATTTATTTTAGGATTTCCGACGATGTCGGTTTAGTGAATGGAGACATTACCGTCGACTACGAGTTGTCTGTGATGACTTCGTTAATCTCAAAATGACATGTCGACTCAGTCTCTCAGAAATGCTAATAGGGGTAGGGTGTTCGTGTGTGCTTTTATAGAGGTGAGTGTACGCGCGTATATATGATCGCATGTGTCTCAAAAAATATAACATATGAGGTGGGATGCTAAAAAGTTATGGCATGCCACAAAATGAGGCAATGAAACAAACGAAAACTCGCAGGTGCACGCAGATGCCTGTGCACACCTCTGCCTAGATGTGTCGATCACCCGATTGCCGGATGGGCATGGGTGGCTCATGTTCAAAGCCAAACTGGCTGAAGCCGATAAACCCACCCATCGACTTACACGTACGGGATCAACAACTTTGCGGATCGCCTAGTGTCGTGGAATTGTCACGGCAGATGTCCTAGTGAAAGGACTTAGTCGTGGAGCCATCGCAACTAGGAAGTTTAAAGGGGTTAATCGGGACAAAGGACACGAGAGGTTTATACTGGTTCGGCCCTTTGCGGTGAAGGTAAAGCCTAGTACAGTTGTTGTGGTATTGCTACGTTTTAATGACCAAGGAGCGAAATACACAAGCTTGGCTCTTGATCTGTTGTTTCTTGCCCTAAGCCGCCGCCGGGTCGTCCCCTTATATACACGGGTTGACGCCTGGTGGCCTACAGAGTCCCGGCCCGCTCATACAATGTGTCCGGCTCGGTGACTTCTTTTACATGCCTTACTTTACAAGTCTTATTCATACATGGCGGTTTACACTTACGGGCCTTAAGCCACCTCTGGGCTTGGGCCTATTACAATCTTTGTCATGAACCGTCGCCTTGTATACTCGTCGGGCTTCTTTTAAGTCACCCGCCATGGTGATTGACCTGGCCCATCCTGGGCGGGTCATACCTGGTAGTTATATCCTCGACATTAGGCCCCAGGTTGATTTGAACTTTGTTCTTGTCAATCTCCAACACTTAGACGAAATCCATCTTCTGCAGTTTGTAAAACTTTGGAACCCGTCATGACGTCATCTTCAGAAAATTGGGAAACCCACCACGACGTCATCTGTAATGGTTTCCGAAAATCGAGGTGTCCATTTAGCTGGATAATTATTACTTTTAGCCTTCCTCGATTTTCGCGCCTGCATGTTCACCTATCTCCTTATAAATAGGCACGGCTGGTCCTTCCTCTTTCTTCTTCTTTCTTCTTTCGCCACCTCTCTGCCGTTTGAGCTCCGCCGCCACCGCAGCGCTCAGCGTCGTCCTCAACTTTGGTCGCTGCATCACCCTGAACTCGTCCAGAGAACGGCGGCGATCCTCCGCAGTAGATCTGCACCCGTAAGCTCTTGCTTTCTCACATCCCAGATCTGCATTAGGGTTCGCGAGTTTCTTTCTTGTGTTCTTCGATGTTCATCACAGATTCCTTGCAGTTTCTCCACCGCACCATCCTTTGATCTAAAAGAAGTATAGAACATATGCGGTAGTTGTTTTGCATCCATTTCAGATGCTAGCAGATCCCTTTCTCTTGTACAAAGGCCTCCTTAGAACTGATGAACTCCTCTGTGCTACTTTTTAGGTCTAGATTTATTTTTCTTTTTTGAACCATCTTGATCCAAAATAATAGCAACAACTTGTGAAACTTGTTTATCTCAGCACTTAGCCAATTCTGACTCAGGCAACCTTTGAATATCTTTAGTCATGGCGGCTTATCATGCCGGCTCATTTTTCCTTTATATATCATTAGCCCTTACCTAAGCCGCCATTACTCAATTGTACTATAATCATTAACCTGCAATTCCACCAATTAATTTGAACCGGCCAATTGCTTTCTTTTTAGCTTGTCCTTTTTCAAAATGCCATCAAAAGTGCCAACAGTGTGCAACTGGGTCCCTTCCACAGTTACTGATGACACTTTGAAAGATTTTGTCACCATCGGATATTTGTCGGAGAAGAATATTATGTCCTATCGTGCTCCTGACCCGAACGAAGAACGATCTCAGCCCAGAGATGGTGAAGTCATTATCTTTACTGATCATATGAACCGGGGTTTTTCTCCACCCAGCTCAAAGTTCTTTAGAGATGTTTTGCATTTTTTCAAGCTTCATCCACAAGATCTAGGACCCAACTCCATATCCAACATCTGCAACTTTCAAGTTCTCTGTGAGGTTTATCTTCAAGAAGAACCTACTGTTGAACTCTTCAGAGAATACTTCTATTTGAACTGCCGGAATCAGTGCACCAACGGTCCTAGCTTGGAACTTGGTGGAATTTCGATTCAACGCCGACAGGGCGCTGTCTTTCCCTTAGTAGTCTTACCAAGCCATCCCAAGGATTGGAACCAAACTTGGTTTTACTGCAAAGACACTTCGCCAGCTGATGAGAAGCCATTGCCAGGTTATCGCGTGGAGCATCTTGACTCCAAGTTTGTGCTCCCTGACAAGCTGACTGCCGCTGAACGCAAGAAGCTCATACCGTCCATCAAAAGGATTCAAGCTTTATTGGGAAACGGCCTAACTGGAGTTGACCTGATCCGTTGCTGGATCGCATGGTGTGTCATCCCTCTGAGCCATAGATCCAGATTGATGTATAAATATGGCGGAGGCCCAGATGACCCTCTGCGTCATAGTTCTGTACAACTGACTGAAGAGGACATTGTTGCAATGTCAATCATCCTCGTGAACGGAAAATACGAGGACTGCAGTAAGGTTGGATTAAATCCTTTTTGCAAACTTAACCCGGCACCAGAGGTAAACCCCCTTGACCTCCTTTTTCTTTAGTAGTTAAATACTTGCACGACTTTTAACATGTTATTTGCCTATAGGCCAAATCAGACTTCTGGAAGGCCAAATATGATCATGAAGCCGCCAAGAAGGCTAGAGCCGCTGCCATAGCCGCCAGGAAGACAACCCGAAAGTCCAAGAAGAAAAAGACTGCTTCTGATATATTCCAACTGGATGATGTTTCTGAGTCGGAGGTAGCCCTTGACTCCCTTTGCCTGTTTTTTAACAACCTTATTGACACTGACTATTGCCAGGACGACACGGGGGCCAGCCAGGCGGTAGAAGAAGAGGTAACTATTTCCTCCGACTCAGAACCTTTGCCAAGACCAAAACCTCGACTGGTAACCCGGAAAGTAAGGTTTTCACACCCTTTGGCTTATTTGGATCCTCATTTTCTTTTGAAAAAACAGCAACATGAGAGCCGCCGTCAGGCCCGGACTAATGACGACAATGAACTGCCCTCCGGCTTACCAAAAACTCCTCGAAAACGCCAGAATGAGGTTTCTTTCACCTTTGTCTCTTGCTTTTATCAATGAATCTATTCCCTTACTCTCTTAACTTTATTTTACTTTTGCAGGAGGTTTCTCACTCTTCTGGCGATTCTTCACAAACTCAATTCCCGGCTTTCAAGATTGCCCCTGGGTAAAGAAATTTATCTTTCTTCTGCATCTTTAAGTCTGCATCATTATACTAACTCATGAAATCCTTCTTAGCGGTCAAGCAAAGTCCAAGAAAGCCAAGGTGGCTAAGCCGGCGGAAGATCCAAAAGACCCTGGTCCTGAACAGGTAATACCAACTCCTCCTAAACAATCTGAAGCACCAGAAGACCCTGCTGTCCACATTCAGTCAGACCCTCCTGGGCCGTCAGTTGATGAGACCATTCTCAATTCGTCTACCGCTGAGCCATCTAGCTCAGCTAACCCGCCAACGACTTCTATAATGATGTCTTAATTACTGGTAGTCGATTCGTTGAGCCGGGCAACCCAACTGTACTGGCCCAGCACTCTGCCGAGCAAGAGGCTTTAGAAAGGCAGAAGGTGCGGTTTGACGTCTCTCACTACGCTCACCTGAATGTTAGTGACATGCTGTCTGGATACCTCAGTCATGTGCATTCCAGCCGTGACTCGGAAATTGAGACGGTCAAGCAACTGCAACTAAAATATGAGGTACGTTCTCCGGCTTTCACTAGCTTACATATGCTCTGCCAGCCCCCAAGTCTCTGGATTATGATGAACCTGAATGATATGTAGACTTGTGATAAAGGTTGATGCTATGTCTTAGATTTTCCTTAAGTCCAGCATAAATTTTCACCTGTAGTCCCCAAGGGCCGGCTCAATTTATCATGAATGAGCCGGTACTTGACTTCATATCTGTCTTGAATCAGGCCAAACAAATAGTGTGATCCGGCTCAACATGAAAAACTTTCTTAATATCATGCATTAGCCCCCAAGTGCCAAGCGCTGTTACTTGTAAAACACTTGGGACTTTTAAGCATAGAAGAGCCATTTTGCATTTAAAAAATTGCTTTGGTAGACATTAGCCCCCAAGTGCCGAGTGGTGTTGCGTTGCAAAGCACTTGGGACTTTAGTCATTATAACTTTTATTGAAATAAATATTAACGCACCTGTGTATGTTTGTAGACTGCCCTAACTAAATTGGGTTCTCAATTGACTGATGCAAAGACCCGGCTGCCGGATCAAGAGGCGGAGATAAAGAACGCTAACTCCAAATTCCAGTTGAGCCTCTCTGAAGCTGAAAAACTGAAGACCAATTTTGATGCGGAGAAGAAATCCTGGGCCGATGAGAAAACCTTGCTGATATAGCATGCTGAGACAGCGAAGGCGGCTCTCAAGGAGGTCACCACGGAGCTCACCGGCTTAAAAAACCGTGTGTCTCAGATGGTCTCCGCAATCTTTGGTGAGTCATTTGTATTAGTTACTTACGCTCTATTTTTGCCAGAAATATAAGCCGCATGCTTAACCTTTTTAAAATACTCATAGGTCCATGGAGTAACAATCTGAGTCAAAACAGCGTAACAAAACTCAAGGCGGTTTACACCTTGGTGGAGCAACTGTATACTGGGGCTCAATGGGCGCTTGCTATTATCTCCTCAGCCAACCAAGGACCCAACCTCTTGAGTGACGTTTTGAAGAAGTTATCTATTTTACCCACCAGATTCCAAGAGGTCAAGCGGTCTTGTGCAAGAGCCGGAGCCCTAACCACCCTAAGCCGCTCCAAAGCTTGGGTGCCGGAACTAGACCCGGCGGATGTAGCTGATACGTCTCCAACATATATATAATTTTTGATTGTTCCATGCTATTATATTATCAACCTTGGATCTTCTATATGCATTTATATGCTATTTTATATGATTTTGGGGGCTAACCTATTAACCTAGATCCCAGTGCCAGTTTCTGTTTTTCCTTGTTTTAGAGTATCGCAGAAAAGGAAAATCAAACGGAGTCCAATTGACCTGAAACTTCACGGAACTTATTTTTGGAACGGAAGCAATCCAGAAGACTTGGGGTGTACGTAAGGGATGCAACAAGGAAGGGATGAGGCAGGGGGCGCGCCCTTCACCCTCATGGGCCCCTCGTGGCTCCCCTGGCGTATTTCTTCCTCCTATATATACCAATATACCGTAAAACCATCGCGGAGCACAATAGATCGGGAGTTCCGCCACCAGAAGCCTCCGTAGCCACCGAAAACCAATCTAGACCCGTTCCGGCACCCTGCCAGAGGGGGAATCCCTCTCCGGTGGCCATCTTCATCATCCCAGTGCTCTCCATGACGAGGAGGGAGTAGTTCTGCCTCGGGGCTGAGGGTATGTAACAGTAGCTATGTGTTTGATCTCTCTCTCTCTCTCGTGTTCTTGAGGTGATACGATTTTGATGTATCGCGAGCTTTGCTATTATAGTTGGATCTTATGATGTTTCTCCCCCTCTACTCTCTTGTAATGGATTGAGTTCTCCCTTTGAAGTTATCTTATCGGATTGAGTCTTTAAGGATTTGAGAATACTTGATGTATGTCTTGCGTGGGATACCCGTGGTGACAATGGGGTATTCTATTGATCCACTTGATGTATGTTTTGGTGATCAACTTGCGGGTTCCGCCCATGAACCTATGCACAGGGGTTGGCACACGTTTTCGTCTTGACTCTTCGGTAGAAACTTTGGGGCACTCTTTGAAGTACTCTGTGTTGGTTTGAATAGATGAATCTGAGATTGTGTGATGCATATCGTATAATCATACCCACGGATACTTGAGGTGACATTGGAGTATCTAGGTGACATTAGGGTTTTGGTTGATTTGTGTCTTAAGGTGTTATTCTAGTACGAACTCTATGATAGATTGAACAGAAAGAATAGCTTCATGTTATTTTACTATGGAATCTTGAATAGATCGATCAGAAAGGATAACTTTGAGGTGTTTTCATACCCTACCATAATCTCTTCGTTTATTCTCCGATATTAGTGACTTTGGAGTGACTCCTTGCTGCATGTTGAGGGATAGTTATATGATCCAATTATGTTATTATTGTTGAGAGAACTTGCACTAGTGAAAGTATGAACCCTAGGCCTTGTTTCAACGCATTGCAATACCGTTTACGCTCACTTTTATCAATAGTTACCTTGCTGTTTTTATATTTTCAGATTACAAAAACCTTTATCTACCATCCATATACCAATTGTATCACCATCTCTTCGCCGAACTAGTGCACCTATACAATTTAGCATTGTATTGGGTGTGTTGGGGACAAAACAGACTCTTTGTTATTTGGTTGCAGGGTTGCTTGAGAGAGACCATCTTCATCCTACGCCTCCTACAGATTGATAAACCTTAGGTCATCCACTTGAGGGAAATTTGCTACTGTCCTACAAACCTCTGCACTTGGAGGCCCAACAACGTCTACAAGAAGAAGGTTGTGTAGTAGACATCAAGCTCTTTTCTGACGCCATTGCCGGGGAGGTTAGCGCTTGAAGGTATATCTTTAGATCTTGTAATCGAATATTTTTGTTTCTTGTTTTAGCACTAGTTTAGTTATGGAATTGAGTTTGCCTCATACGCTTCATCTTTCTAATATCTTTCGTAAGTATGATGGAAAGGAAAATTGTGCCAAAGTATTAGAAGAAGAATGCATTAAAATGTTTGGCACTAAATATTTGAATGATGAGCATGATTGCAATGTTTTTAGTATGAATTCCTTGAATATCGATGATGCTGATGATATGCAAAGGCACAAGCTTGGGGAAGCTATATTTGATGAAGATGATATTTTTTGTCCCCCAAGTTTTGATGACAAAATTTATTATGATGAAAGCATGCCTCCTTTTTATGATGATTATATTGATGAAAGTGGATTTGGAGAGGTCATGACTTTATTTTGTGATGAATCCACTATTTCGGAAGAGGTTCCAATTGATTATGAGAACAAAGTTGCTGTCTATGATGATTATTGTGATGACTTGTATGCTATAAAGAATAATGATATCCATGAAACTTGTCATCGTGATTTTAATTTCCAATTGGATTATGCCTCACATGATAGTTATTTTGTTGAGTTTGCTCCCACTACTATTCATGAGAAGAAATTTGCTTATGTGGAGAGTAATAAAAATTTTATGCTTGTAGATCATGAAAAGAATGCTTTAGGTTCTGGTTATATTGTTGAATTCATTAATGATGCTACTGAAAATTATTATGAGGGAGGAATATATGCTTGTAGGAATTGCAATAATATCAAGTTTCCTCTCTATGTACTTAAAGTTTTGAAGTTATGCTTGTTTTACCTTCCTATGCAAGTTGATTCTTGTTCCCACAAGTTGTTTGCTCACAAAATCCCTATGCATAGGAAGAGGGTTAGACTTAAATGTGCTAGTCATATTCTTCATGATCCTCTCTTTATGTTTCAATTCTTATCCTTTATGTGAGCATCATTGAAATCATCATGCCTAGCTAGGGGCGTTAAACGATAGCGCTTGTGGGAGGCAACCCAACTTTATTTTTGTTCCTTACTTTTTGTTCCTGTTTGGTAATAAATTAATCACATATCCTCTATTATGATTGAGTTTTTATGTTTTAATTAGTGTATTTGCCAAGTAGAACCGTTGGGAAGACTTGGGGAAAGTCTTGTTAATCTTGCTGTAAAAAACAGAAACTTTAGCGCTCACAAGAATTGCTGCCATTTCTTATTCGGGAGTGCTATTTAGTTAATTCTTTTTTAGATGATTAATAGATAAATTCCTCACGTCCAGAAATTTATTTTAGAATTTTTAGGGTTCCAGAAGTTTGCGTTAGTTACAGATTACTACAGACTGTTCTGTTTTTGACAGATTCTGTTTTTCATGTGTTGTTTACTTATTTTGATGAGTCTATGGCTAGTAAAAGAGTTTATGAACCATAGAGAAGTTGGAATACAGTAGGTTTAACACCAATATAAATAAAGAATGATTTCATTACAGTACATTGAGGTGGTGTTTTGCTTTCTTTCGCTAACGGAGCTCACGAGTTTTCTGTTAAGTTTTGTGTTGTGAAGTTTTCAAGTTTTGGGTAAAGATTCGATGGACTATGGAATAAGGAGTGGCAAGAGCCTAAGCTTGGGGATTCCCAAGGCACCCCAAGGTAATATTCAAGGACAACCAAGAGCCTAAGCTTGGGGATGCCCCGGAAGGCATCCCCTCTTTCGTCTTCGTTCATCGGTAACTTTACTTGGAGCTATATTTTTATTTACCACATGATATGTGTTTTACTTGGAGCGTCAATTTATTTGTAGGATTTTCTTGCTGTTTGAATAAAATACCAATATCTGAAATTCTTTAATGTTAGAGAGTCTTCATATAGTTGCACAATTATTCGATTACTCATTGATCTTCACTTATATCTTTCGGAGTAGTTTGTTGTTGCTCTAGTGCTTCACTTATATCTTTTTAGAGCACGGCAGTGGTTTTATTTTGAAGAAATAGATGATCTCTCATGCTTCACTTATATTATTTTAAGAGTATTTTATAACAGCATGGTAATGCGCTTTGGTTATGAATTTAGTCCTAATATGATGGGCATCCAAGAGGGATATAATAAAAACTATCATATAAAGTGCATTGAATACTATGAGAAGTTTGATACATAATAATTGTTTTGAGATATGGAGATGGTGATATTACAGTCATGCTAGTTGAGTAGTTGTGAATTTGAGAAATACTTGTGTTGAAGTTTGTGATTCCCGTAGCATGCACGTATGGCTAACCGTTATGTGACGAAGTCGGAGCATGATATGTTTATTGATTGTCCTCCTTATGAGTGGCGGTCGGGGACGAGCGATGGTCTTTTCCTACCAATATATCCCCCTAGGAGCATGCGCATAGTACTTTGTTTCGATAACTAATAGATTTTTGCAATAGGTATGTGAGTTCTTTATGACTAATGTTGAGTCCATGGATTATACGCACTCTCACCCTTCCACCATTGCTAGCCTCTCTAATACCGCGCAACTTTCACCGGTACCTTAAACCCACCATATACCTTCCTCAAAACAGCCACCATACCTACCTATTATGGCATTTCCATAGCCATTCCGAGATATATTGCCATGCAACTTTCCACCATTCCGCTTATTATGACACGCTCCATCATTATCATACTACTTTGCATGATCATGTAGTTGACATCGTATTTGTGGCAATGCCACCATTCATGATTTTTTCATACATGTCACTCATGAGTCATTGCACATCCTGGTACACCGCCGGAGGCATTCATATAGAGTCATATCTTGTCCTAAGTATCGAGTTGTAATTCTTCAGTTGTAAGAAAATAAAAGTGTGATGATCATCATTATTAGAGCATTGTCCCAGTGAGGAAAGGATGATGGAGACTATGATTCCCCCACAAGTCGGGATGAGACTCCGGACAAAAAAGCGGCCAAATAAGCCCAAATAAAAAAGAGGTCATAAAAAAAGAAAAGGCCCAAATAAAAAATGAGAGAAAAAGAGAGAAGGGACAATGCTACTATCCTTTTACCACACTTGTGCTTCAAAGTAGCACCATAATCTTCATGATGGAGAGTCTCCTATGTTGTCACTTTCATATACTAGTGGGAATATTTCATTATAGAACTTGGCTTGTATATTCCAATGATGGGCTTCCTCAAAATGCCCTAGGTCTTCGTGAGCAAGCAAGTTGGATGCACACCCACTTAGTTTCTTTTTGAGATTTCATACACTTATAGCTCTACTGCATCCGTTGCATGGCAATCCCTACTCACTCACATTGATATCTATTGATGGGATCTCCATAGCCCGTTGATACACCTAGTTGATGTGAGACTATCTTCTCCTTTTTGTCTTCTCCACAACCACCATTCTATTCCACATATAGTGCTATGTCCATGGCTCACGCTCATGTATTGCGTGAAGATTGAAAAGGTTTGAGAACATCTAAAGTATGAAACAATTGCTTGGCTTGTCATCGGGGTTGTGCATGATTGAAATATTTTGTGTGGTGAAGATGGAGCATAGCCAGACTATATGATTTTGTAGGGATAGCTTTCTTTGGCCATGTTATTTTGAGAAGACATAATTGCTTTGTTGGTATGCTTGAAGTATTATTATTTTTATGCCAATATTAAACTTTTGTCGTGAATCTTATGGATCTGAACATTCATGCCAAAATATTACTTAGATAAATATGTTAGGTAGCATTCCACATAAAAAATTCTGTTTTTATCATTTACCTAATCGATGACGAGCAGTAATTAAGCTTGGGGATGCTGATACGTCTCCAACGTATCTATAATTTTTTATTGTTCCATGCTATTATGTTATAAACCTTGAATGTTTTATATGCATTTATATGCTATTTTATATGATTTTTGGGACTAACCTATTAACCTAGATCCCAGTGACAGTTTCTGTTTTTTACTTGTTTTAGAGTATCGCAAAAAACGAAAATCAAACGGAGTCCAATTGACCTGAAACTTCACGGAACTTATTTTTGGAACGGAAGCAATCTAGAAGACTTGGGGTGTACATAAGGGAAGCAACGAGGAAGGGATGAGGCAGTGGGGCGCGCCCTTCACCCTCGTGGGCCCCTCGTGGCTCCCCTGGCGTATTTCTTCCTCCTATATATACCAATATACCCTAAAACCATCACGGAGCACAATAGATCAGGAGTTCCGCCGCCAGAAGCCTCCATAGCCACCGAAAACCAATCTAGACCCGTTCCGGCACCCTGCCGAAGGGGGAATCCCTCTCCGGTGGCCATCTTCATCATCCCGGTGCTCTCCATGACGAGGAGGGAGTAGTTCTCCCTCGGGGCTGAGGGTATGTACCAGTAGCTATGTGTTTGATCTCTCTCTCTCTCTCTCTCTCTCGTGTTCTTAAGGTGATACGATCTTGATGTATCGCGAGCTTTGCTATTATAGTTGGATCTTATGATGTTTCTCCCCCTCTACTCTCTTGTAATGGATTGAGTTTTCCCTTTGAAGTTATCTTATCGGATTGAGTCTTTAAGGATTTGAGAATACTTGATGTATGTCTTGCGTGGGATACCCGTGGTGACAATCGGGTATTCTATTAATCCACTTGATCTATGTTTTGGTGATCAACTTGCGGGTTCCGCCCATGAACCTATGCACAGGGGTTGGCACACATTTTCGTCTTGACTCTCCGGTAGAAACTTTGGGGCACTCTTTGAAGTACTTTGTGTTGGTTTGAATAGATGAATCTGAGATTGTGTGATGCATATCGTATAATCATACCCACGGATACTTGAGGTGACATTAGGGTTTTGGTTGATTTGTGTCTTAAGGTGTTTTTCTAGTACAAACTCTACGATAGATTGAACGGAAAGAATAGCTTCATGTTATTTTACTACGAACTCTTGAATAGATCGATCAGAAAGGATAAATTTGAGGTGGTTTCGTACCCTACCATAATCTCTTCATTTGTTCTCCGCTATTAGTGACTTTGGAGTGACTCCTTGTTGCATGTTGAGGGATAGTTATATGATCCAATTATGTTATTATTGTTGAGAGAACTTGCACTAGTGAAAGTATGAACCCTAGGCCTTGTTTCAACGCATTGCAATACCGTTTACGCTCACTTTTATCAATAGTTACCTTGCTGTTTTTATATTTTCATATTACAAAACCTTTATTTACCATCCACATACCACTTGTATCACCATCTCTTCGCCGAACTAGTGCACCTATACAATTTAGCATTGTATTGGGTGTGTTGGGGACACAAGAGACTCTTTGTTATTTGGTTGCAGGGTTGCTTGAGAGAGACCATCTTCATCCTACGCCTCCTACGGATTGATAAACCTTAGGTCATCCACTTGAGGGAAATTTGCTACTGTCCTACAAACCTCTGCACATGGAGGCCCAACAACGTATACAAGAAGAAGGTTGTGTAGTAGACATCAGTAGCCAAGGGGTATCCCCCTTTGAAGGAAGACAGGACTCCGTTTGATCAAGATGACTTTGTTGCTTGTGTGAGGGGAGTTCGTCCTCATGCTACCATCCTTGGCGAGGAAACCAACATTGACAAATATCAGCCGGGTTTTGATATTGGTAATAAGAAGATGGCGACTCCCTCGTATAAAGTGACATATCTTATCCCGCCGGTTCGCCAACACACCTTTGCCCCTGAAATTGACCCGGCTGGTCTAATTTATGATGAAGTTGAGTTCGTTGCTCTGGATTGCTTTGGTTGGTCCAAACCCAGCTTCCAACCAGTGGAGGGAGGTGAACCGTCGAGGGAGGAGTCATAATTGCCCGAATAATCCAGTCTTTAGCTTGACATCTGCTTAGGAGAGAACAATTTTAACCTTTTGGGCTCTCAATGCTTTGTAATAAATTAGCTTGAAAACGGCATGTTTTGCCTATGCCATCGTGCATATTATGTTGCATATGACTTTTTTACCCGTCATGTCAATATATGCATTATATCCTTTATCACATCTGCAGTGTTTAAATCTGTTCCTGTATGCAAAAGATGAAAAAACTGTCCTGGCGGTTTATCGCTGGACGGGTCAAAACACCCAATACATAACTATGAATTTATCATAGTGGAATAATCAGGACTAGATGTAAAGATAAACAAGGCTGAAAAAGCCTTTGATTAACGAAAAAACACAGATAAGTCTGTTTATGAACGACCATGTCATACATGTGTTCTTTGATTCTGAACTGCCGGCTTATATGACCCGGACAGTAACGTTGACAACCCAATCTTTGTAGAAGTCAATACCTCCATATGCCTGATGATTGTTACACCTTGGCAAGTCATTGTCCAATAACAGATCCGGTTTAAATTAAAACCATACTTACAGTTAGATTTGAGACAACAAAAAACCAGTAAAACAAAATAGTATGTTTCAAACGATGTAAATCAAGCATTAAGAATAATTTGGAGGCTTCTGATTCGAATACGATCAGTAAACTAGACCAAACGAGTTAAGCTAGGATTCAAATACGATCATGTAGCCCCCAGTGGCTTTGGCGTTGCGCCGATCAAGAGGGTACCGATAGCTATGTTCTCTTTGGTTTGAATACGACCTATGTTTAACAGGAAGCCCCCAAATGACCTTGAGAGATTTTTAACGACCCTGATTCGAATATGATCCAAGTCAGACCCAAAAGAGGTTAAGCTATGATTCGGATACAATCAAGAAGCCCCCTAATTAGTTTGGCTTTGCACCGATCAAGAGGGTTACGACAGCTATGTTCTCTTTGGTTCGAATACGTACGATCTATGTTTGAACAGGAAGCCCCCTCGTGACCATGAGGTTTAACGGCTAGATTCGAATACGATCATGAGCCGGACCAAAAGGGTTAAGCTAGATTCGAATATGATCAGCCCCCAACTGGTCATTTGAATAATTAGAATAATAAAGATATATGATCAAAAAAGGACAGAGGTCCTGCTTTATTACTTATCATAATATATACAACGTCAAAGTATGTACATTATGAGAGCCGGTGGCTCAAGTGTAGTAAGGCCGAAGATGAGCAATATTCCACGGCCTACGGGTCTCCTCCTCCGACTTACGTGAGTCATGGTGCTCTCGAACATCGATAAGGTAATATGACCCGTTGTGTCATGGTTTTGTCATGGCAGATGTCCCCATGAAAGGACTTAGTCGTGGAGCCATCACTACGGGTTAGCTTAAAGGGGTTTAAAGCGGACAAAGGATGCGGGAGTTTATACTGGTTCGGCCCCTTACGATGAAGGTAAAAGCCTACTCCAGTTGTGATGGAATTTCTAGGGTTTCGATGACCAGGGAGCGAATCCGCTTTGCCTGGCTCTCGAGTTGTTGTGTGTTGTCCCTAAACCGCCACCGGGTCGCCCCTTTATATACATAGGTCGACGCCCGCCAGTTTACAGAGTCCCGAGGCCGGATCATAAACGTGTCCGGCTCGGTCTCTACTCGTATCTTATCATACAAGCATACATTAATGTCGGTTTACATCTAAAGGCTTTAACCCGCCTTTGGGCCTTCATGAAGCGCCATCATTCATATCTTCATGGGCTTCAAATAAGATGATCATCACACGGATAACCCGGCTTCTCCTGGCTGGTTTATACCCAGTAGTAATATCCCCAACATTAGGCCCCAGATTGATTTGAACTTGTTCATGTCAATCTTCAACACTTAGAAAAATTCCTCCCTTTGCACCTTCGCATAAATCTTGTAAACCGCCGTGACGTCATCCTCCAGATTTGTAGTAAACCGCCGTGATGTCACCCGTTCATTTAAAGCCGAAGATACCCTTTCATTAATGAGCATCCAACATTCGAAATGACAATCTCGTTATACATCCATTATTTGGGCTCCTCGATTCCCGCGCATGTTGCTTATCTCTTTACCCTTATAAATAGGGCTAAGGACCCCTTTCCCTTTCTTTCCTTTGCCTTTCCATCTCTTCTTCCTCCTCGCGTCGCCCCTACACCCGAGCACCGCCGTCGTCGTCGATCTTCACCTCTGCCTCACCGTTAGCCGCTGCATCAACCTGATCGCACCAGAGAGACATGGCACACCTCCGCTGCTTCAACAACTGCTGTAAGTCTCCCCTCTTTCCTCCAAAGATCCATTTAGGGTTCATACGAGTTCGTGGCCCTCTCTTCGTGTTCTTCGTCAGCGCATAGATAGCAGACCTCGAGCTTAATGCGTTTCGTGCAGTAGCTATGGTAGTCCTTATCTCGGCCATCAAACCAAGCTTTAAACACATAAGAACTCGATCTGGACCTTTTGTGAACTGCTTCAGGACCAAACTTTTTAGGTCTAAATCTTTTTCTTTTCCTGACTTGTGGTAGATCCAAAATACCTATGTAATCTTGTGAAACCTGTTTTCCCTCACTTAGTCATTTTTTCCTTAGATCTGTATCTTCCTTATATGCGTAGGCGGTTTATCCTTGTAGAAAGTAATCTGTCATATAACATTAGTCCCCTTGTAAACCGCTCCTTGCTTTACCATTTATAAACGCTCTGTCGTAGGCAGTTTATAACTGCCTCCGGTTTAACAATTCTACATGCTTGAATTCCTTTTTTCTCAACCTGTTACACTTTATGCGTTGTCATTTATGAACCATAAACCGGCAATAATCTTTTCCAGCTCTTCACTTGCAATGGCCAAACAATTCTATTCCTGTAACTGGGTCCCTTCCCGGGTTACTGAGGAGCAACTGAATGGATGTGTCAAAATTGGCACCTTACCGAACAAGAATGAAATCCAGTGGCGAGTTCCCGGTCCAGAAAATCCTCCTACCCCCAGAGATGGCGAAGTAGTAGTGTTTGCTGATCATATAGGCGTGGTGACCACAATCTCCTTCGTGGATCTCACGCAAAATCTCACAACCTTCTTGAGGAGATACACAATGCTGAAACGCTCCTGTGACACTGCAATGATGTAGCTCCCCATTAACAATGGTCATAGACTTGAATCGACGGACTATCTGCCGGGCCAAGGTTTCATCGTCTGGTAACTCGCCCCGGTTCATGTATGCCAGGTATGGGACCGTCCAATCCGAAATAACATGAAGAGCCGCCACCAATTGAGCCTCAGGGTCAGGGACGGCCAAATCCTCCTCCGTAGGTACCTTGATTGACGGATTATGCAACACATCGAGAAAGGTATTGGGTGGCACCAGTTTACTTTGAGAACCTAAGCGACTTAAAGAGTATGCCGCTTCATTCTTTCGCCGGTCTATATGGTCCACTTGATAACCCTTGAAATGACCAGCCACTGCATCCACCTCTCGTCTATATGCTGCCATGAGTGGATCCATGGAATCCCAAGTGCCAGATACCTGCTGAACCACCAGGTCCGAGTCACCAAAGCACTTAACCCGGCTTAAATTCATTTCCTTAGCCATCCGAAGACCATGGAGCAATGCCTCATACTCAGCTACATTGTTAGACAAGGGAACATTAAACGGACAACATAACAAAACTTATCACCTCATGGGGAAGTTAATATGACTCCAGGCCCCCAGCCCTCCAATTGTCTGGACCCATCAAAATGAATAGTCCAATAAGTGTTGTCTGGCTTTTCCTTGGATGCTTGCGACTCTGTCCACATTGATGAAGTCCACAAGTGCTTGGGATTTGATTGTTGTGCGAGGTGTATACTTTAGCCCGTGAGGTCCAAGCTCAATAGCCCATTTAGCAATCCGGTCAGTTGCTTCTCTGTTTTGGATGATATCTCCCAAGGGGGATGAACTGACCACTGTGATAGGATGACCCTTAAAATAATTCTTGAGCTTCTGGCTTGCCATAAAAACCCCATACACCAGCTTCTGCTAATGTGGGTATCTCTGTTTGGACTCAATAAGCACCTCACTGATATAATAGACCGGCCATTGAACCAGATACTCTTTCCCGGCCTCCTTGCACTCCACAACAATAGCCACACTAACAGCTCTGGCATTAGCAACCACATATAGTAATAAGGGCTCCTTATCAACCGGAGCCGCAAGGACGGGTAGCTTGGCTAACTGTCTCTTCAGATCCTCAAGCGCTTTATCAGCAGCATCACTCCAGACGAAGTGATCCGTTTTCTTTAGCATTTGATACAAAGGGATAGCCTTCTCTCCAAGGCGACTGATAAACCGGCTTAAGGCTGCAATCCGGCCCGCCAAACGTTGAACATCGTTAATGCACGCCGGTTTAGCCAGAGATGTGATAGCGTTATCTTCTCCGAATTACCTTCAATGCCCCTGTTAGACACCGGAAAACCAAAAAGCTTGCCTTCCGGTACACCAAAGACACATTTGGCCAGATTAAACATCATCTTATAAACCCGGAGGTTATGAGAAGTTTCTTTCAAGCCACCTATCAATGTCTCCTCCTTTCTGGACTTCACCACAATATCATACACATATGCATGGACATTGCGCCCAATCTGTTTATGCAGACAATTCTGGATGCAACGCTGATCAGTTGCTTGGGCACTCTTGAGCCCAAAAGGCATAGATACATAGCAGAAGGCTCCAAAGGGAGTTATGCAAGTTGTCTTCTCCTGGTCCTTAACTGCCATTTTGATATGATGATAACCAGAATAAGCATCCAGAAAACACAAACGATCACAACCTGCTGTAGCATCAATAATTTGATCGATACGAGGGAGAGCAAAGGGGTCAGCTGGACAGGCTTTGTTTAAGTCTGTGTAATCCACACACATGCGCCAAGTGCCATTTTTCTTAACTACCAGCACCGGATTAGATAGCCACTCAGGGTGAAAGACCTCCACAACAAACCCTGCTGCCAAAAGCCGGGCTACCTCCTCACCAATAGCTTTACGCCTTTCTTCGTTGAAGCAGCGAAGAAACTGCTTGACCGGTTTAAACTTAGGATCTATATTAAGGGTGTCCTCAGCGAGTTCCCTCGGTACACCTGGCATGTCAAAAGGCTTCCATGCAAAGATGTCCCGGTTCTCACAGATGAACTCGATGAGCGCGCTTTCCTATTTTGGATCCAGGTTAGCGCTGATGTTGAACTGCTTGGATGAATCGCCAGGAACAAAGTCAACCAGCTTAGTCTCCTCAGCCGATTTAAATTTCAGCGCCGGATCATGCTCAATAGTTGGCTTTTTTCGAGAAGTCATATCTGCCGGATCAACATTGTCCTTATAGAATTTCAGCTCCTCCGTGGCACAAACCGACTCAGCATAAGCCGCATCACCTTCTTCACATTCCAAAGCAATCTTCCGGCTCCCATGCACCATGATGGTCCCCTTATGACCCGGCATCTTAAGCTGCAAATAAACATAACAGGGCCTTGCCATGAACTTAGCATAAGCCAGCCGTCCGAACAAGGCATGATATGGACTCTTGATTTTCACCACTTCAAAGGTCAACACCTCTGATCTTGAATCATGATCATCTCCAAAAGCCACTTCCAGAGCTATCTTCCCAACTGGGTACGCCGATTTACCAGGCACTACCCCATGAAACACGGTGTTCGATGGTTTAATATTCTTATCTGTTAACCCCATGCGCCGAAAGGTTTCATAGTAAAGGATATTGATACTGCTTCCTCCATCCATAAGCACCTTGGTAAATTTATACCCTCCAACCTGAGGAGCCATCACTAAAGCCAAATGACCCGGATTGTTAACCCGGGGTGGATGATCCTCTCGACTCCACAAGATGGGCTATTCAGACCAGCGCAGATAACGAGGTACCACCGGCTCAACGGAGTTCACGGCTCTTTTATGAAGCTTCTGATCATGCTAACATAAGCTAGTGGTGAAGACATGATACTGCCCACTATTCAACTACTTTGGATTGCTCTGATATCCCGATTGATGTTGTTATTGATTCCCCTAATGGTTGTAACCTCCCTGGTTGCCTTGGCTACTCTGATTGCCATGTCCGGTTTGGTTGCCCTGGAATCCTGAAGCGGAACTGCCACCACCATAACCCGGCCCATGGAAACTGCCTCCTGAACCGCCGGGCGGTCCATTGTCATATTGGAATAGATTTGAATTTTTGAATTCCCTCATGATGAAGCAATCCTTCCAAAGGTGTGTAGCTGGCCTCTCCTTCGATCAGTGCTTTGGGCAAGGCTGGTTTAACATGCGCTCCAGATTGGGGCCTGACCATCCACCCCTCTGGGCGGTTTACCCTTAAGCCGCTAACCGTTGTCCTGGGTGTTGGTGTTGGCCACAAAGTCCAAGCTATTATCCGCCTTGTGTTTACCGTTGTTCCCATGATCTGCCGGATTATGCTGTTGTCCCTTGGTGTTGCCGCTATTCTTTCCCTTCCCTGTCTTGTCATCATCAGACTCGGGGTCCTTGGTACTATCAGAGTCGGCATACTTCACCAGAGCCGCCATAAGCGTTCCCATGTCATTACAATGGCGTTTGAGCCGTCCCAACTTCAGCTTCAAAGGTGCAAACCGGCAATTACCTTCCAATGTTAAAACGGTTGTGTCAATGTTGATGCGGTCTGATGAATGCAAAATCTCTGAAACCCGGTGCACCCAGTGGGTTGTTGATTCTCCTTCCTCCTGGACACAGGCAGCCAAATCCACGATGGACATGGGCTGCTTGCATGTATCCTTGAAGTTCTGGATAAACTAGGCCCTTAACTCGGTCCACGATCCAATAGAGTTGGCTGGCAGATTTTTCAACCATGTGCGAGCTGTTCCCTCCAACATCATGGTAAAGGATTTGGCACAGGCCGCTTCGTCCACATCCAGCATCTCCATTGCCATCTCATAGCTCGCCACCCATGACTCAGGGGATAAATCGGCGGTGTAATTTGGGACGTTACGCGGGCCTTTGAAATCCTTGGGTAACCGTACGTTGCGCAGTGTTGGGACAAGACATGGCACCCCCAAAGAACTGGAGGTAACCCCTGGTTCCACCGATGTTGTTGGACGAACCGAAGTGAGCTGACGAACCGGAGTGAGTTGACGAACCGGAGCATCGTTCTGCGCCGCTAACTCGGCTTCTCGACGTGCCCTAGTGTGATCCACTACATCCTGAGCAATGCCACCCGTCGGGTTATTGCCACGGGGCGGATTACGATTTCACGCACTGCTTTATACGGTCGGTTCATCGATATGCCTGTTGTAACTCCGGCTTGGGCAGCGAGTAGAATGAATCCTTTCGCGGCTATATGAATAAGCCTCCTGCTGAGTCAAGGCCGTCTGAAGGAGCTCCCTAGCCCGTCGGGTTTCAACCGCTACCGGGGACTCGCCATCAATCTGGAGAGCTGCCAATCGTGAAGCGGCGGCAACGATGTTATCCAACGGGTTAGAGTAATGCCCTGGAAGCGTTGAGACGTGCCGTGATGGGATATCGTTCTGACGAGGCTGAGGTGGCGAATCCACAGCACGAGGCTGAACCGGAGCCCCAGCCCCAGGTGCCTCCGCCCGGTTTACCACTGGCTGGTTGCTGGTGCCCGCTCCTGGCGTGTTAAAGAGATTTCTTGCCTAAAAATTGGCGGGAGATGCGACCGGTATCTTCTTCTCATGACATCATCTCACGCACTCCGATCTAGCATAAGCCGGTAGGCCTGAGCCTCTAACTCGGCCCGCTCTGTAGCCATCCTGGCGTTCTCCGCCGCCAGGTCCGCTTTAGCTTGAGTTATCTGATCCTTCACCTTTGCAATCTCTGCGTTGTGTTGATCCCGGTTTGCTGCGTCCACCTTTGCTGCCAGCAATGTTGCTAAAGCGTCAAACAAATCGGACAAAACCTGAGCCGGAGGCGGCACAGAGCCCCCTGCTCCCGCTGGTGTTGCTGCTGCTGAACCAGAGATCATCGCCGTGGGGGTAGAAGAGTGATGCGTTGATTGTGTACCGGCCATAAAGACCGCAACCCGGCTTGGCAGATCAAGGGGGTCCGGAATACTGTTTCCATCGGAACCTCCAGTAATCCGGCCATCGTGCAGCTGGTACATCGACTCGGTCTCTCCGGTTGAAGACTCGTCATCAGAGCAGACAACGGTTTTGCCGCCAGATGCCAATCTATCCTCATATTCCGCTCCATGGATGACACATATGAAGACATGCTTTACAGCAGGCTGAACCTGGGCAGAGCTTGCATGCTGAGCCATCTCGATGATGTCGGTGCAGATGTCTGGCTCAGGGCCCAGTTCGCCGATCTTGCCGATGAAGATGTGAATTCCACCAAAGGGGACCCGGTACCCATACTCAATTGAGCCGGCCTCGGGACCCCATCCTGCATCGTTGATATAGAGCTTGCCGCGACGACTTTTAGTCATTCGGCCCACAGCGTATCCCTTGGGTCCTTCGAAGCTGCCCTTCAAGAACTCGAAACCATCATGCGATAGCCCCACGATGGGCGCCAACTATCATGGTTTTGTCACAACAGATGTCCCCATGAAAGGACTTAGTCGTGGAGCCATCGCTACGGGTTAGCCTAAAGGGGTTTAAAGTGGACAAAGGACGGGAGAGTTTATACTGGTTCGGCCCCTTACGATGAAGGTAAAAGCCTACTCCGGTTGTGATGGAATTGCTAGGGTTTCGATGACCAGGGAGCGAATCCGCTTTGCCTGGTTCTTGAGTTGTTTTGTGTTGTCCCTAAACCGCCGTCGGGTCGCCCCTTTATATACATAGGTCGACGCCCACCGGTTTACAGAGTCCCGAGGCCGGATCATAAACTTGTCCGGCTCAGTCTCTACTCCTATCTTATCATACAAGCATACATTAATGTCGGTTTACATCTAAAGGCTTTAACCCGCCTTTGGGCCTTCATGAAGTGCCATCATTCATATCTTCATGGGCTTCAAATAAGATGATCGTCACAGGGATAACCCGTCTTCTCCTGGCCGGTTTATACCCAGTAGTAATATCCCCAACACGCTGTTTAAGTTCTTGTTGACCACAAAGGGTCCTTCCCAAGGTGGAGATAGCTTGTGTGCATCAGACTGATCCTAGATGAGCCGGAGAACCAGGTCACCTTCTTGAAAGGTTCTGGACTTAACCCGGCGGTTGTGATAACGGTGCATGTCCTGCTGGTAAATTGCTGATCGGGCTGCTGCCAAGTCTCGCTCGTGATCTAGTAAGTCAATCGCATCCTGTCAGGCTTGCTCAACGTAAGCCGCCACGCGGGGCGAGTCATGACGGATGTCACTGGTCAGAACTGCCTCTGCTCCATAAACCATGAAGAAAGGCGTATAACCTATAGACCTGTTAGGGGTAGTATTGATACTCCATATCACAGAGGGTAATTCTTCCCCCCAACAACCCGGCGTCCGTTGTAAGGGGACAATAAGACGGCATTTTAGACCTTTCAGGATTTCCTGATTGGCTCTTTCAGCTTGACCGTTGGATTGGAGGTGAGCTACTGATGAAACATCAAGCCGGATATGCTCCCGTTGACAGAACTCTTCCATGTCTCCTTGGGACAAGTTGGTGCCACTGTTGGTGATAATGCTATGTGGAAAACCAAAATGAAAGATCACCTTCTTCATGAATTCAACCGCCGTGGCCATATCACACTTATTGACCGGCTCTGCCTCAACCCATTTTGTGAACTTGTCCACTGCCAGCAAAAGGTGTGTCTTCTTATCTTTAGACCTTTTGAAAGGTCCAACACGTCAAGCCACCAGACTGCAAATGACAAAGTGATTGGAATCATCCGCAATTCTTGAGCCGGCACGTGCGCTCGTCGTGCAAATTTTTGACACCCATCGCACCTACTGACCAGATCCTCCGCATCAGCGTGAGCCGTCAGCCAGTAAAAACCATGAAGAAAAGCTTTGGCCACAAGAGACTTTGAACCATCATGATGGCCACAATAACCTTCATGGATCTCACGAAGAATTTCTTGACCTTCTTCAGGAGAGACACAATGTTGAAATGCTCCAATGACACTGCGATGATACAACTCACCATTGGAAATTGTTATTGACTTAGACTGTTGAGTTATCTGTCGAGTCAAGGTCTCATCCTCCGGTAACTCAACCCGGGTCATGTAAGCCAAATATGCCACTGTCCAATCTGGAACGGCATGAAGATCCGCCACCAATTGTGCTTCTGGGTCTGGAATAGCCAAGTCCTCTTTTGTAGGAAACTTGACAGAAGGGTTATGCAGAACATCTAAAAAGGTGTTAGGTGGCACCGGCTTACGCTGAGATCCCAACTGGCTTAAAGCATCGTCCGCTTCATTCTTTCTGCGGTCAATGTGCTCCACCTGATAACCCTTGAAGTGTCCAGCAACAGCGTCAACCTCACGGCGGTAAGCCGCCATGAGAGGGTCCTTGGAATCCCACTTGCCTGATACTTGCTGAGCCAGTAGATCTGAGTAATCAAGGCACCGTACATGGCTTAAACTCATCTCTCTAGCCATTCGAAGCCCATGGAGTAAGGCCTCATACTCAGTTGCATTGTTAGTACAAGGAAACATCAATCGCAACACATAACAAAATTTCTCACCTCGAGGAGAAGTTAAAAAAACTCCAGCCCCCGACCCTTCCAATTGTCTGGACCCATCAAAATATCGTCCAATATGTGTTGTTTGGCTTCTCTTCAGGTATCTGCAACTCCGTCCAATCGTTAATGAAGTCCACGAGTGCTTGAGATCTGATGGCAGTACGTGGCACATACTTTAAACCATGAGACCCAAGTTCAATGGCCCACTTGGCGACTCATCCTGTGGCTTTTCTATTTTGAATAATATCTCCTAAAGGAGCAGAGCTAACCACAGTGATAGGATGACCCTGAAAGTAATGCTTAAGCTTCCGGCTTGCCATAAACACCCCATAAACAAGCTTCTGCCAATGTGGATATCTTTGTTTAGACTCAATGAGCACTTCAGTGACGTAATAAACCGGCCATTGAACCAGATGTTCCTTGCCAGCCTCCTTGCGCTCGACAACAATGGCCACACTAACAGCACGTGTGTTAGCAGCCACATATAACAACAGTGGTTCCTTCTCCACTGGAGCAGCAAGCACCGGTGGTTCGGCGATCTGTCTTTTCAGATCTTTAAAGGAAGAATTAGCAGTGTTACTCCAGACAAAATCATCCATCTTCTTCATCATTTGATACAACGGCATAGCCTTCTCACCCAACCGGCTTATGAACCGGCTCAAAGCTGCAACGCGACCCGCCAGCCGCTGAACATCATTGATGCACGCCGTTTTAGCCAAAGATGTAATCGCCTTAATTTTTTCTGGGTTAGCCCCAATGCCTCTGTTAGACACCAAAAAGCCCAAAAGCTTGCCAGCTGGGACTCCAAAAACGCACTTGGCCGGGTTAAGCATCATCTTATAGACCCGGAGGTTATCAATGGTTTCCTTCAGATCAGCTACCAAGGTTTCCTTCTCTCTGGATTTCACCACTATATCGTCCACGTAAGCATGAACATTACACCCAATCTGATTATGAAGGCAATTCTGTACACACCGCTGATAAGTCGCCTGGGCACTCTTAAGCCCAAAAGGCATAGACACATAGTAGAAGGCTCCAAACGGAGTAATGAAAGCCGTCTTCTCCTGGTCCTTAACTACCATTTTGATCTGATGATAGCTAGAATAAGCATCCAAAAATCTCAAACGCTCACAACCCGCCGTAGCATCAATGATTTGCTCAATACGAGGGAGCGCAAAAGGATCGGCCGGACAAGCTTTGTTTAAATCTGTGTAATCCACACACATACGCCAAGTGTCGTTCTTTTTTAGCACAAGCACCGGGTTAGCCAACCACTCTGGGTGAAATACTTCAACAATAAAACCGGCCGCCAAGAGCTGGGCCACCTCTTCTTCAATAGCCTTATGCCTTTCCTCGTTGAACCGCCGAAGAAACTGCCTGACCGGCTTAAACTTGGGGTCAATATTGAGAGTGTGCTCAGCGAGTTCTCTCGGTACACCTGGCATGTCCAAAGGCTTCCATGCAAAGATGTCCCGGTTCTCACGGATGAACTTGATGAGCGCGCTTTCCTATTTGGGATCCAAGTTAGCACTGATAATGAATTGTTTGGATGAGTTGCCAGGCACAAAATCAATCATCTTGGTATCGTCAGCGGACTTAAACTTCAGCACCGGCTCATGTTCCGTGGTTGGCTTTTTCAAAGACGTCATGTCCACCGGGTCGACATTATCCTTGTAAAACTTCAACTCCTCTGTCGCACAAACAGATTTGGCGTAAGCAGCATCACCTTCTTCACATTCTAAAGCTATCTTCCGACTTCCATGTACTGTGATAGTGCCCTTGTGACCCGACATCTTGAGCTGCAGATAAACATAACACGGCCATGCCATAAATTTTGCATAAGCCAACCGCGCAAACAGGGCGTGATATGGGCTTTTGATTTTGACCACTTCAAAGGTTAACTTCTCCTCCCAAGAATCATGCTCATCTCCAAAGGCTACTTCCAACTCAATCTTACCAACTGGATATGCTGACTTGCCAGGTACTACTCCATGGAAAACGGTGTTGGATGTCTTAAGGCTTTTGTCAGTCAACCCCATCTGCCGAAAAGTCTCATAATAGAGGATGTTGATGCTACTGCCTCTGTCCATGAGTACTTTAGTGAATTTATATCCACCAACCTGAGGGGCCACCACCAAGGCCAGGTGACCTGGATTATCAACCCGGGGAGGGTGATCTTCCCTACTCCACAAAATAGGCTGCTCAAACCATCTTAGATAACGTGGAACCGCCGGCTCAACAGCGTTCACAGCTCTCTTATGAAGTTTCTGGTCCCTTTTGCATAAACTGGTGGTGAATACATGATACTGCCCACTGCTCAGCTGCTTCGGGTTACTCTGATACCCGGATTGCTGATGCTGCTGACTACCTTGGCCAGATTGCTGATTGTAGCCACCTTGATTGCCTTGAGGGCCCTAGCCATGAAAACCGCCGCCGCCTGAGCCGCCGCCCGGGCCATGAAAGCCGCCACCGCCTAAGCTGCCGCCCGGGCCATGAAAGCCGCCACCGCCTGAGCCGTTGCCAGGCCCATGATTACCGTCAAACATGTTAGAATTCTTGAAAGCCTTCATGATCGTACAATCCTTCCATAGATGGGTGGTCGGCTTCTCCCGGGTGTCGTGTCTTGGACAGGGTTCATTTAGCAACTGCTCGAGGGTGGGACCTGACCCGCCTGACCGAGGAGGTGGCCTCCCCTTATGCTGTTGATTGTTGCCCTGTGCATTGGTGTTAGCCACAAACTCTAGACTACCGTCGGCCTTACGTTTATTATTACCTCCTTGATTTGTCGGGTTATGCTGATGACCTTTGCCATTGCCGTTCTTCTTTCCCTTCCCTATCTTCTCTTCGTCAGACGCGGGATCCTTGGTACTATCAGAATCGGCGTATTTGACCAGAGTCGCCATCAGCTGGCCCATGTCATTGCAATCACGCTTGAGCCGCCCCAGCTTCTGTTTCAGAGGTTCAAAACGGCAATTTTTCTCCAACATTAAGACCGTGGAGCCGACATCCATCTTATTAGATGAATGTATTATTTCCTTCACCCGGCGCACCCAATGGGTCATGGATTCACCTTCCTCTTGCTTGCAGTTAGTCAAGTCCACAACCGACATGGGTTACTTGCATGTATCTTTGAAATTCTGAATAAACCAGGCCTTTAACTCGGCCCATGAGCTTATGGAATTGGGTGGCAACCCCTTTAACCAAGTGCGAGCTGTTCCATCCAACATCATGGTGAATTACTTAGCCATCGCTGCGTCGCTAACCTCCAGCAACTCCATGGTCATCTCATAACTTTTGATCCATGCCCCGGGCTGTAAGTCGACTGTGTAATTAGGCACCCTGCGAGGCCCCTTAAAGTCCTTTGGCAAACGCTCATTACACAGAGCCAGCACCAGACAAGGGACACCTCCTGTCCTTGTGGCCACACCCGCTTCAACAGAGGCCGTTGGATAAACCGGAAAAGCCTCGTGAGCCGCCTACTCAGCTGCCTGTTGAACCGCCCGCTCAGCCTCTTGGGGGATCCTCTCCTGGTCCCCCAAGTTAAGATTTCCATCCTGCGCCGGATCATACCTGCGTGGCTGGTTACGACGCTGAGCATTGCTTGACATGGCCGTTGAATCCATATGCCTGCTATATCTTGGGCTCCGGCTTGGGCGAGGGGTTGAATGAATCATGTCTCGACTGTAAGAGTATGATTCCTGTTGTGCTAGAGCTGTCTGAAGAAGTTCTCTGACCCTTCGTGTTTCGATCACCGTCGGTGAGTCGCCTTCCAGGGGGAGAGCCGCCAAACATGTTGATGTAGCGATCAGATTCTCCAGAGGGCTAGGAAATTGACCCGGTGGTGTTGGTGTATAACGAGGCGGAGCAGTATTCATACGGGGGGTTCTACGGCCCACAGCTGACCCGGCGCTCCAGCCCGGGTGTTGTAATCTGGTTTGCCTCTGGCGGGTTACTAGGATCGGCCC
This sequence comes from Triticum dicoccoides, assembly GCF_002162155.2. Classification (NCBI taxonomy): domain Eukaryota; kingdom Viridiplantae; phylum Streptophyta; class Magnoliopsida; order Poales; family Poaceae; genus Triticum; species Triticum dicoccoides. Next base: position 87,384,348 of record NC_041392.1, on the reverse strand, counting down.
CGGGTGTGCGGAAGAGATTCCTAGGATCGTAAGTCAGAGCAAGACGTGATTGGTCCTTCTGGTGCCTTCTCCTCATGACCTCGTTTGATGCGTTCAGATCCATCGTGAGCTGGAAGGTCTCTAATTGAAGCTGCTAAGCCCGAGCGTCCAGAGCTGCCCGCTCTGCAGCCATCCTGACGTCCTCCCCCGCCAAGTTTTCCTTGGCCTGTGCTACCTCCTCACGTAGCCGTGCCACCGCCGCATCATGCTGAGCCTTATCCGCCGGTTCAACCACGGTGGTCAACAGGGCCGTCATCTTATCCATAAGATCCATCAGCACCTGAGCCGGTGGGCACGCCGGGTCTCCAGACCCGGTCGCGGCTGCCTCGGAGGTTATTACTGCTGCAGCTGTAGAGTTTTGCGCGGGCTGTGTACCAGTCATGAAGACCCCCGCTCTGTTCGGTGGCTCAAAGGGGTCCAGAATACTGCTGCCATCGGAACAGCCCGCAAGCCCGCCGTCTTGTAGTTGATACAATGAATTTGTCTCGCTTGTGGAAGACTCACCGTCAGAATAGATGGCCGTCTCACCGCCATCGATAGATCCTTCAGAGAACTCCCCTCCATGCATACTACCCACGAAGGCACGCTTCACGATGAGATGAGTCTGGGCGCGTCTCGCATGTTGAGCCGTCTCGATGAGGTCAGTGCAGATGTCCGGCTCAGGGCCTGGCTCACCAATCCGGCCGATGAAGACGTGGATTCCGCCGAAGGGGACCCGGTACCCATACTCAATTGAGCCGGCGTCAGGGCCCCAGCCTTCATCGTTGATGTAGAGCCTGCCATGATGACCCACAAGTATAGGGGATCTATCGTAGTCCTTTCGATAAGTAAGAGTGTTGAACCCAACGAGGAGCAGAAGAAAATGATAAGTGGTTTTCAGCAAGGTATTCTCTACAAGCACTGGAATTATAGGTGACAGGTAGTTTTGTGATAAGATAAGTTGTAACGAGCAACAAGTAACCAAAGTAAATAAAGTGCAGCAAGGTGGCCCAATCCTTTTTTTAGCAAAGGACAAGCCTGGACAAATTCTTATATAGAGAAAAACGCTCCCGAGGACACATGGGAATTATCGTCAAGCTAGGTTTCATCATGATCATATGATTCACGTTCGGTACTTTGATAATTTGGTATGTGGGTGGACCGGTGCTTGGATACTGCTCTTACTTGGAAAAGCATCCCACTTATGATTAACCTCTATTGCAAGCATCCGCAACTACAACAAAAGTATTAAGGTAAACCTAACCATAGCATGAAACATATGGATCCAAATCAGCCCCTTACGAAGCAACGCATAAACTAGGGTTTGAGCTTCTGTCACTCTAGAAACCCATCATCTACTTATTACTTCTCAATGCCTTCCTCTAGGCCCAAATAATGGTGATGTGTCATGTAGTCGACGTTCACATAACACCACTAGAGGAGTACAACATACATCTCATCAAAATATCGAACGAATACCAAATTCACATGACTACTAATAGCAAGACTTCTCCCATGTCCACAGGAACAAACATAACTATTCACAAAGCATATTCATGCTCATAATCAGAGGGGTATTAATATGCATATAGGATCTGAACATATGATGTTCCACCAAATAAACCAACTAGCATCAACTACAAGGAGTAATTAACACTACTAGCAACCCACAGGTACCAATCCCAGACTTGGAGACAAGAATTGGATACAAGAGATGAACTAGGGTTTGAGAGGAGATGGTGCTAGTGAAGATGTTGATGGAGATTGCCCTCTCCTGATGAGAGGATCGTTGGTGATGACGATGGCGATGATTTCCCCCTCCCGGAGGAAAGTTTCCTCGGTAGAACAGCTCTGCCAGAGCCCTAGATTGGTTCCGCCAAGGTTCCGCCTCATGGCGGCGGAGTCTCGTCCCAAAAGCTTGCTTATGATTTTTTTTCCTCATCGAAAGACTCCATATAGCATAAGATGGGCATCGGAGGGCCACCAGGGGGACCACGAGGCAGGGGGCGCGCCCAGGGGGGTAGGGCCCGCCCCCACCCTCGTGGGCAGGGTGTGGCCCCCTCCGGAATTTCTTGCGCTCAGTATTTTTTATATATTCTGAAAATGACTTCCGTGAAGTTTCAGGACTTTTGGAGCTGTGCAGAATAGGTCTCTAATATTTGCTCCTTTTCCAGCCCAGAATCCCAGCTGCCGGCATTCTCCCTCTTTATGTAAACCTTGTAAAATAAGAGAGAATAGGCATAAGTATTGTGACATAATGTGTAATAACAGCCCATAAATCAATAAATATCGATATAAAAGCATGATGCAAAATGGACGTATCAACTCCCCCAAGCTTAGACCTCGCTTGTCCTCAAGCGAAAGCCAAAATCAAAAAATATGTCCACATGTTTAGAGATAGAGGTGTCGATAAAAAAATAAAATACGGACATGAGGGCATCATGATCATTCTTAGAATAGCAACTTATATAATTCTTGTCATATGATCTCTTATGCTAGAGTAACAATTAAATTACAATTTCAAGTATGAATCATAAACTTCATTGAAAACTAACAAACTGTAGTCTCAGTCATTGGAGCAATTGCAATTTATCATAACATAGGAAAGAGCTTTTCAGCAAGTCCACATACTCAACTATCATATAGTCTTTCACAATTGCTAACACTCACGCAATACTTATGGGTATAGAGTTTTAATCGGACACAGAGAAAGATAGGGGCTTATAGTTTTGCCTCCCAACATTTTACCTCAAGGGTAATGCCAACAATAATAGTTCATGAAAACTCACATCCAATTAGCCATATATACAAGGATCTTTCCAACATGTTGTGCTTGCCAAAAGATAAAATTTAAAGAGGAAGGGTGAAGATCACCATGACTCTTATGCAAGGTAGGAGATAAAAGTAAAATATAGACCCTTCGTAGAGGGAAGTAGAGGTTGTCATGCGCTTTTATGGTTGGATGCACAAAATCTTAATGCGAAAGAACGTCACTTTATATTGCCACTTGTGATATGGACCTTTATTATGCTGTCTGTCGCTTTTATTTCTTCCATATCACATGATCGTATAAAGCTTATTTTCTCCCATACTAATAAGTCATACATATTTAGAGGGCAATTTTTATTGCTTGCACCGATGACAACTTACTTGAGGGGTCTTACTCAATCCATAGGTAGGTATGGTGGACTCTCATGGCAAAACTGGTTTCAGGGTGTTTGGAAGCACAAGTAGTATCTCTAGTTGGTGCAAAGAATTTGGCTAGCATGAGGGGGAAAGGCAAGCTCAATCATGTTGGATGATCCATAACAATATAATTTATCTCAGATGTAAGAAAACATAACCCATTACATTGTCTTCCTTATCCAACGTCAACCCTTTAGCATGTCATATTTTAAAGACTGCTCACAATCATAAAAGATGTCCAAGATAGTGTATTTATATGTGAAGACCTCTCTTTCTTTATTACTTCTTATTAATTGTAACGATGACCAAAACTATGTTTGTCAACTCTCAACAACTTTTAATCATCATACTCTTTATATGTGAGCTCATTACTCTCCATAAGATCCATATGATCTCTTTTATTTCTTTGTATTCTTTCTCTTTTATTTTATTCACTCAAGATCATGGCAAAATAATCAAGCCATTGACTCAACACTAATCTTTATTATATATAGCTCACAGACTCGATTACATAGAAGGATCATAAAGCAAAACTCACAACTAGATCATACTAAGAACTTTTATTCTACTAGATCAAAATATTATCAAAAGGATCGAACTAAGAAAAGCGGTAAAGATAAAAGTGATGGTGATACGATACCGGGGCACTCCCCCAAGCTTGGCAGTTGCCAAGGGGAGTGCCCATACCAGATACTCAATTCTTCTTTGTTGGTGGAGAGGGTGGAGTTGTTGATGATGTAGGCTTGTCATCCTTCTTCCAAGGCATAGGCTTGCCATCATGGAAGGATGACCGAGTCTCCTGAATCCTTAAATCTGCAGCCAAACTCATCCTCTTGAATCTATACTCATACTCACAGTTTTGGTTTTGCAGGTCATAGATCTGGGCTTGGAGGTGCTCGATTTTCTCGTGAAGCTTGAAGATGGCCTCCCCAATGTCCTTGGCATCCAGCTTGTGGTTGTTGGTTAACTCCATGATCACAATGTGATTAGAGTCAAGTCCACGCTCCACCATCTCCTGGCACCTGAAAACTTGTTGCTCCATTGCCTTGAGCCTTGTTTCCACGCTTCCGGTCCTCCTTGGTCCCTCAACATTGCGGATGTGCAACAACCTCTCATGCATCTCAATGGTTTGAGGGTGTCGCAGCACCTCCGCGAGGTAGGGGTTGATGACCTTCTCGAAGAACTTGTCCTTGGGGGCACTTGAGGACGACATGACGACCTAGATCTGTCAGATAAACAGCTTGAAACAAAGACGAGAGATATTTGCGTGATACAGGAGCCAAAACATCCAGGAGATTATATAATGAATTTTTACCGACCAAAATACGTAACGTGCAAGAAAACGGAGTCCGGAAAGCGCACGAGGTGCCCACAAGGCAGGGGCGCGTCCAGGAGTAGGGCGTGCCCTCCACCCTCGTGGAGCCCTCGTGTCCTTCCTAGACTGCTTCTTATTTTTCTATTTTTCTAAATATTCCAAAACGGAAGAAAATTGCCATTAGAGCTGTTTTGGAGTCGGTTTACTTACCGTACCACATACCTATTCCTTTTCGGAGTCTGAAATGTTCCGGAAAGTGTCCCTTGTGTATTCCTCCAGGGTTACAGTTTCAATAACATTGGTTTCAACATTTATAGGATTACCTGAGATAAAATGTTTGATTCTTTGACCGTTCACCACCTTTCGGATTTGTGCCTTCCAATTTGTTGTTTTTTATGGCACCGTAATGATAGACCTCCTCGATAACGTAAGGACCTTCCCATTTAGAGAGAAGTTTTCCTGCAAAAAATCTTAAACGAGAGTTGTATAGCAATACATAATCACCTACATTAAACTCACGCTTTTGTATCCTTTTGTCATGCCATCTTTTAACCTTTTCTTTAAACAATTTGGCATTCTCATAGGCTTGGGGTCTCCATTCATCAAGTGAGCTAATGTCAAATAACCTTTTCTCACCGGCAATTTTGAAATCATAATTGAGCTCTTTAATAGCCCAATAAGCCTTATGTTCTAGTTCGAGAGGTAAGTGACATGCTTTTCCATAAACCATTTTATACGGAGACATACCCATAGGATTTTTATATGAAGTTCTATAGGCCCATAATGCATCATCAAGTTTCTTGGACCAATTCTTTCTAGATCTATTAACAGTCTTTTGCAAAATTAATTTGAGTTCTCTATTGCTCAATTCTACTTGACCACTAGACTGTGGGTGATAAGGAGATGTAATTCTATGATTAACATCATATTTAGCAAGCATTTTACAGAAAGCACCATGAATAAAATGTGAACCACCATCAGTCATTAAATATCTAGGGACTCCAAACCTTGGACAAATAACTTATTTAAGCATCTTAATAGAGGTGTTATGATCAGCACTACTAGTTGGAATAGCTTCTGCCCACTTAGTAACATAATCAACAACAACTAAAATATGTGTATATCCATTGGAGGCAGGAAACGGTCCCATATAATCAAAGCCCCAAACATCAAATGGTTCAATAACAAGTGAATAATTCATAGGCATTTCTAGACGTCTACTAATATTACCAATTCTTTGACATTCATCACAAGATACAACAAACTTACGGGCATCCTTGAAGAGAGTAGGCCAATAAAAACCGGATTGCAATACCTTATGTGCAGTTCTATCTCCAGCGTGGTGTCCTCCATAAGCTTCGGAGTGACACTTGCGTAGGATCTATTCCTGTTCATGCTCAGGTACACAATGTCTAATAACACCATCTACTCCTTCTTTATAAAGATGTGGGTCATCCCAAAAGTAATGTCTCAAATCATAGAAAAACTTTTTCTTTTGCTGGTATGTGAAACTAGGTGGTATAAATTTAGCAACAATATAATTAGCATAATCAGCATACCATGGAGCAGTATGAGAAGCATTTATGACATTTAATTGTTCATCAGGAAAGCTATCATCAATAGGTAGTGGGTCATCAAGAACGTTCTCTAGCCTAGACAAGTTGTGTGCAACGAGGTTCTCAGCTCCCTTTCTATCAATAATATGCAAATCAAATTCTTTTAGCAAGAGAACCCATCTAATAAGTCTAGGTTTAGCATCTTTCTTTTCCATAAGATATTTAATAGCAGCATGATCTGTGTGAATAGTTACTTTAGAATCAACAATATAAGGTCTGAACTTATCACAAGCAAATACAACTGCTAAGAATTCTTTTTTAGTAGTAGGATAATTTCTCTGAGCATTGTCTAGAGTTTTACTAGCATATTGAATAACATTTAATTTCTTATCAACTCTTTGCCCTAGAACAACACCTACAGCATAATCACTAGCATCACACATAATTTCAAAGGGTAAATTCCAATCAGGTGGCTGAACAATAGGTGCAGAGATCAATACTTTCTGAAGTATTTCAAATGCTTCTATGCAATCATCATCAAAAACAAATGGTATATCTTTTTGTAATAAATTAGTCAGAGGCCGAGAAATTTTTGAGAAGTCCTTAATGAACCTCCTATAAAAACCGGGGTGACCAAGGAAACTTCTTATACCTTTGATGTCCTTGGGACATGGCATCTTTTCAATAGCATCAACCTTAGCTTTATCAACTTCAATACCCCTTTCAGACACTTTATGCCCCAAGACAATACCTTCATTAACCATAAAGTGACACTTCTCCCAATTCAAGACAAGGTTAGTTTCTTCACATCTCTGCAAAACTCGATCAAGGTTGCTTAAGCAATCATCAAAAGAGGATCCATAGACGGAGAAATCGTCCATGAAAACCTCACAAATCTTTTCACAAAAGTCAGAGAATATAGCCATCATGCAGCTTTGGAAGGTAGCAGGTGCATTACATAAACCAAAAGGCATACGTCTATAAGCAAAAGTACCGAATGGGCAAGTAAAAGTGGTCTTAGATTGATCATCAGCTGACACAGGTATTTGAGAGAAACCAGAATAACCATCTAGAAAGCAAAAATGTGTATGTTTGGATAATCTTTCTAGCATTTGATCAATAAAAGGTAAGGGGTAATGTTCTTTTTTAGTAGCCTTATTTAATTTGCGTAAATCAATTACCATCCTATAACCTGTAATAATTCTTTGCGGAATCAATTCATCTTCATAATTAGGAACGACAGTAATACCTACCTTTTTAGGGACACAATGGATAGGACTTACCCACTGACTATCAGCAACGAGATAAATTATACCTGCCTCAAGGAGCTTTAGTATTTCCTTTCTTACCACTTCTTTCATCTTAGGATTCAGCCATCGTTGGTGATCACGAACTGGTTTGGCATCTTTCTCCAAATTTATTTTGTGTTGACATAGTGTGGGACTAATGCCCTTAAGATCATTGAGAGAATATCCAATAGCAGCACGGTGCTTCTTCAGAGTTTTCAATAATCTCTCTTCTTCATGCTCTGAAAGGTTAGCACTAATAATAACAGGATATATCTTTTTCTCAACAAGATAAGCATATTTAAGAGTATCAGGTAACGGTTTGAGCTCAAACACGGGGTCACCCTTGGGTGGAGGAGGATCCCTAGGATTTTGACAGGCAAATTGTGTTTCAGGATGGGTTCCTGTTTAAAGAATGCTTCATCTATTTCCCTTCTTTCATTCATAAACATGTCATTTTCATTGTCTAGCAAATATTGTTCTAAAGGATCACTAGGAGGCAAGCAACAGGAGCAAGACCAATAATTTCATCTTTACTAGGCAATTCCTCTTCACGGTGTTGTCTACAAAATTTAGAGAAATTAAACTCATGAGACATATCACCTAAACCAATAGTAACAACATCCTTTTCGCAGTCTATCTTAGCATTAACTGTGTTCAAGAAGGGTCTACCAAATATAATGGGACAAAAGTTATCTTGTGGGGAACCAAGGACAAGAAAATCAGCAGGATATTTAGTTTTCCCACACAAGACTTCAACATCTCTAACAATTCCAATTGGTGAAATAGTATCTCTATTGGCAAGTTTAATTGTGACATCAATATCTTCTAACTCAGCAGATGCAATATCATGCATAATTTCTTTATATAAGTCAATAGGTATTGCACTAGCACTAGCACCCATATCACACAAGCCTTGATAACAATGATCTCCTATTTTAACAGAAATAGCAGGCATGCCTACCACGGGTCTATGTTTATCTTTAGCACAAGGTTTAGCAATTCTAGCAGTCACATCACAGAAATGAATAACATGCCCATCAATATTATCATACAAGAGATCTTTAACAATAGCAATATTAGGTTCAACTTTAATTTGCTCAGGAGGTGTATAGGTTCTAATATTGCTTTTACGAACCACAGTTGAAGCTTTAGCATGATCTTTTATCCTAACAGGAAAAGGTGGTTTCTCAACATAAGCAGTAGGAACAATAGGATCATTATAAGTGACAGTCTTTTCTTCAACTTTAATAGGTGCAGCTACTTTTACTTCTATGGGAGGATGATATTTAAACGACTTCTCCCTAGAGAGATCAACATGAGTAGCAAAAGATTCACAGAAAGAAGCTACTATTTCAGAGTCAAGCCTATATTTATCACTAAATTTACGGAAAACATTGGTATCCATAAAAGATTAACACAATCAAAGTTAGGTGTCATACCTGACTTCTTACCTTCGTCGAGGTCCCAAAACTTCATAGTTGCGTTTAATTCTTTCCAATAAATCCCATTTGAATTCAATAGTCTTCATTATAAAAGAGCCAGCACAAGAAGTATCGAGTATGGTGCGATTGTTATCAGAAGTCCGAGCATAAATTTTTTGGATAATCATTTCTCTTGAGAGCTCATGATTGGGGCATGAATATAACATTGATTTAAGCCTCCCCCAAGTTTGAGCGATGCTTTCTCCTTCGCGAGGCCAAAAATTATATATATAATTACGATCACGATGAACAAGATGCATAGGATAAAACTTCTGATGAAATTCCAATTTCAATCATTTGTAGTTCCATGATCCCATATCATCACATATACTGTACCATGTCAATGCATCTCCCTCCAAAGATAAAGGGAACACCTTCTTCTTGATAACATCAACGGGCATACCTGCAAGCTTAAATAATCCACAAACTTCATCCACATATATTAGGTGCTCATCAGGATGTAATGTTCCATCTCCTGCAAAAGGATTAGCTAGCAGTTTTTTCTATCATACCCGAAGGAATTTCAAAGTAGACATTTTCATTTTCAGTAGGTTCAATAGGTTGAGGAGCAACCTTTGGCTCTACTAGTCAGGGTGAAGATACCCCGAACAAGCCTCTCACAGGATTACTTTCCATAATAACAAGTGATAGTAAATTTCAGCACACTATATAAATTTTTCCTTACCAAATTCCACCTACCAAAGGCGCTTCACTCCCTGACAACGGCGCCAGAAAAGAGTCTTGATGACCCACAAGTATAGGGGATCTATCATAGTCATTTAGATAAGTAAGAGTGTCGAACCCAACGAGGAGCAGAAGGAAATGATAAGCGGTTTTCAGCAAGGTATTCTCTGCAAGCACTGAAATTATAGGTGACAGATAGTTTTGTGATAAGATAAGTTGTAACGAGCAACAAGTAAGAAAAGTAAATAAAGTGCAGCAAGGTGGCCCAATCCTTTTTGTAGAAAAGGACAAGCCTGTACAAATTCTTATATAGAGAAAAACGCTCCCGAGGACTCATGGGAATTTTCGTCAAGCTAGGTTTCATCACGATCATATGATTCGCGTTCGGTACTTTGATAATTTGGTATGTGGGTGGACCAGTGCTTGGGTACTGCCCATACTTGGACAAGCATCCCACTTATGATTAACCTCTATTGCAAGCATTCGCAACTACAACAAAAGTATTAAGGTAAACCTAACCATAGCATGAAACATATGGATCCAAATTAGCCCCTTACGAAGCAACGCATAAACTAGGGTTTAAGCTTCTGTCACTCTAGCAACCCATCATCTACTTATTACTTCACAATGCCTTCCTCTAGGCCTAAATAATGGTGAAGTGTCATGTAGTCGATGTTCACATAACACCACTAGAGGAGAGACAACATACATCTCATCAAAATATCGAACGAATACCAAATTCACATGACTACTAATAGCAAGACTTCTCCCATGTCCACAGGAACAAACATAACTACTCACAAAGCATATTCATGCTCATAATCAGAGGGGTATTAATATGCATATAGGATCTGAACATATGATCTTCCACCAAATAAACCAACTAGCATCAACTACAAGGAGTAATTAACACTACTAGCAACCCACAGGTACCAATCCTAGACTTGGAGACAAGAATTGGATACAAGAGATGAACTAGGATTTGAGAGGAGATGGTGCAGGTGAAGATGTTGATGGAGATTGCCCTCTCCCGATGAGAGGATCGTTGATGATGACGATGGCGATGATTTCCCCCTCCCGGAGGGAAGTTTCCCCGGTAGAACAGCTCCGCCGGAGCCCTAGATTGGTTCCGCCAAGGTTCCGCCTCGTGGCGGTAGAGTCTCGTCCCGAAAGCTTGCTTATGATTTTTTTTCCTCATCGAAAGACTCCATATAGCAAAAGATGGGCATCGGAGGGCCACCAGGGGGCCCACGAGGCAGGGGGGCGCTCTTAGGGGGTAGGGCGCGCCCCCCACCCTCGTGGGGAGGGTGTGGCCCTCCTCCGGAACTACTTGCGCTCAGTATTTTTTATATATTCTGAAAATGACTTCCGTGAAGTTTCAGGACTTTTGGAGCTGTGCAGAATAGGTCTCTAATATTTGCTCCTTTTCCAGCCCAGAATCCCAGCAGCCGGCATTCTCCCTCTTTATGTAAACCTTGTAAAATAAGAGAGAATAGGCATAAGTATTGTGACATAATGTGTAATAATAGCCCATAATGCAATAAATATCAATATAAAAGCATGATGCAAAATGGGTGTATCAGCCGCGACGACTCTTGGTCATCCGGCCCGCAACATATTCCTTGAGCCCTTCGAAGCTGCCCTTCAAGAACTCAAATCCACCATGCGCTGGCCCCACGGTGGGCGCCAACTGTCGTGGAATTGTGATGGCAGATGTCCTAGTGAAAGAACTTAGTCGTGGAGCCATCGCAACTAGGAAGCTTAAAGGGGTTAATCGGGACAAAGGACACGAGAGGTTTATACTGGTTCGGCCCCTTGCAGTGAAGGTAAAGCCTAGTCCAGTTGTTGTGGTATTGTTAGGTTTCGATGACCAAGGAGCGAAATAAACTAGCTTGGCTCTTGATCTGTTGTTTCTTGCCCTAAGCCGCTGTCGGGTCGTCTCCTTATATACACGGGTTGGCGCCTGGCAGCCTACAGAGTCCCGGCCGGCTCATACAACGTGTCTGGCTCGGTGACTTCTTTTACATGGCTTACTTTACAAGTCTTATTCATACATGGTGGTTTACACTTACGGGCCTTAAGCCGCCTCTGGGCTTGGGCCTATTGCAATCTTTATCATGAATCGTCGCCTTGTATACTCATCGGGCTTCTTTTAAGTAACCCGCCATGGTGATTGACTCGGCCCATCCTGGGCGGGTCATACCTGATAGTTATATCCCCAACACCTAGTGTATATTATCGGCCGCTCGGCTTACGAACATGTACGCCGTGTGTGGATGGCGTGGCACACGGCGATGACCTATGCCTCGACGTGCCTCCACGTACGTCGTGACACAACATAAAAACGCTCAGCATATAGAAAAGACTCAGGGGCTGTTTGGTTTGTGACTATGGTTGCCACATATTGCCACATCTAAGGTTAGGCAACTTTGACCAACTTAGAAAGGTGTTTGGTTCAAGCCTTACCTTAGACAATATACTTTTTGCCACACTAGGGCCCCACATGACATACACTCAAAAAGTGTGGCAAGATTTTTTTAGACTTGCCAACTTGTGACTCTCATTTTGAAGAACTAACCTTAGACAAATGTGGCAAAAAATGTGTGGCAAAGTGTGACACTCCTAGGCCTAGAACCAAACAGCCCCTCTGTGTATTTAGGTGAAAGCCGAGTGTTGACGTGAAGGGGATGGCGAACACTTGTGCCACATGGTCGTGCTTGTCCCAATTGACAGCACCATGATGTGCGGCGTGTAAGTCGTGCGCCACACGTGTACGCCGTGTGTCACTGAGTATTCACACCGAACTCCGCCATCCTGTCGTGCCACCGCGCGATCGGACGGATTCTGATATCACTAGCTATTAATGGCGGCATAACGCCAGCCAATCGTCGGCCACCTACCATGTTGTCTCCCCTCCTACAAAGACTAGCCACAATGGAGAGTAACATACACTAGTAACATACACATATCCCTAGACTGTGTTACACCTTCATAGTGGATAGTAACATAAGTGTGGTAACATGCAAAGCTTTATTTATTATGTTATAGACTCATATTGCATTGGGACATGTGATGTTACAGTAACTAGCCACGACAGATCTTCCTCGAGCTCGAGTTGGTCATCTCTACCTTCAACCGATCTGGCGATGGGGTGGCCTGATGCCTCCCGATGCAGCGGCTACGGCCCCATCAGCCTGCTCCACCTTCGTCTAATCTGCAATTGCCACGGTCGGCCCCTCATGGACTTGATGCCCACTTCAGCCACTTCGTTCCGTTGAACAGGGATTCAAGAACTGCCACAATGCCTGGCCATCCTGCTATGTCACGGAGCCCATTGGCTCCTGCATCCCATCGTCCAGAACGGATTGGGTAGGCCGGAGTTACTCGGTGCTCGTTCAGATTGACTCTTGCTGATTGTCCTCCCGTCGGTGTCCCTGCTTCTCGTTGTCCAGATTGGATCGGGGCAAGTTGGAGATCTGGCGGCCATGGACCAGGGCGACAGTGAATGCTATTTGTGCGGTCTATCTCAAAGACTCCATGGTTGTGCAGTTGTGCTGCCGTGGCTGCATCTGTGTGAAAGGCGGCTGGTACTGGAATTTACCGGATCAGCTCCATCACGGGCAACTGCATCGGCAATAGTGATTAGTCTGGACAGTGGTAGCAAAACCACAAGGGATTGCAGTGGTCATCAAAAGAGTTCCCGAGGGTTCCTTATCGATGGTTTGCATCAGTGGTGTGATGCAATCTACAGACGACGGCTTGACGCAGAGGATATGGTTATGCAGTAGCGGCGTTTGGTTTTCTTTGCCAACACATATTACTGTTGAGAAAGTGAAAAAATGGTGGCAACAACACATGGTCGACTTAGATGAGCTCCGAGGTGAAAACCCTAGGTCTAACCCATGTTGGTTATACTTGGCAATGGCGATGTTGTTGCATCGTTACCTTGTTGGAGGCATTGCTCGGATATGCTTCATCTAATTCTTCAGGGTGAAAACCTAGATTCTGACCTTTGGTGGTTGAATCCGGTGACGGCAGCGTTTGAGTGTTGCTCCCTTCTTGAAGGTGTTGCTGTTGAAGAACCTCGTTGTCTTTGTGGTGTTATTAGATGGTTGGTGCGGATATGGCCATAGCTGTAGTTTGTCAATGGCGGATTTGATCGCTTCGAGTTTTTTTTTCTCTCGCTTAGGCATAGCTTTGGTCTGATATGACTTTGCTATTCTGTAGCGTGTGGTGTGTGTGCGTTGGTGTTGGCTATGTGCATCCTAGCTATGCAGAGGCCGGGTGTGTGCTCATAGTATTTGTATCCTCTCGATGCTTCATTTTGAGTTAATAAAATCCACCCTTTATCGAAAAGGATCGCGGAAAAGTGGTGGAGACAACACATGATTGACTCCGATGGTGTTGCTTGTTGAGTACCTGGTCTCAAGCTCCGGGGTGAAAATCTAGGTCTGGCCCTTGACGGTTATACCTGGCAATGATGATGTTCTGTCATTGTTACCTTGTTGAAGGCATTGCTCGGATATACTCGGACTGTTTCTTTAGGGTGAAAATCTAGACACTGGCCTTTGGTGGTTGGTTCCGGTGACGGCGGCACTCGAGCGTCGCTCCCTTCTTGAAGGCGTTGTTGTTGAAGAATATCGTTGTCCTTGTAGTGTCATAAGATGGTTGGTGTGGATATAGTCATTCTTGTAGTTTGTAGATCGTGATTTTTATCGCTTCATGACGTTTTTCTTTTTCACTGCTTAGACATAGCTTTGGCCTTATATGACTTTGCTAGTTGCCGGCAATTTTTGTGTGTGTGTGTTGGTGTTGGCTGTGTGTATCTTAATTATGCAGAGACCGGGTGTGTGCTCATTATGTTTGTATCCTCCTGATGCTTTATTTTGAGTAATAAAATTCACCCGAAAAAACTAAAAGTATACCACAGCACGGCCGGGGAGTGACGAGGAAGGAAGGAAACTGCATTGTGGCTTGGTGTCGATCAGCCAACGAGTAGAGTATGGAGTATGCATGGATGAAGTGGATGACTTGCCGTGCTGTTAGCCGCGTCTTGGGTGGGTGCATGGCTGCCGCGCGCGGCCGGAAAGCATTGACAATGGCGCTCCGTCGGGTCACGTCGTCTAGCTCATGGCTAATTAACTACTCGAACGATTGAATATGACGAACGGACCGGGCAGCTCCATCTGGTCAAGCGGCCGGGCGATGGGCGATGGGCGAGAGCCTATAAATCCGTCCACCGGCAGCCGAGTGTATGCCATCCTGTCACACACTCACCTTGCGCAAACACCATCATCGGCTCATCGCACGCACGGTTAGTTAGCTCTCGACCTGAGCTAGCCTACGGTACGATGGGGAAGTTTGACGATGGTCTCTTGGGGACTAAGGGTGACGAGGGGTGGGTCGCCTGGACTTCGGGGTTGTTGAGAGGCGCGGTAGCCTGGGTAAAGCCCGCAGCCAAGGCTCGTAATCCGCACAACGAAGTCCACCGGCCGGATCGACAGCGGGTGGAGCCCACCGCTCAGGCGAAGACAGACAAGAAAAGGTACGCTCATCATCTGGATGACTCGCTGGGATGAGATCTGCAGCCTCTCTCCTTCCTCTGAGAATCTGCATATATCTTTCTTTTCTTGGCATTTTACACTTGGCTTTGAGCTTCGTCTAACTGTATTATCTATCTGTACCTATATAATCACGGTGCGTGGACAGCGAGGACACTACCAACACTGCTGGCTGCTCCTGCACACGCTGCTCGTACTGCAAGAAGAAAGATCCAACAAGTCGTCAACAGCAGCAGCCCAAGCCCAGCCCTGCTCAGCAGCAGAAACCCGCAAAAAAAGGTTAGCTCTTGCTCCGGCCTCTATGTTTTCTTTGAGAATTTCTCCGCGGGTTCCATTTCTTCAGGTTTACCTTGCGCAGAGTCTAACTTTCTATCCTTTCATGCTGCGTGGAAAGGGTGAACAGTGAAAACGGTGGCGTGAATCAGGTTGTCAATTTTATGCTTCGCCGATCGTAAGCAACAACACAGGAAATTTCCTACCGCAGCTTTTTGATTGGCCCGTAGGCCACGGTGTAATGGTTTTACCAACGAAATGTAATAAAGAAATAAACAGTATGTATGTCCTCACTTTGTTGTTCAATTCTTCTCCATTTTTTCGTTCCTTCTGAACACCAGTTCTTGTTGTTCTTGTTCACTGTCATCAACTCGCTAATAGCATTGCAAGTTTGCAACCCATCTGTTGGCTAACATTTTATTTTATTTTCACCTTCCTTTTTGAATGTTTCTCTTCAAACCCGCCTCACTAATGCAGCTGCCAACGAGCTTCAAAACTTGCATTTGATTTTGGCCACTTTTTCTCTGGGCTCACATGATCCTGAGGTGCGTGAGTGTGAAGTGACGAGCACAAAACCAGCTTACCCGTTTGGTTTTGAACATAAGCCGGACATGTCATTTCTGGTGACGACGTGGAACAGTTTTTGGAATCCACTAGGAATCTACAGCAGCAACCTCCACGGCTCGGCGGACGCCCCCACGAACAGTGACCTGGTGGGTCTTAAAATTTATCATTTGCAATCACAAATCCTATTTTCAAAACAGCTAATACATGCAAACAAATACACGTCGATCACTTTGGATGTTTTAGTCCGTGTTTGGGCCGGGCTGTCAAAAAACACCGAATAAATTGCTCATACTTAAGATTTTTCACATCCGTATTGGGCCGGCAGGTTTCGAATGCTTAGTCCCACCTTACCGTGTGAGCAGCTAGTCGACCCGCTTAAATAGCCGAGTCGTCCAGAGACGATAAGCTTTAATCATCATTGCACCCTTTGTTAAGGAGATAGACTGTCAATATAAATCTTCTCTGCTCATCATAGAGAAGATTCATAATCATGGTCTATCTCCTTCACAAATGGAACACTGATGTTTGCACGGCTCTTTTTGACTCACAACATCTCTGACCGAGCAAGGTGCACTCCGGTGCAAGAGTGTAGGCTAAAATAAAATTCAATGAAAAAAAGCACTTCCATTGTAGTAGGGCTATCAACGTATATACATGAACGAGATGAACTTGACACTCGATGAACAATCATCAGTTGATGAAATGCAATCTAGTGTCAAGCTACCTCGTTCACGCAGCGAGAATTGATCGACCTATGCAACAACAGAGAAGCTTGCTGACATCTGCCAGCGCGGCTATTTAAACCGGTCGGCGTCCGCCTCGTGGCGAGGTGGGACTAAAATTTGGGTGCGGCCGTCTTGACAAAGCCTACTTGTCCCACCTCGCAGCGCGAGGAGCAACACGACCACCTCGCTGTTGCATCCTTCATGCTGTGCGGAGATAAGAGAGGAAGGAGCTTCAGATGGCTGTAGGTGGGACTGCTATGACCTGGAGGGGGGTGCCTGGTCGCGTCCGGCGCCCTCATATCGTCTCTATGTTTGGTCCCAAATTGAAGGGTGCTGGTCAGTCCGGGATGTATAGGGACTAAGTGAGGGGTCCATTTGGGTCAACTTTTTCGACCGGGCACTGGCTGGGTGGATGTTACGTACGTTTAGGGAGGAAATAGGGGGTCCGGTTGTATATTCTCTAACCACCGTCCTGAGTGGTTTGGCTTTCCTTGGATGCCTGGCAAGTTTGTGTTCTTTCTGAATCTGTAGAACCTTGTCCCATCTCTTCACCAATATATTTAATTTCTCATTTTGTTTATTTGTGCAGATTTCGAGAGTGCTGGTGAGTTATCTGAACCATATAATGCTTTTAGATCGAACATTTGAGACGAGCCCGACCTTTAATTCGTCATCAACCG
The DNA here is from genome assembly GCF_002162155.2 of Triticum dicoccoides. Lineage (NCBI taxonomy): Eukaryota > Viridiplantae > Streptophyta > Magnoliopsida > Poales > Poaceae > Triticum > Triticum dicoccoides. The sequence continues at coordinate 87,367,013 of NC_041392.1, read as the reverse complement.
CAGTGGCAATTCTATATAAAAGTTATGGGGTCAGTTAACTCCGCAACTTTTTGCCAAAAAAAACAGGCTACAATTAGAAAACAAATACTGTATACACTATAAAAAAATATCCAAAAAGCTAGCAATGACCCACAAGTTCTTCTGGCTGCCTTCGCCCCTGATCAACCAGAAGAGTGAATGAAACTTCCTGGTCTGAAAAAAGGGCATCTCGCCTCCCTAGCAACGATGGCCGACTATCTGTGATGGTTCTTTGCTATTCAATGAGCACCGCTGCCCCCACCCCACCATGTCTGTTTTGATCCTCCACATCGTCGCTTCGGTGGGAGCGATGGCCGTTACAGTTGGAGGAGCAAAGGCGGCGGGGGAAGCAACCCGCATGGTCGTGTTAGGCTAGTCATAGTGGGAGTAACTTAGCTAGTAACATAACACATCCCAAAACAAATTTGCTTATGTGGCACCTAGTTAATGAGGAGAGAGGTGTTTGGAGTAACATAATATGTTATCATCACGTAACTCTTCCCAAGAAATGTTGAGTCTATAAGCTAATAAATGCAACCATATATAATACTATTTCTATGACAATTTGCACTATGAAGATAGTAACATAGACTAGTGTCATATGCATGACACTAGTTTAAGTTACTTCCCACTATGACCAGCCTTAGCGGCTGGGTAGGCATCTGGGGCGGGAGTTTGACCACGTCCCCTACTGCCTTTGTCAGCTCTACGACATCCAGTACGTTCGTGGCTCTCGATTACTAGAGAGTCGCAATGGCGGCGGCTGCGAGAGGAGCAGCGCAAAACCCCGTGTAGCCATAGCGGCAGCAAGCAGGTGGATGGCACAGGGTCGGCACGACGATGTCTCCTTTCTCCTCCATCGGTATGGTGGTGGTGGAGCTCATCGACCCGGAGAAGCCGCTATATACGTACGCATCATGTGGGCAGATGCGCGGAGATGTCGCCCAACCCAGAGGTCGTGCTCATGGTGGTTGTTGTCGTGACGGTGCTCTAGGCATGCAAGATTGTCGATTCTCATGCTTATGTGGATCCCAGTGGCGACGCTCTGGTGTGGGCGTATGCTGGATCTAGTGGTGTAGCTCTCTGGGGCTTGATCTCGTCGATGGGGGCCTATGGTGCAAGATTTCAGAATGACAACACAAAGTTGTGATGGGCGGATCCACGAGATTTATTTTAGATAGAAGAAATGTTTCTTCTGTCGATAATATTGAAATGATTGTCGAGATTAGATTTATATTTATTTATTTTGTTTCTTAATTTGCTATTCCGCTATTCTGATGAATACATTTTAGTGTTTTTTATCTTTATATTTTCATACTTTCTACTTGTGCTAAGTCATGTCGTGATACAAAGTCCCTCATAGAGAATTTCATTGAGTACTCTTGTTTTTTTTTCATATGAAGGGAATTATATGTGACTTTTAAATAGGGGAATCCAAATAAAAACCATTTTTGTGCAATCTATCTGGAATGCTTTTGCATAATAGGAATTGATTAGAAATAGGTATGCATTTTAATCTAGGAAATGAAAACCAGCCCTGTAGCAAACTAACAATATAGTGACCCAACACTGTAGAAGATGGGTTTATTCCAACATTTTTAAATACACATTGAACATTTTTGTAATGTATGAATGTTTTCTAAATACACGATAAATATTTTTGTAATGCACGCAGAGTTTTTTTAGTACTAGTAAGATGCCCGTGCGTTGCACGGCTAACCAAAATGCATTGATCTAGAGTAGTTTATTTCACAACTTATGTGGTGGTCATCTCATGTGTAACAAATAGCAATATGTTTCTTTGGATATATTCATTCTGCTTTTGAGCTCACAAGTATCCGGGTGAAGAGTAAATGCAGACAGAATAGCAGACATAACAAACCTATTCTTGCAAACAAACATGTTCCAGTGTTCAAGCTGCATGCAAAACTTCATGAAGAAAAAACACTTGTGGTGCTTTGCCAAAAAAAGCTTTAAAAATAGTTTTTTTTATGATTTGTTTATTTTTCTAGTCCAACATTAATGTTATTTTTTCATGAAATGTTGCACAAATAGTTCTACATGTTTGTTTCCAAAAGATTTCTTTAAATTTTATTGATATTATTTGAGCTCAAGAGCCAAGTTCATGTCCCATCTTTCTTCTGGCATTTCTTATGCAACAATCAAGTAAAAAAATAGGATGAACCTATAATTAGATCCTTGCCGTGCCGAGCTGAGTCGGGCCGAGCAACTACAGAATAGGCATTTCTTCCATATGTTACCATTACATATCTGCAACTGCAGAAGAAGATTTTCTTCTTCATCAATACCCATACATTGGTCCTTGTCAGATCAGAAGGCGAAGGGCAGTGCATCTCACCTTCCCACACTCTGTTCCATCTATGAGAGTGTGATCAACATGGATTGTGTTGCCGGGAAGGGGGAAATAATAGTAGGTGGTGGCTACGCCGCCGAGGATGCATGAGCAGGGCGTAGCCACCAACGTACTTGTGGGGGTTGGTGTTGGAGGAGACAGGGGAGGACACAGACGTTGTGGTCGCAGTTGGGGCTGCTGAAGCAAGAATACAAGGGAGGCAGTGAAACGTTGGGGCTCGAACGACTCCGGTGGTCAAAGTTGGGGCTGTGGCTCGTTTCCAGCCCAGTATTTTTTTTAAATTAGCAGCGAAATGTATAGGCTACAAGAGCAGCCCAAGCCCAATACGAAGCTATCCTTATTTGGTGACCTAGACGAGCAGCATGTACCCACTGACCCACGCGATGCATCCATCCCCCCCGCCGCTGCACACGGCTGTTGCTCGCACCTCCCTCACTCTTACATTCTCTTCTTCTTCCCAGCGCATCTATAATCCGTCCCCTGCGCACGCACACAGGCATGCTTTCGTTGCCGAGCGCACACACGCAAGCAGATGCTCACGCGTTGCCCACCCATGTTCTTCTCTGCTTGTGTTGCGTCCTCACCAACGTCGGCAGGTGCGTGCCCTCCGCTTCAACGCCGCACCGCCACTTGCTCTGGCACGCCCTAGTGGCCGGCGGTGACCACCATCACTCACAGCACATCCACAGCATGCACCTCCCTTGTCCATCCACTCGCGAGCCGCTCAGGCTAAACAGAGCCAGTGCAGAACGAGCCGAGCCACCCATATGCAGCTCGTTGGCATCACCCAACCGAGCCGAGCTGGCTGCTTCCGAGCGAGCTAACATGGCTCTGTCTGAATTCGGCTTGGCTCGTGTCCAGTCCTAATCGGCAGCATACTTACCCAGGTCGAAGTCAGGGAGACAGGGAAGGGAGTGGTGGAGACGGCGATGAGGGGTTTGTGGTAGTGGTCGGCAATGGAGCCTGGGGGCGAACGGCCGACGGCACCGACCAGTCCAGATCCTTCTTTCTTTCCTGAGATGGCGCTAGATGAGGTGGGGTAGAGATGGGCTAAACACTGAACTGGAGTGGCAGGGGGTTATTTGTAAAATTGCCATAGTTTGTCTCAGACGCGTTGGATGCAAATCGGATGGCTGTAAATGAAAGATGGCAGGCACACCATCATCACCAACTCAGATTTTTATAGGAGTAAAGATACGGTGAACATTTTTTACATACAGTATACTTTTTGTAATACACATTAAAAATTGTAAAATATCTTGAACATTTTATAATGCATAGTCAACTTTTTTGTAATATACCGTGACATTTCCTTAAATAAATGATGAACATTTTTGTAACACACGGTGAAATTTTTGTATAATACACTAAAAAGAGAAGAGAAGAAAATAAAAAAAATAAAAACACCTAACAAACAGAACAAAAAAATGGAAAAACGAAACATGGGCGGGCCCAACAAGAGGCGTCAGGAGGCTCGCTCTCAGCAAAGCAAGCACTATTTACCACCCGGGCGGCAAATAGGATCCCGCTACATACAAGACCATCGGGACATCCTATTTGACACTAATTACTCTCTCCGGTCCTTTTTACTCTACATATAAGATTTGTGTATAGTCAAACCTCGCTAAGTTTGACCAACTTTATAGAACAAATGTCAACAAAATGAAATCAATATCATTAGATGTCTAATGAATTTAATTTTTATATCATATAACTTTATTGTTGTAGATGTAGTTTTTCTTCATGCAAATATGGTCAAGCTTTCCGAAGTTTGACTTCAAACAAATCTTATATGTGAAGTAACGAGGACCAGAGGTACAAAAGTAGTCGACCTTTCACACAGGGAGCACTCAGACCAGTCGTCCCATTTAGCACTTGTGTTGTAGTGAGCGATTGCTGTAGTTTTTTTTACCCTTTTCGATTTTGCATGTTCTTGAACATTTTTTATTTTTGTTATAAAGAAGAAAAACGTAATTTTTGTTTTATAGTAAAGATTTTTAGAAATTTTCAATTTTTTTAAAAAAATGTGAAGATTTTCTAAAACATTTTTGAATATTTTTAAAAACTTTTGTAAACATTATTAAATTTTTTGACATTTTTTTTGAATTTTGGCAACTTCTTTTAAACAATGTGAATAATTTATAAATAAATTTTTTGAAATAAACCCGGTAGAGAAAACAATAGAAAAAGAAAAGAAAAAAAGAGTAGATAGGAAACCCTTTGATAGCTTCCCAAAACCGAAAAAACTAAAACTTGAACCTTCCCAAAACCAAAATGTTGTACACACTGGTAGCTCCCCCGTGTAGGAGCTTGCTTTGTGTGTGTTTGGTCGACAATGAGAGGCAAATAGGATTCACCCACGCCCATGATGACGCAACCACCATGCAGTGTTGCCAGACAAAGATCGCCGACCTGCCGGGAAACGACACCGGGGCATGCCGGTGCGGCACACAGCTTCAGTGCCGGAGCCAGGG
>NC_041392.1:87308569-87361756 GCF_002162155.2 Triticum dicoccoides | reverse complement strand
TGTGCCCTTAAAAAGAATAAAAAGGCCCATAACAAAAGCCCACTAGCATCCAGATTAGCAAAGAAGCCTCAACCTAATCTGCTGGAGCAGTGAAACTGCTTTCTCTCATGTGTGATTAGGTCTACGTGGGTTAGATTAGGCGATGCCGCCGCCCGTCGTGTGCCCCTGCGCCAGTGGCGCCGTCGTGTGCCCACCTGCCTCTGATCTCTTTGCTCTGTCGCTCACGATTTGATCTGTACTGTGAATAGAAAAGCCTATTTCATTGCTTCAGGTAACGAACTAGTAGGTTAACACTATACTTATCTCTCTCGTCGCAATTCCCATCTCGTATTAGTGTTCAAATTATATATTAGATTTTATTTGCTTTGTTTTTTTATTTGAGATGCTATCAAAAATTCATATCTTGTACGTGTCCTAGAAATTATCGTAATGCAAATTATCTTGTACAATGTCCTATTTGCAATGCAGAGTTTTCCTATGTTCACTTTATATAGTATAGCTAATTTCTGAAATTGAAATTCCTAAACTATGAATAGGAAATGAACTGGCAAACACCATTAAGATTAATTTGTTTTCTAAGTTGGTTACTTACAATACTGAAATTCATCAACTAAGAAGAGAAAAAAACAACTCCAAACACCATTAAAATTAATTTGTTTTCTCAGTCGGTTTCTTCGAATTCTTGACATACTAAAATTGTTAATGAGATTGTTGTGCAAGTTCTCAACCTTGCTCTTTATAATTATCTTTTGCATTGGCATTGGGAGATTAGGTCGAGGCTTCAAATGGCTACCCAGCTCATTTCTTCCAGCGGCATTGGGAGTTATGCGGTGTTGAGGTCACTGTTGTAGTTCTTCGTATCCTTCGAGGAGATGAGAGCCCCGAGGTAATTAATGAGATGGTCCTTGTCCTCATTCCGAAGGTAAAAGACCCAACCGAGCTGACTCATTTCAGGCCCATAAGCCTTTGTAACGTCCTATATAAAATTGCTTCAAAGGTTCTGTCCAATAGACTGAAGTTAATCTTGCCTGAAATCATATCTGAAGAACAATCTGCCTTCGTTCCAGGGAGATTGATCACTGACAACACAATCTCTGCATATGAATGCTTGCACTTTATGAAGAAGAACAAGGCACAAAGGAACAGATTTTGTGTCGTGAAGTTGGATATGATGAAAGCGTACGATAGGGATGAGTGGGAGTATTTGGAAGCTATCATGCTCAAGATGGGGTTTGCGCCCACTTCGGTAGCCTTAATTATGCGAATGGTAAGTTCAGTAAAATTTTCTGTCCTTTTTAATGGGACTAAGCTTGAAGAATTTGTACCTTCCAGAGGGATCCGACAGGGGGACCCAATTTCTCCATACCTATTTTTGCTTGCAGCAGAGGGCCTTTCGTGCCTCTTGAAAACAATAAATGAATCATCGCACCTAAGTGGTATTGAAGTTGCTCCATCGGCGCCGCCGGTAAGCCACTTGCTATTTGCGGATGATAGCCTGCTGTTTGTAAAAGCTAGTGTAGATGGAGAAAACGAGTTGTCCTCCCTATTGGATTCTTATTGCAATGCTTCGGGGCAGAGAATAAATCTATCTAAATCATCATGCTTTTTTAGTAAGGGCTGCCCAAACAATCTCAAAACAGAAGTGAAGAATGCTCTTAACATTACAAATGAATCTCTCTCTGAGAGATACCTGGCCATGCCAACTGATGTGGGTAATAGCAAAAATGGTGCTTTCAAATTCCTCAAAGACAGAGTTTGGAATAAAGTGAAAGGGTGGCTGGAGAAAATTTTGTCAGCCGGAGGCAAGGAGGTTTTAATCAAGTCCGTGGCTCAGGCGGTCCCGATATATTCTATGTCATGTTGCAAACTTCCCCGTGGCCTTTGCGAGCATCTAAATTCGTTGATCCGAAAATTTTGGTGGGGAAGTAAAGAAGGCAAGAGAAAACCGAGCTGGGTCTCATGGAGTATGGTGACCAGACCAAAACAGTGTGGCGGGTTAGGCTTTCGCAACATTGAGCTTCAACCTTGCCTTATTAGCCAGACAGGCATGGCGAATCCTAACAGAGTGTAACTCTCTAAGTGCCCAGATCCTCAAAGCAAAATATTTTCCCAACGGTGATTTTTTGCAGGCTGAGCTGGGATCATCTCCTTCTCAAGTATGGAGGGCTGTACTAGAAGGGCGTGATACTTTGGCACAAGGCTTAATACGGCACATTGGGGATGGGCAGTCGACCCTCATTTGGCAGCATAATTGGCTCCCACGCCCTTTCAACATGAGGCCGATCACAAGCAGAATCCAAAACCCACCGCAGCTTGTTGGTGATTTGATATTAGCTGACACAAGTTGGAACCGGGGGGCTGTTGAGGAAATTTTTTTATCCACAGATGCAGATGCGATACTCTCTATACCCCTCTGTACTTGTCACATTGAGGATTTTTGGTCTTGGAAACATGAGAAGAATGGTCAATTTACTGTACGGTCTGCATACCGTATGTTAGTATCCACTAAATTGAGACGTGAGGCTTGGTTGGAGGGCAGGTAGGACTCCTCGAATTCTGACAAAGAGCAGCAATCATGGACGAACTTATGGAAGATAAACGTCCCGTCCAAGCTGAAAATCTTTCTGTGGAGACTAGCCCAGCAGTCCATTCCAACAACTGACCTTTTGCATCACAGGAACATGTCCACTGTTACAACTTGTGGCTTATGTGGAGCAGAAGATTCATCGCAACACTCGCTCATTCACTGCAATGTTGCTAGGTGTGTATGGGCTCTTCAAGATCCTGATCTGTTTCAGGTTTTGAATGAGACCACCGAACCTGATGCAAAGCGGTGGATTTTTGCACTCACGGAGTCCCTTCCTACAGCTGAATTCACTCAGGTTTTAACTATCCTTTGGGCCATCTGGTATTCTCAGCGACAAGCCCTACATGAACATATTTTCCAGAATCCGCTGGCTACTCATCATTTTATTATGAAGTACATCCGTGAGCTTGAAGAGTGTAGACCAAAGAAGATGCAGCAAGTGGCCAATACATCCAGCAACAACGCCATATCAAGATGGGTCCATCCCCCTGAAGGTATAGCAAAAATTCGAGTCGATGGTGCTGTTTCAAGATCTGCGAAGGAAGGAACCTATAGTGCAATATGCAGGGACCATGATGGCAAATATTTGGGCTCATCAGCCATCAAAGTCTCGAGTATCACGGACCCGGGGACTCTCGAGGCGTTAGCTTGTCGCGAGGCGCTTGCTCTAGCCCTGGATCTTGGGCTGCCAAATGTACTTGTTGCTTCAGATTGCAAAGTTGTGGTGAACGACATCAAGCTAGGCACGGGAGGTATGTATGAAAGCATAGTGAAGGAAATAAGAAATACGTACGTCCGAGCAATTTCAGCAATGCACCTTCATCTTCGAAGGTCGCGGTACTAATCTTGAGGCGCATAGCCTTACTAAGCACACCTTTGGTCTGGACTTAGGGCGCCATTTGTGGCTTATAAACCCTTCAGACTTGAATTGTATCCCTATGAACATTTTAGAATAATAAAACAGTGTGTTTAGATGCAAAAAAAACCTATTCTCCTGGAGCAGTGAAACTGCTTTCTCTCGTGCGTGATCAGGTCTACGTGGGTTAGATTAGGCGCCGCAGCCGCCCGTCGTGTGCCCACCCGCCTCTGATCTCTTTGCTCTGTCGCTCACGATTTGATCTGTATTGTGAATAGAAAAGCCTATTTCATTGCTTCAGGTAACAAACTAGTAAGTTAACACTATACTTATCTCTCTCATCGCAATTCCCATCTCGTATTAGTGTTGAAATTATACATTAGATTTTATTTGCTTTGTTTTTTTATTTGAGATGCTATCAAAAATTCATATCCCGTACGTGTCCTAGAAATTATCGTAATGCAAATTATCTTGTATGATGTCCTATTTGCGATGCAGAATTTTCCTATATTCATTGTATATAGCATAGCTAATTTCTGAAATTGAAATTCCTAAACTATGAATAGGAAAGGAACTGCCAAACACCATTAAGAAACTTTTTTCTAAGTTGGTTACTTATACAACTGAAATTCGTCAACTAAGAAGAGGAAAAAAAAACAACTCCAAACACCATTAATATTAATTTGTTTTCTCAGCCGGTTTCTTTGAATTCTTGACACACTAAAATTGTTTACGAGATTGTTGTGCAAGTTCTCCACCGTGTTCTTTATAATTATAATTATCTTTTGCACTGGATTTTTTTCTACTCCCCCCCTCTATACGTAAATCCTGACTCCGCCCCCGGCAGATTGGCCTCCCAAAACAACGCATGTTCGATCTAGCTCGCGCACAGTCAACGACACTAATTTCCGTCACAAAAAAGCCCAATGTACGCACACTTGGAAATGTACGCACATGCTGAAGGCAGGAGCACGCACGGAGCCCGGACCGGTCCAGCACCGTATCTTCAGCGCCGACCGCCGGTGATCAACTGAGCGAACGAGAGCTGGTGCGGCGGCCGGACGAGCCAATCAACCGGCATTTACCACGCACCTCGACCTGGTGACCGAATCTCTACTCTCCGTCACTCCGCTCCATGGAGACTCGGTGGAACGCACGGTTGCCTCTCTAGGAAGCGAGGTGCACTGCACGCATCGAATGACAGGAGCTTGTCAGTGTGGTGTGGCCACCGCGCACTGCTCAAATGCTTTCAGCTTCCAAGCAGACACGTGTGGTCTCGCGGATTCCAGCCGGCGCCGGTCGTGCGTGCTTTCTTGTGGACACGAACCGACGGGCCGGTCTTTTCATGAGCGGGTGGGTCGGTTTCGTTCGTTCGTTCGTTGGTTGGTTGTACCCGGCTAGTGATAGATCACCTTTGTCAGTCGATTCCTGGAACCTCCGAACTTGCTTTTGTTTTTGGCGCGTCGGTGGTCGAGACCTGATACCACGTACCGACACGACCCCTTTCTGCACGGATGATGCAGGGTTCAATGGACCGGCTGCAGCCAATCACAAAGTGTATCTTTACTGTTTTTTTTCCTCGTGTGGTGTTGCATGCGCATCATGTTTCCCTATCTTGATTCTCCAACGAAAGCCTGGCCTTTATCCCGCAAAAAGAAAAGAAAGCATTTGACCTTTGATCTTGCATGCGATGCCACATGCACCTGCCGATGATGAGCTGCACCCGGCCGCGTGTCAACTAAGCCACACTGCCTAAATTCCGAGTAAGGTAATTTTGATCACAATTTTAACTAATAAAATATTAATGCATATCATCAAAAATTATATCATAGAAACTATGCTTAAATACGAACCCAACGATATGATTTTTATGACATGCATAACATTCTATTAGTTAAACTTATGATTAAAATTTGATATAAGATAAAAAGGAACCAATAAACCAGAACGAAGGTAATAGTACAGTTACATTTTATGCTCCTTTCGCGGTAACATCGATCGTGTGCGTTCATTGATCGTGACATCGTGTCATGTGGCACGGAAACTGTCCATGGAACCTGCACATAAGCCAGGGCGCTCATTTGGTCGTACACCCTTCGTTTTGAATTACTTGTCGCAGGTATAGATGTATCTAGATGCATTTTAGTTTTAGATATGTCTATTTCTGCGACGAGTAATTTGAGACGAAGAAAGTATGTTATATCAGACACATTTCACCTTTAGCTTGGCTTAGTGGAAATTGACGTTGCGAGCATGCCCAACTTTTTGACAAACGGACCGGCCTGTGTAGTTACCCTCTCTCCCGTCAGCAGTTGCACACGCACACGCACACACATACTCCCTCCGTTTCATATTAATTGTCGCTCAAACGAATGTATCTAACACTGAAATATATCTAAATACATCTATTTCAGAGACAACTAATATGAAACGGAGGGAGTACGTGTCAAAACAGTGGACGCGTGAGATATTTTATACGTACTGAAATAAGGAGATGAATTTACCCGTGCCTGAGCATAGCCGGCAGGGGCCCGGCGTGTGTCACGACACGATGTCACGGTCCCCGGCCTGCGCGCGCGTTCACGAAGTCACTAGCCGAGCACCATGATCGACACAGCAACCGGCTCCGGTCACCGGTCTCCCCCGACTGTGCACACTGTTCTGCAACTTTGCCGGCGAGCCCGGTCCGAGGTTGCAGAACGAGAGCGAGCGTCGTAGATGAAATAGTCAAACACGCAAAAAAAGATGACATAGAGAAATATGAAGGAGACTATCTTTATTAATTAATGATCAACTGTTATAATGATTGCTTCTCGTTGCTTTATATAGGGGGTAGGGGGTCAAGGGATAAGTACCCACTTAACCTAAAATATGGAACCGGGAGGGGCCAGCCCGTGCGTATCGCACGCGGCCGCCGCCGCCCCTCGGATGGCCCGGTTTCCCAACACTTCCTCTTGGGTAATTATCCGTATATCCATGCCTCAAAATTCTGAAAAATCCAGTGAGAAAAAATATGGAGAAAGAGCACACAGTATACGTTGTTGTATTGCACGAATTGCCTCGTCAAAAACCTCGTGTGAGAAACATCAGGAGAACTCACTCAAGGGAAAAATAGTACAATCCACTCAACCATCAAGTTGAGTACTCGATCATCAGGATCGAGATTTTAATGCCGAATTTGTGAAGTTTCTCCCCCTAAACCTTGCATCTCTCTAAGTCTCATCATACCGATTCCACGCACATACCTCTCTAAGGTTGATGCCGGTAATGATTTAGTGAACATATCAGCAAGATTGCCACAGGACTTAGTATGCAAAACTCTCACCTCGTTCAACTGTTGCAGCTCATGTGCATAGAAGAACTTGGGACTAATATGCTTTGTGAGGTTACTCTTCACATAACCCATCTGGACTTTTGCAACACAAGCAGCATTATCTTCATAGATAATGGTAGGGGTTTCTACGGTGTTCAGCCCACATGTCTGCTGAATGTGGCCGATCATCCGCCGAATCGATACACACTCTTTTGACGCTTCAAATAGTGCCATAATTTCCGAGTGGTTCGTGGAAGTCGACACAAGTGTTTGCTTGGACGATTTCCAGGAAAACGCAGTTCCACCACAAAGGAAAACATATCCAGTCTGTGATTTGCAATCACGCGGGTCCGATAGGTACCCAGCATCGGCATAGCCTATAATAGATAGGTCTTGATTTCTTTTATAAAACAGGCCAAGATCTTTGGTCCCTTGCAGGTAAAGGAAGACGTCCTTGACACCTTTCCAATGCCTCTTGGTAGGTTCAGAACTGTACCGAGCAAGCAAACTGACGGCGAACACAATGTCTGGTCGTGTACAATTTGCGAGGTACATTAGTGCTCCAACTGCACTCAGGTAAGGAACCTCTGGTCCCAAAGTTTCCTCCCCCTCTTCCTTTGGCCTGAACGGGTCCTTGTCTGGCTGTAAAGATCTTCCGACCATCGGGGTCTTAGAAGGATATGCCTTATCAAATCCAAATCTCTCCAACACCTTCTGGGTGTAGGCCGACTGGTGCACTAGAATCCTATTAGGGGAATGTTCAAGTTGCAGACCTAGACAGAACTTGGTTTACCCAAATCCTTCATCTCGAATTCCGACATCAGGTAGGAACTCGCTTCCTCAATATCCTCAGGCGTACCGATTATGTTTAAATCGTCCACGTACACCGAGATTATATAGAATCCATCTTGGGATCGTCGTATAAAAACACATGGGCAATCTTTATTGCTCGTGTAGCCCTTCTCATGAAGGAAATCACATAAGCGATTGTACCACATTCTACCAGACTGTCTGAGTCCGTACAGTGCCTTTTGAAGTTGAACACTGTATAGACCCCTGTTTGCTCTATCATGGTTTGGAATAGGGATACCTTCTGGAACCTTCATGTATATGTTCGAATCCAAGTTACCATACAGGTGAGCAGTGACAACATCCATTAGTTTCATTTTCAAGCCCATGTTTACTTGAAGGAATTATGCCCTAGAGGCAATAATAAAGTTATTATTTATTTCCTTATATCATGATAAATGTTTATTATTCATGCTAGAATTGTATTAACCAGAAACATAATACTTGTGTGAATACATAAACAAACAAAGTGTCACTAGTATGCCTCTACTTGACTAGCTCGTTGATCAAAGATGGTTATGTTTCCTAACCATTGACATGAGTTGTCATTTGATTAACGGAATCACATCATTAGGAGAATGATGTGATTGACTTGACCCATTCTCTTAGCTTAGCACTCGATCATTTAGTATTCTGCTATTGCTTTCTTCATGACTTATACATGTTCCTATGACTATGAGATTATGCAACTTCCGTTTACCGGAGGAACACTTTGTGTGCTACCAAACGTCACAACGTAACTGAGTGATTATAACGGTGCTCTACAGGTGTCTCCGAAGGTACTTGTTGAGTTGGCGTATTTCGAGATTAGGATTTGTCACTCCTATTGTCAGAGAGGTATCTCTGGGCCCACTCGGTAATGCACATCACTATAAGCCTTGCAAGCATTGCAACTAATGAGTTAGTTGCGGGATGATGCATTACAAAACGAGTAAAGAGACTTGCCGGTAACGAGATTGAACTAGGTATTAAGATACCGACGATCGAATCTCGGGCAAGTAACATACCGATGACAAAGGGAACAATGTATGTTGTTATGTGGTTTGACCGATAAAGATCTTCGTAGAATATGTACGAGCCAATATGAGCATCCAGGTTCCGCTATTGGTTATTGACCGGAGACGTGTCTCAGTCATGTCTACATAGTTCTCGAACCCGTAGGGTCCGCACGCTTAAAGTTCGATGACGGTTATATTATGAGTTTATGTGTTTTGATGTACCGAAGGTAGTTCGGAGTCCCGGATGTGATCACGGACATGACGAGGAGTCTCAAAATGATTGAGACATAAAGATCGATATATTGGAAGCCCATATTTGGATATCGGAAGTGTTCCAGGTGAAATCGGGATTTTACCGGAGTACTGGGGGTTACCGGATAGAAAGAAAGCGTACTGTGAGGTATGAATGATCAAATGGGACCCCCGGGCCATGATGGGCCTTAGTGGAGAAGAGGAGGGGCGGCTAGGGCAGGCCACGCGCCCCTCCCTCTAGTCCGAATTGGACAAGGAGGGGGGCGGCGCCCCCCTTTCCTTCCTCTCTCCCTCCTCCTTCCCCCTTCTCCTACTCCAACTAGGAAAGGAGGGAGTCTTACTCCCGGTGGGAGTAGGACTCCTCCCTGGCGCGCCTCCTCCTGGCCGGCCGCCTCTCCCCTCTCCTTTATATACGGGGGCAGGGGGCACCTCTAGACACAACAATTGATCTCTCGGATCTCTTAGGCGTGTGCGGTGCCCCCCTCCACCATAGTCCACCTTGATAATATCGTAGCGGTGCTTAGGCGAAGCCCTGCGTCGGTAGAACATCATCATCGTCACCACGCCGTTGTGCTGACGGAACTCTCCCCCAAAGCTCGGCTGGATCGGAGTTCGAGGGACGTCATCGAGCTGAACGTGTGCTGAACTCGTTGGTGTCGTATGTTCGGTACTTGATCGATCGGATCATGAAGACGTACGACTACATCAACCGTGTTGTGCTAACGCTTCCGCTTTCGGTCTACGAGGGTACGTGGACAACACTCTCCCCTCTTGTTGCTATGCATCACCATGATCCTGTGTGTGCGTAGGAAAATCTTGAAATTACTACGTTCCGCAACGGTGGCATCCGAGCCTGGTTTTATGCGTAAATGTTATATGCACGAGTAGAACACAAGTGAGTTGTGGGCGATATAAGTCATACTGCTTACCAGCATGTCATATTTTAGTTCGGCGGTATTGTTGGATGAAGCATCCCGGACCGACATTACGCATACGCTTACGCGAGACTGGTTCCACCGACGTGCTTTGCACACAAGTGGCTGGCGGGTGTCAGTTTCTCCAACTTTAGTTGAACCAAGTGTGTCTACGTCCGGTCTTTGATAAGGTTAAAACAACACTAACTTGACAAACTATCGTTGTGATTTTGATGCGTAGGTAAGAACGGTTCTTGCTCAGCCCATAGCAGCCACGTAAAACTTGCAACAATAAAGTAGAAGACGTCTAACTTGTTTTTGCAGGGCATGTTGTGATGTGATATGGTCAAGGCATGATACTATATTTTATTGTATGAGATGATCATGTTTTGTAACCGAGTTATCGGCAACTGGCATGAGCCATATGGTTGTCGCTTTATTGTATGCAATGCAATCGCCCTGTAATGCTTTACTTTATCACTAAGCGGTAGCGATAGTTGTAGAAGCATAAGTTGGCAAGACGACAACGATGCCACAATGGAGATCAAAGTGTCGCGCCTGTGACAATGGTGATCATGACGGTGCATCGGAGATGAAGATCACAAGCACAAGATGATGATGCCCATATCATATCACTTATATTGATTGCATGTGATGTTTATCTTTTATGCATCTTATCTTGCTTTGATTGACGGTAGCATTATAAGATGATCTCTCATTAAATTATCAAGGTATAAGTGTTCTCCCTGAGTATGCACCGTTGCGAAAGTTCTTCGTGCTGAGACCCCACGTGATGATCGGGTGTGATAGGCTCTACGTTCAAATACAACGGGTGCAAAACAGTTGCACACGCGGAATACTCAGGTTAAACTTGACGAGCCTAGCATATGCAGATATGGCCTCGGAACACTGAGACCGAAAGGTCGAGTGTGAATCATATAGTAGATATGATCAACATAGTGATGTTCACCATTGAAAACTACTCCATCTCACATGATGATCGAACAACGTTTAGTTGATTTGGATCACGTGATCACTTAGAGGATTAGAGGGACTAGTCGTCAACCCGTGCGTTTGCACGGGCTAGCCTATTTTAAATAGGTGTATGTGGGTTAAACATCTGTTAGCATTTGTTACATGTGATATTTTTCTGAAATGCAAATATAAACTTACTATATAATTAATGGCTACCAGTAATAGCATGCAACATTGCATATTGTTTCATGTGTGATATAAAGGATCTATTTTATGCTAAACAAAAGAAAGGATCTATTTCTCAATCAACTTCTAATGGGACAATATACAAATAAGTAGGTTTTATAAATTATGCTACACCGATATGAAATTTTGTTAGCTATTAAAAAATAATTAAGTTGCATACCTAGCTCTAGAAAATGCCATCACAGAAATAACTACTGTCTTTCCCTTCTGTAAATTGTGTGATTAAATTTGTGTGCTTGGTAAATGTACTCTCTATATCCTGGTGGCACTAATATAGCATGATATGTGTGCCAACCCTGAATGTCCTTTGAGTTTGTTTTAAAAAAGGAGTGGAAGCGCATTCTAAAGCTTCATAACCAAACATTTTCTTTGTTGTATTTAACAGAAAGAGAAATGACTGCATCAATTTTTTTAGTTCAACACATTAATATTTCTTTTGTAAGCTAGTAACGAAAATTATTTGATAATCTGATGTTAGTATGAACATTTACACGTTAAGAATAAAGTCAGGATTCTATCAAATTTAAGAGTGGGGTTAGATTTATTTTTGTGACTATTTGAATCCTGGGAACAAAAGACAAAATAATATATTACAATATTCATATGAAATATAACAAAGAAAAAGTAATAGACGTACATATATAATTATTTTTTATCAAAAATATGGCATTGGTGTGTTTCTGTTGCCTTAGTGACACATGCATCATATTCTGCGTATAGATAAAAAAATCTAACAAACGGAAAACTTCTGATCAAGCTTAACTTATTTGTATACAACATATCTTATAAGAATAAGCTGTAGGACTTTATAAAACATAAATAAAAATTCCCAAATCCGAACCTATATTACAATCTATTATGTGCCAAGTCCCAGTACATCAAAAGAGAAGTTTTAGAAATGGCCATGATCTCAAATATAAAATTTGAAGTTGCTAGTGTGTGCATATTTATATTATTCCTTCTAGTTTCTCCTATCTCTTTCGCTGGAAGATAACATGCACAATTTGGCATGTATATGCGCAGATGAAGCAAGTGGAATATTTGTCAGAAACAACATAGGAAACTTAGAACGCAAGACATGTTCTACTTCTAATGAATACATGCATGCTTTCATATCCTTTAGTCAAGAAATCAACAACGTCAACTGTAGAAAGGAAAAAAACTAAAACATATAACGATCTGATGGATACAATATTTTAAGAAATAGCAGTCCAACAAACCATCTGTACGGAACACTGTACATAGCCATGAGGCATCCAATTAATACATGATCACCAGTTTCGTCCATGAACTTCTACAGAGATAAAAACTTACATCAATAGAGGAGGAGCGAGTACTGTCGCTAGTGTCAAACACATCAATAGACGTGGATGATGCTATGCTGAGACAAAACATTGTTGTTGTTAGTACTTTTTCCCTGGTAAATGGGCATCAATCCTAGCAGCTTATAATTCTTGTCTGCGGCAGCCAGTTGTGCTTGCGGCAATCTTGTACATCCCAATAAATTAGACTTAGCTCGTACAACATGTATCTGCCGGTAGGAGGCAAGAAGGGAGTCAGCAAGAGAAAGAAAAGTGAAGGAGGAAGTGGATATGCATATAGCATCTTTTAAACAAAATCTGCACGCAAGACAGCAACCTCGGTTAAAAAATCAGTATACTATTAACTGGAGAGTATAATATGTAATGTATTATATATTCTAAATTCTCTTTCTTTAACATTGCTCGGAAGGATATGGTGTTAGCTTCCTTTTCACCTGTAAATCATCACGAAGATCTGAAAAAGCATATCTGTATTTGTATGAATATTATCTCATATATATGGCTAGTTAGTGACCATGTCCAAGTTCTAACAGCTGGATGGGGTTGGGATGATTAGAACTGGGCAGAGAAAAGGCCATGTTGCAAATGTTGATTCTGTTGCTCTTGAATGAGTAACGTACATGAGACAAAGTGTTTTCCAAAGGATTAGAGAAACAATACATATCCATGCCAACGGTGGCCCGTGTGCTCCGTCTCCAACCGGGAAATCATGTGTGCATCCCATATCCACTGCAACGCCCCCGCAGAACACCACACGGCTTGGCTGGAGCAGGTGATTCTACTCTGCGTGTCTCCGGCATGGTTCGAGTCTAGCGAGCAACTAATCAAGTCGTTAATAGCAAACTCAAGTTGCTGCCAGCCCATGCATGCTGGGTGTATTATTCTTGCAGACATGTTGATCTTTCACCTCACAACACAGTTCTATTGCCATGATCAACATAATGAGACATCTCCAAGACAGTATCTTGTCTCTTCCTCCCATGATCCCATCATCCTTTGCCATTGGATCTGTATCACATAAAACAATTAAGTAAGCGAAGTTTGCATGTGTACCTTTTGTATTCTGTGAAGGAATAAGTAAAACTGCCATAATCAAATCCTTTGAAACCTATATCGACAGAAGTAAATAATTATGGCAAAACAACGTTGTTCATTGAGTACTCTTGTTATTTACGGTGATAAAGAACTAAATCTAATGGAGATGCGTGCAGCAAAACCTACTGATATAAGGAAGAAGAGTAAAAGTGGGGAACTTACAGCTGCTTTCCCTTCAATTCTTCTACTATTCTTTGTTCCAATGTATTCCTTTCATCACGTGGATAACACTGAAGCAGCTCAGCCCTTTATAATCTAGATAGAGGAGGCAGCCAGTCAGCAGCTAAGTGGTCGCCTGGCTGCTAGACTCCATGGTTCGAATACTGGGAGTCCAGGATGCGGACCAGTGGATATGGTTGCGTGTGCATCAATTCCCAATTAGAAAACGAAGCATGCTTGGGTGGCCGTCGGCACCATGACGCAAAAATCTGTGTGACACGGAGAGGTCATGTTCAATGGGAATAGCTATCCATTTACCGGCAGGATTGAGAGGAGAAGATTGCAGAGCGAAATTGTAAAGATGATTTTCTTGCCGGAGAGCGACACGCCAAATCCGCAGGAGTAACATAGATTTATTGGGTCAGGTTTAACAGAAATATAACTTTTGAATACTTATACTAATACCTAGCAATTTGGAATCTATGTAAAGCTCCTTGCAGAAAAAACGAAATTGGATTCCAGAATATAACTCATAACTATGTAAACCTCAAGAAGAAACAAAACTGCATGGCTTCGCCTACTTTGGTACTATTCTTTCCCAAAGAATGTTGGTAGGAACTCCTCCTTGAATAGGCATGCATAGAGCTATATCAGTCTTTTATTAAGCTACATCCATTCAATTGAATTCGAATCCAGACATAGTGTGGGAATTTTCCAAGGAATTACATCCATTCAATTGAATTCGAATCCAGACATAGTGTGGGAACTTTCCAAGGAATTACATATCTGCATACCAGTCCATAAAACAGAAAACTGCACTGTTCTACCAATCCAAAAAGAGAAAACTGCACTGTTCTACCAATTCAAAAACAGAAAACTGCAGTATTATATAAGAAAAGAGAATATTGCACCTTTAATAAATTTTGGCCAAAAAAGAGAATATCAACATGGGAATTGAAATATCTTGTACCATCATCATTAATCTCAATTCTGAAAGCAGTTATTTTCCCTCCAAAGAGAATAGTACAGGCTCTACGTGCAGTTCTTTTGAGATATTTCTTGGGATTCCTTCACTGATACTGCCCAAGCCCAACGTTGATGTACTGAACGCAAAACCAATCATTCAGGTTGGTCTGCTACTCTCACCCTGGACGTTGGACGCCATGATGGCTTTGGCGCTCTGCTCCCCAATCTTGACGGAGATCATTGTGGAGTCATCGTGCTGTCCGCCAGCACACAGGGTATTCTACTCGTGTTGCCCTTACTCTGAGAACCTGGGCATGTAGCATGATGGGTCGTGGCGTCTAGGATGATGCTACATGCTAACTGCATAGTGGAGATTGGCACTGCGTAATGGTAGCAGAAGCGGCATGCCCCTGGTGACGGGATGTCACCAAGGCGTCACGAACATCTGCCAGAAAACCATTGATGGAGTTCATCCAAGTATAAGGAAAAACGAAAATCTAGTGGATCATGTCTCGGAAAGTGATATTGATGGATTTTGGTGTGTTGAGAGTGGGATGTGCATAAAATTTGTGATGGGAGAGATGAGAGAGATCAGGGCATGGAACAATAGGAAGCCTAGAGATTAGGGAAAATTGAGGGAACACGAACAGTGGTTCATGGAGAAGAAGCAACGGAAGATAATAACAATGAGAGATCAATGAGATAGATCAGGGCAAGGAACAATGGAACCCTAGACATTAGGGCAAATTCAGGGAACACAAATAGTGGTTCGTGGAGAAGAAGCAAACAGAGAAGAAGATATTAGCAATGGTGAAACAAAGTGCCCCGTAGGTATACGACTTGTTTTTCTCGACAGGCTCAAGCGAAGGGACTCTTCTTGTTTATCTTTTCCACGGTTCAACCTGAGTTAATCTCCTCCGTTACAATTTTTTGTCCCACTCATACTTTTTTTCCTGATTGACATGGGACTCCCGTTCTCCACCTGAGCTAATGTCCTCAGTTATAAAACTTGGTCCGACTCATATTTTTTATTTTTCTCTGTTTGACATGGGAAAATTTCGATAGATCTATACCATAATAATTTGGTCCCACCAGATCAACGGCTCGTAAATTCTAATTAACGTGGTAATTTTTTGGGAGTCTGTAATTAGTAGATAGATAGATAGATAGATAGATAGATAGATAGATAGATGTCTATCTAAGTGGGAGTTCTTAAATAATATGATTTATTGAACTTAAATTTATCATGAACTTAGTACCTGATAGTATTTTCCTTGTCTATGTTGATTGTAGATAGATGGCCCATGATGTTGTTCCGTTAAATTTTAATGCGTTTCTTGAGAAAGCAAAGTTGAAAGATGATGGTAGCAATTACACAGACTGGGTCCGTAACTTGAGGATTATCCTCATTGCTGCACAGAAGAATTACGTCCTAGAAGCACCGCTGGGTGCCAGGCCTGCTGTAGATGTTGCTGATGATGTTAAGAACGTCTGGCAGAGTAAAATTGATAACTACTCGATAGTTCAGTGTGCCATGCTTTACGGCTTAGAACCGGGACTTCAACGACGTTTTGAACGTCATGGAGCATATGAGATGTTCCAGGAATTGAAGTTAATATTTCAAGCAAATGCCCCGATTGAGAGACATGAAGTCTCAAATAAGTTCTATAGCTACAAGATGGAGGAGAATAGTTCTGTCAGTGAACATATACTCAAAATGTCTGGGTATCATAATCCCTTGACTCAACTGGGAGTTAATCTTCCTATTGATAGTGTCATTGACAGAGTTCTTCAATCACTGCCACCAAGCTACAAAAGCTTCGTGATGAACTATAATATGCAAGGGATGAATAAGACAATTCCCGAGCTCTTCGTGATGCTAAAGGCTGCGGAGGTAGAAATCAAAAAAGGAGCATCAAGTGTTGACGGTCAACAAGACCACTAGTTTCAAGAAAAAGGGTAAGGGAAAGAAGAAGGGGAACTTCAAGAAGAACGACAAACAAGTTGCTGCTCAAGAGAAGAAACCCAAGTCTGGACCTAAGCCTGAAACTGAGTGCTTCTACTGCAAACAGATTGGTCACTGGAAGCGGAACTGCCCCAAGTATTTGGCGAATAAGAAGGATGGCAAGGTGAACAAAGGTATATGTGATATACATGTTATTGTGGTGTAACTTACTAATGCTCGCAGTAGCACCTGAGTATTTGATACTGGTTCTGTTGCTAATATTTGCAACTCGAAACAGGGGCTACGGATTAAGTGAAGATTGGCTAAGAACTGATAACCCACAAGTATAGGGGATCGCAACAGTTTTCGACGGTAGAGTATTCAACCCAAATTTATTGATTCGACACAAGGGGAGCCATAGAATATTCTCAAGTATTAGCAGCTGGGTTGTCAATTCAACCACACCTGAAAACTTAATATCTATAGCAAAGTGTTTAGTAGCAAAGTAATATGATAGTAGTGGTAACAGTAGTAAAAGGTAACGGTAGCAAAAGTAATTTTTTTGGTGTTTTGTAGTGATGATAACAATAGCAACGGAAAAGTAAATAAGCGAAGAACAATATATGGAAAGCTCGTAGGCAATGGATTGGTGATGGAGAATTATGCCAGATGTGGTTTATCATGTAACAGTCATAACCTAGGGTGACACAGAACTAGCTCCAATTCATTAATGTAATGTAGGCATGTATTCCGAATATAGTCATGCATGCTTATGGAAAAGAACTTGCATGACATCTTTTGTCCTACCCTCCCGTGGCATCGGGGTCCTAATGGAAACTAAGGAATATTAAGGCCTCCTTTTAATAGAGTACCGGACCAAAGCATTAACACATAGTGAATACATGAACTCCTCAAACTACGATCATCACCGAGAGTGGTCCCGATTATTGTCACTTCGGGGTTGCTAGATCATAACACATAGTTGGTGACTATAGACTTACAAGATAGGATCAAGAACACTCATATATTGATGAAAACATAATAGGTTCAGATCTGAAATCATGTCACTAGGGCCCTAGTGACAAGCATTAAGCATAGCAAAGTCATAGAAACATCAATCTCAGAACATAATGGATACTAGGGATCAAACCCTAACAAAACTAACTTGATTACATGATAGATCTCATCCAACTCCTCACCGTCCAGCAAGCCTACGATGGAATTACTCACGCATGGCGGTGAGCATCATGAAATTGGTGACGGAGGATGGTTGATGATGACGATGGCGATGGATTCCCCTCTCCGGAGCCCCGAACGGACTCCAGATCAGCCCTCCCGAGAGGTTTTAGGGCTTGGCGGCGGCTCCGTATCGTAAAATGCGATGAATCCTTCTCCTTAAGTTTTTTCTCCCCGAAAGAGAATATATAGAGTTGGAGTTGAGGTCGGAGGAGCTCCAGGGGGCCCACGAGGTAGGGGGCGCGCCCCCACCCTCATGGTTAGGGTGTGGGCCCCCTGGCCTTGATCTTTTGCCAGTATTTTTCACTATTTCCAAAAAGACGCTCCGTGGAGTTTCAGGTCATTCCGAGAATTTTTGTTTCTGCACATAAATAACACCATGGCAATTCTGCTGAAAACAGCGTCAGTCCGGGTTAGTTCCATCTAAATCATGCAAGTTAGAGTCCAAAACAAGGGCAAAAGTGTTTGGAAAAGTAGATACGACGGAGATGTATCAACTCCCCCAAGCTTAAACCTTTGCTTGTCCTCAAGCAATTCAGTTGACAAATTGAAAGTGATAAAGAAAAACTTTTACAAACTCTATTTGCTTTTGTTGTTGTAAATATGTAAAGCCAGCTATCAAGTTTTCAGCAAAGATTATGAACTAACCATATTCACAATAACTCTCAGGTCTCATGTTTACTCATATCAATGGCATAATCAACTAGCGAGCAATAATAATAAATCTCGGATGACAACACTTTCTCAAAACAATCATAATATGATATAACAAGATGGTATCTCGCTAGCCCTTTCTGAGACTGCAAAACATAAATGCAGAGCACCTTTAAAGATCAAGGACTGACTAGACATTGTAATTCATGGTAAAAGAGATTCAGTCAAGTCATACTCAATGTAAACTAACAGTAATGAATGCAAATGACAGTGGTGCTCTCCAACTGGTGCTTTTTAATAAGAGGATGATGACTCAACATGAAAGTAAATAGATAGGCCTTCGCAGAGGGAAGCAGGGATTTGTAGAGGTGCCAGAGCTCGATTTTGAAATAGAGGTGAACAATATTTTGAGTGGTATACTTTCATTGTCAACATAACAACCAAGAGATGGTGATATCTTCCATGCTACACACATTATAGGCGGTTTCCAAACAGAATGGTAAAGTTTATACTCCCCCTCCACCAACAAGCATCAATCGAAACAACGAGTGCCTCCAACTAACAAGAGTCCCAGGGGAGTTTTGTTTGCAATTATTTGCATAAAGCATGGGACTGGGCATCCCGGTGACCAGCTATTTTCTCGTGAGTGAGGAGTGGAGTCCACTCCTCTTGAGAATAACCCGCCTGACATGGAAGATATGGACAACCCTAGTTGATACATGAGCTATTCGAGCATACAAAACAGGATATTTATTTGAAGTTTTAGAGTTTGGCACATAAAAATTTACTTGGAACGGCAGGTAGATACCGTATATAGGTAGGTATGGTGGACTCATATGGAATAACTTTGGGGTTTATGGGATTGGATGCACAAGCAGTATTCCCGCTTAGTACAAGTGAAGGCTAGCAAAAGATTGGGAAGCGACCAGCTAGAGAGCGGCAACAGTCATGAACATGCATTAAAATTAATCAACACCGAATGCAAGCATGAGTAGGATATAATACACCATGAACATAAATATCATAGAGGCTATGTTGATTTTGTTTCAACTACATGCGTGAACATGTGCCAAGTCAAGCCATTCGAATCGTTCAAAAGAGGATACCACCCTATCATACCACATCACAACCATTTTAATAGCATGTTGGCACGCAAGGTAAACCAATATAAGCTCCCAGCTAATTAAGTATGGCATAAGCAACTATAATCTCTAATTGTCATTGCAAAAATGTTTATTCATAATAGGCTGAATCAGGAATGATGAACTAATCATATTTACAAAAACAAGAGAGGTCGAGTTCATACCGGCTTTTCTCATCTCAGTCAGTCCATCATATATCGTCATAATTGCCTTTCACTTGCACAACCGAACGATGTGGATAATAATAATAGTGTGCGTGCATTGGACTAAGCTGGAATCTGCAAGCATTCAATAAACAAGAGAAGACAAGGCAATATGGGCTCTTTTGTGAGATCAACAATAATGCATATAAGACCCACTTCAACAATTTAATCATGGTCTTCTCCTATCGACCCCCAAAGAAAGGAAAAAAACTATTTACACGGGAAAGCTCCCAACAAGCAAAAGAAGAACAGGAAATATTTTTGGGTTTTCTTTTTAATTACTACTACAAGCATGGAAAGTAAACTAATTAAAAGCTACAACTAATTTTTTTTGGTTTTTCTTAAGGTTTATTAAACACACAAGAAGAAAGCATAAAAAGGAAAATAAACTAGCATGGATATTACAATGAAAAAGTATGAGCACCGACATCTGGCAATGAGTGTGTGAACATGAATATAATGTCGGTGAGAAATACGTACTCCCCCAAGCTTAGGCTTTTAGCCTAAGTTGGTCTAATGTCACGGATGGCCTGGCGGATATCCAAAGTTGTAGTTGGGGTCGTACTGAGATGCAACAGTCATTGCATCGTGGGCTGCATCTTGGAGGTGAGCTATCTCAGCCCTCCTCTTATACTCTTCCACCTCCTCTCTGGTTATAAAATATCTCCCTTTTGCCTGAAAGTCAAAGAAATTAGAAGCAGGGAGAGCGACGTGATAGGTGCGTCGTCTGTCAAAGATTAGTCGGTACTGGAGGAACTGATTGTTCCTCTCAACAAACTGATGACGAACCATAGCCTCATAATCCAAATAAGCAGGGGGCAACTCAATATCATCCTCACGTATGGTTATACCAAGAAAAATAGCTATGCAGGTTGCATAAATTCCACCAAAGAAATCCCCATTAAATCTATTAAGATGCAACCTATGTGCAATAATGGCTCCCAAATTATAAGATTTATCTCCTAACACAGCACTCCTAAGAATACTGAGGTCAGGCACAAACATGTGATATGCTTCATCTTTACCATTAATGCATCTACCTATGAAGAGAGCAAAATAATGTATAGTAGGAAAATGAATGCTCCCTATGGTAGCTTGTGTTATATCTCTAGATTCCCCCATAGTTATATTAGCAAGAAATTCCCTAAATTCAGATTTGCGAGGTTTCACTAGTACTTCCCCATTGTGGAAGTTTGCAAGCAGTGGTAAAGTCCTCTAAGTCCATAGTGTAAGAATTTTCATAAAGATCAAACAGGATAGTTTGAGAATTACGCGAGGATGAAAATTCAAACCTCCTCACAAAAGAGCTAGTGAGATAGTGGTACTGACGGCATTTTTCTTCTTCGAAGCTCACAAGGTCAGCGTTACGCAAATATGCGTTAAATTCTTTATTAATTCTCGCTCCATCCATGAAGTTCTCTGAAGGCCATTCACAAGGACGCACTGGAGCGTCTCTCGGTGGCTCTTCATCAGCATCACGCATTGCAAGCCTGGGTCCTTGCTTCCTTGAAGAACCACCTTGGTACATTTTCCTAAGCATATTTCTTCCTCTGAAAATTTTCTGAAATTTTTAGTAACTTCAAAATAAAAGTAAACCAAACTTAACAAAATTGATAGGAACTACTCCCACAAGTGCCTAGAGGCAATATCATGCATCAAAACTACTTTTGACCATATAAATTTTGACATGCAAGCTTAAGAACAGGGTCACCTAAGCAGCAAAAATATGCAATGAATAAAGCATTAGAACAAAAACTAATTAGACCAAGGGAGGAGTCACATGCCAAGGAACAATCCCCCCAAGCAGTTTTGTGAGAGGTGCTTTGAGCAAGGAGATCGAAAATCGCAGCAAAATGAGTTAGAACTCATGCTTGAGCTGGATATTGGTGTTTGTGGGAGGAAGAAGAAGTGTGTGGGTGCAGGAATAAGTGGAGGACGGCCACCGTGGGCCCATGAGGCAGGGGGGTGCGCCCAGGGGGTAGGGCGCGCCCTCCATCCTCGTGGCCAGGTGGATGCCCCCTTGCTGTGTTCTCAGTGCCAAATATGCTCAAATATTCCAAAAAAATCATATTTAAATTTCAGGCATTTGGAGAACTTTTATTTTCAGGGTATTTTTATATTGCACTGATAATTCAGATAACAGACGGAAAATACTATTTTTATTTTATTTAATATAAATAACAGGAAGTAAAAGGAGGGTAGAGAGAGTTGTGTTTTCTAACTTCATCCATCTCATGCTCATCAAAAGGAATCCACTAACAAGGTTGATCAAGTCTTGTTAACAAACTCATTCCGAGTAACATGGAACCGGAGAATTTTTGAATAACACTAGGTTACCTCAACGGGGATATGCACATCCCCAACAATAAGAATATCATATTTCTTCTTGATAGTAGGTAGAGGAAATTCAAAACCTCCAAAAATAATCGATGGAATTTTTCCAATAGAATTGATACTATGAACTTGAGGTTGTTTCCTCGGAAAGTGTACCGTATGCTCATTACCATTAACATGAAAAGTGACATTGCCTTTGTTGCAATCAATAACAGCCCCTGCAGTATTCAAAAAGGGTCTTCCAAGAATAATAGACATATTATCGTCCTTGGGAATATCAAGAATAACAAAGTCCGTTAAAATAGTAACGTTTGCAACCACAACAGGCACATCCTCACAAATACCGACAGGTATAGCAGTTGATTTATCAGCCATTTGCAAAGATATTTCAGTAGGTGTCAACTTATTCAATTCAAGTCTACGATATAAAGAGAGAGGCATGACACTAACACCAGCTCCAAGATCAGATAAAGCAGTTTTAACATAGTTTCTTTTAATGGAGCATGGTATAGTGGGTACTCCTGGATCTCCTAACTTCTTAGGTATTCCACCCTTAAAAGTGTAATTAGCAAGCATGGTGGAAATTTCAGCTTCTGGTATCTTTCTTTTATTAGTAACAATTTCTTTCATGTACTTAGCATAAGGATTCATTTTAAGCATATCAGTTAATCGCATACGCAAAAAGATAGGTCTAATCATTTCAGCAAAGCGCTCAAAATCCTCATCATCCTTTTTCTTGGATGGTTTGGGAGGAAAAGGCATGGGTTTCTGAACCCATGGTTCTCTTTCTTTACCATGTTTCCTAGCAACAATGTCTCCCTTATCATAATGTTGATTCTTTGATTGTGGGTTATCAAGATCAACAGCAGGTTCAATTTCTATATCATTATCATTGCTAGGTTGAGCATCAACATGAACATTATCATTTACATTATCACTAGTTTCAGGTTCATTACCAGATTGAGTTTCAGCATCAGAAATAGAAATATCATTTGGATTCTCAGGTGTTTCAATAATAGGTTCACTAGAAGCATGCAAAGTCCTATCATTTTTCTTTTTCCTCCTTTTAGAAGGACTAAGTGCATCTATATTATTTCTCTGAGAATCTTGCTCAATTCTCTTAGGGTGGCCTTCAGGATACAAAGGTTCCTGAGTCATTTTACCAGTTCTAGTAGCCACTCTAACAGCAAAATCATTATTCTTACTATTCAATTCATTGAGCAAATCATTTTGAGCTTGAAGTACTTGTTCTACTTGAGTAGTAACCATAGAAGCATGTTTACTAATAAGTTTAAGTTCACCTTTGACATTAGTCATATAATCACCCAAGTGTTCAAGCATATCAGACTGCGTTTTAATTCTCTGCCAAAATAAGCATTGAAGTCTTCTTGCTTAACCATAAATTTATCAAACTCATCTAAGCATGGGCTAGCAAACTTAGTAAATGGGATTTCAGCTTTATCATATCTATAGAGAGAATTTACCTTTACTACCTGTGTCGGGTTATCAAGACCATGTATTTCTTCAATAGGAGTTAAATTCTTAACATCTTCATCTTTAATACCCTTTTCTTTCATGGATTTCTTTGCCTTTTGCATATCTTCAGGACTGAGAAATAGAATACCCTTTTCTTCGGAGTTGGTTTACGAATAGGCTCAGGAAGTGCCCAATTATTTTCATTTGTCAACATATTATTCAATAGAATTACAGCTTCATCCGGTGTTCTTTCCCTGAAAACAGAACCAGCACAACTATCCAGGTAATCTCTGGAAGCATCGGTTAGTCCATTATAAAAGATATCAAGTATTTCATTTTTCTTAAGAGGATGATCAGGCAAAGCATTAAGTAATTGAAGAAGCCTCCCCCAAGCTTGTGGGAGACTCTCTTCTTCAATTTGCTCAAAATTATATATATCCCTTAAGGCAGCTTGTTTCTTATGAGCAGGGAAATATTTAGCAGAGAAGTAATAAATCATATCCTGGGGACTACGCACACAACCAGGATCAAGAGAATTAAACCATATCTTAGCATCACCCTTTAATGAGAACGGAAATATTTTAAGGATATAAAAGTAGCGAGTTCTCTCATCTTTAGGGAATAGGGTGGCTATATCATTTAATTTAGTAAGATGTGCCACAACAGTTTCAGATTCATAGCCATAAAAAGGATCAGATTCAACCAAAGTAATTATATCAGGATCAATAGAGAATTCACAATCCTTATCAGTAACACAGATAGGTGAAGTAGCAAAAGCAGGGTCAGGTTTCATTATAACATTAAGGGATTGCTGCTTCCATTTAGCCAATAACCTCTTTAGATTATATCTATCATTGCAAGCTAAAATAGCTCTAGCAGATTCTTCATCTAGAACATAACCCTCAGGAACAATAAGCAATTCATATTTATTAGGGGGAGAGTCTTCATCATCACTTCCATCAATATTATCAGTTTCAATAATTTCATTCTCTCTAACCCTAGCAAGTTGTTCATCAAGAAATTCACCAAGTGGCATAGTAGTATCAAGCATAGAAGTAGATTCATCATAAGTGTCATGCATAGCAGAAGTGGCATCATCAATAACATGCGACATATCAGAATGAATAGCAGAAGCAGGTTTAGGTGTCGCAAGCTTACTCAAAAGAGAAGGTGAATCAAGTGCAGAGCTAGATGGCAGTTCCTTACCTCCCCTCGTAGTTGAGGGATAAATCTTGGTTTTTGGATCTCTCAAGTTCTTCATAATGATAAGCAGATATAAATCCCAAGTGACTCAAAGAATAGAGCTATGCTCCCCGGCAACGGCGCCAGAAAATAGTCTTGACAACCCACAAGTATAGGGGATCGCAAAAGTTTTCAAGGATAGAGTATTCAACCCAAATTTATTGATTCGACACAAGGGGAGCCAAAGAATATTCTCAAGTATTAGCGCTGAGTTGTCAATTCAACACACCTGGAAACTTAATATCTGCAGCAAAGTGTTTAGTAGCAAAGTAATATGATAGTAGTGGTAACAGTAGTAAAAGGTAACGATAGCAAAAGTAATATTTTTAGTGTTTTGTAGTGATGATAACAATAGCAACGGAAAAGTAAATAAACGAAGAACAATATATGGAAAACTCATAAGCAATGGATCGGTGATGGAGAATTATGCCGGATGCGGTTCATCATGTAACAGTCATAACCTAGGGTGACACAGAACTAGCTCCAATTCATCAATGTAATGTAGGCATGTATTCCGAATATAGTCATACGTGCTTATGGAAAAGAACTTGCATGACATCTTTTGTCCTACCCTCCCGTGGCAGCGGGGTCCTAATGGAAACTAAGGGATATTAAGGCCTCCTTTTAATAGAGTACCGGACCAAATCATTAACACATAGTGAATACATGAACTCCTCAAACTACGGTCATCACCGGGAGTGGTCCCGATTATTGTCACTTCGGGGTTGCCGGATCATAACACATAGTAGGTGACTATAGACTTGCAAGATAGGATCAAGAACACTCATATATTGATGAAAACATAATAGGTTCAGATCTGAAATCATGGCACTCGGGCCCTAGTGACAAGCATTAAGCATAGCAAAGTCATAGCAACATCAATCTCAGAACATAGATCAAACCCTAACAAAACTAACTCGATTACATGATAGATCTCATCCAACCCCTCACCGTCCAGCAAGCCTACAATGGAATTACTCATGCACGGTGGTGAGCATCATGAAATTGGTGATGGAGGATGGTTGATGATGACGATGGCGACGGATTCCCCTCTCCAGAGCCCCGAATGGACTCCAGATCAGCCCCCCCCCCCGAGAGGTTTTAGGGCTTGGTGACGGCTCCGTATCGTAAAACGCGATGAATCCTGCTCCTTGATTTCTTTTCTCCCTGAAAGAGAATATATAGAGTTGGAGTTGACGTCGGAGGAGCTCCAGGGGGCCCACGAGGTAGGGGGGCGCGCCCAGGGGGGCAGGCGCGCCCCCACCCTCGTGGCTAGGGTGTGAGCCCCCTAGCCTTGATCTTTTGCCAGTAATTTTCATTATTTCCAAAAAGACACTCCGTGGAGTTTCAGGTCATTCCGAGAACTTCTGTTTCTGCACATAAATAACACCATGGCAATTCTGCTGAAAACAGCATCAGTCCGGGTTAGTTCCATCCAAATCAGGCAAGTTAGAGTCCAAAACAAGGGCAAAAGTGTTTGGAAAAGTAGATACGATGGAGACGTATCAAGGACGAGGTGACGACGCGCGTGGGAAATGGTTCCAAAGTTGATGTGATCGCGGTCGGCATGCTACCTCTACATCTACCTTCGGCATTAGTTTTAGACCTGAATAATTTTTATTTGGTGCCAGCGTTGAGCATGAACATTATATCTGGATCTTGTTTGATGCGAGACGGTTATTCATTTAAATCAGAGAATAATGGTTTTTCTATTTATATGAATAATATCTTTTATGGTCATGCACCCTTGAAGAGTGGTCTATTTTTGTTAAATCTCGATAGTAGTGATACACATATTCATAGTATTGAAGCCAAAAGATAGAGAGTTGATAATGATAGTGCAACTTATTTGTGGCACTGCCGTTTAGGTCATATTGGTGTAAAGCGCATGAAGAAACTCCATACTGATGGACTTTTGGAACCACTTGATTATGAATCACTTGGTACTTGTGAACCGTGCCTTATGGGCAAGATGACTAAAACGCCGTTCTCCGGAACTATGGAGCGAGCAATAGATTTGTTGGAAATCATACATACAGATGTATGTGGTCCGATGAATGTTGAGGCTCGCGGCGGGTATCGTTATTTTCTCACCTTCACAGATGATTTAAGCAGATATGGGTATATTTACTTAATGAAACATAAGTCTGAAACATTTGAAAAGTTCAAAGAATTTCAGAATGAAGTTGAAAATCATCGTAACAAGAAAATAAAGTTTCTGCGATCTGATCGTGGAGGAGAATATTTGAGTTACGAGTTTGGTCTTCATTTGAAACAATGCGGAATAGTTTTGCAACTCACGCCACCCGGAACACCACATCGTAATGGTGTGTCCGAATGTTGTAATCGTACTTTACTAGATATGATGTGATCTATGATGTCTCTTACTGATTTACCGCTATCCTTTTGGGGTTATGCTTTAGAGACGGCTGCATTCACATTAAATAGGGCACCATCGAAATCCATTGAGACGACGCCTTATGAACTGTGGTTTGGCAAGAAACCAAAGTTGTCATTTCTTAAAGTTTGGGGCTGCGATGCTTATGTGAAAAAGCTTCAACCTGATAAGCTCGAACCCAAATCGGAGAAATGTGTCTTCATAGGATACCCAGAGGAAACTGTTGGGTACACCTTCTATCAAAGATTTGAAGGCAAGACTTTTGTTGCTAAATTTGGATCCTTTCTAGAGAAGGAGTTTCTCTCGAAAGAAGTGAGTGCAAGGAAAGTAGAACTTGATGAGGTAACTGTACCTGATCCTTTGTTGGAAAGTGGTTCATCACAGAAACCGGTTCCTGTGACACCTACACCAATTAGTGAGGAAGATATTGATATTGATCATGAAACTTCAGATCAAATTACTACTGAACCTCGTAGGTCAACCAGAGTAAGATCCGCACCAGAGTGGTACGGTAATCCTGTTCTGGAGGTTATGTTGCTAGATCATGACGAACCTACGAACTATGAAGAAACGATGGTGAGCCCAGATTCCGTAAAATGGCTTGAGGCCATGAAATCTGAGATGGGATCCATGTATGAGAACAAAGTGTGGACTTTGGTTAACTTGCCTGATGATCGGCAAGCCATTGAAAATAAATGGATCTTCAAGAAGAAGACTGATGTTGACGGCAATATTACTGTCTATAAAGCTCGACTTGTTGCAAAAGGTTTTCAACAAGTTCAAGGGATTGACTACGATGAGACATTCTCACCCGTAGCGATGCTTAAGTCTATCCGAATCATGTTAGCAATTGCTGCATTTTATGATTATGAATTTGTCAAATGGATGTCAAAACTGCATTCCTGAATGGATTTCTGGAAAAAGAGTTGTATATGATGCAACCGGAAGGTTTTGTCGATCCAAAGGGAGCTAACAAAGTGTGCAAGCTCTAGCGATCCATTTATGGACTGGTGCAAGCCTCTCGGAGTTGGAATAAATGCTTTGATAGTGTGATCAAAGCATATGGTTTTATACAGACTTTTGGAGAAGCTTGTATTTACAAGAAAGTGAGTGGGAGCTCTGTAGCATTTCTAATATTATATGTGGATGACATATTGCTGATTGGAAATGATATAGAATTTCTGGATAGCATAAAGGGATACTTGAATAAGAGTTTTTCAATGAAGGACCTTGGTGAAGCCGCTTATATATTGGGCATCAAGATCTACAGAGATAGATCAAGACGCTTAATTGGACTTTCACAAAGCACATACCTTGACAAAGTTTTGAAGAAGTTCAAAATGGATCAGGCAAAGAAATGGTTCTTGCCTGTGTTACAAGGTGTGAAGTTGAGTAAGACTCAATGCCCGACCACTGCAGAAGATAGAGAGAAAATGAAAAATGTTCCCTATGCTTCATCCATAGGCTCTATCATGTATGCAATGTTGTGTACCAGACCTGATGTGTGCCTTGCTATTAGTTTAGCAGGGAGGTACCAAAGTAATCCAGGAGTGGATCAATGGACAGTGGTCAAGAACATCCTGAAATACCTGAAAAGGACTAAGGATATGTTTCTCATTTATGGAGGTGACAAAAAGCTTGTCGTAAATGGTTACGTCAATGCAAGCTTTGACACTGATCCAGACGATTCTAAATCACAAACCGGATACATATTTACATTGAAAGGTGGAGCTATCAGTTGGCGCAGTTCTAAACAAAGCATTGTGGCGGGATCTACGTGTGAAGTGGAGTACATAGCTGCCTCGGAAGCAGCAAATGAAGGATTCTAGATGAAGGAGTTCATATCCGATCTAGGTGTCATACCTAGTGCATCGGGTCCAATGAAAATCTTTTGTGACAATACTGGTGCAATTGCATTAGCAATGGAATCCAGATTTCACAAGAGAACCAAGCACATCAAGAGACGCTTCAACTCCATCTGGGATCAAGTCCAGGTGGGAGACATAGAAATTTGCAAGATACATACTGATCTGAATGTTGCAGACCCGTTGACTAAGCCTCTTCCACGAGCAAAACATGATCAGCACCAAGGCTCCATGGGTGTTAGAATCATTACTGTGTAATCTAGATTATTGACTAGTGCAAGTGGGAGACTGAAGGAAATATGACCTAGAGGCAATAATAAAGTTATTATTTATTTCCTTATATCATGATAAATGTTTATTATTCATGCTAGAATTGTATTAACCGGAAACATAATACTTGTGTGAATACATAAACAAACAAAGTGTCACTAGTATGCCTCTACTTGACTAGCTCGTTGAACAAAGATGGATATGTTTCCTAACCATTGACATGAGTTGTCATTTGATTAACGGGATCACATCATTAGGAGAATGATGTGATTGACTTGACCCATTCCGTTAGCTTAGCACTCGATCGTTTAGTATTCTGCTATTGCTTTCTTCATGACTTATACATGTTCCTATGACTATGAGATTATGCAACTCCCGTTTACCGGAGGAACACTTTGTGTGATACCAAATGTCACAATATAACTGGGTGATTATAAAGGTGCTTTATAGGTGTCTCCGAAGGTACTTGTTGAGTTGGCGTATTTCGAGATTAGGATTTGTCACTCCGATTGTCGGAGAGGTATCTCTGGGCCCACTCGGTAATGCACATCACTATAAGCCTTGCAAGCATTGCAACTAATGAGTTAGTTGCGGGATGATGTATTATAGAACGAGTAAAGAGACTTGCCGGTAACGAGATTGAACTAGGTATTAAGATACCGACAATCGAATCTCGGGCAAGTAACATACCGATGACAAAGGGAACAACGTATGTTGTTATGTGGTTTAACCGATAAAGGTCTTCGTAGAATATGTAGGAGCCAATATGAGCATCCAGGTTCCGCTATTGGTTATTGACCGGAGACGTGTCTCGGTCATGTCTACATAGTTCTCGAACCCGTAGGGTCCGCACGCTTAAAGTTCGATGACGGTTATATTACGAGTTTATGTGTTTTGATGTACCGAAGGTTGTTCGGAGTCCTGGATGTGATCACGGACATGAAGAGGAGTCTCGAAATGATCGAGACATAAAGATTGATATATTGGAAGCCTATATTTGGATATCGGAAGTGTTCCGGGTGAAATCGGGATTTTACCGGAGTACCGGGGGTTACCGGAACCCCCCCCCCCCGGGGGGGGGGGGGGTTAATGGGCCAAGATGGGCCTTAGTGGAGAAGAGGAGGGCGGCCAGGGCAGCCATGCGCCCCCTCCCCCTCTAGTCCGAATTGGACAAGGAGGGGGGCGGCGCCCCCCTTTCCTTCCTCTCTCCCTCCTCCTTCCCCCTTTTCCTACTCCAACTAGGAAAGGAGGGAGTCCTACTCCCGGTGGGAGTAGGACTCCTCCCTGGGGCACCCCCTCCTGGCCGGCCGCCTCTCCCCCCTTGCTCCTTTATATATGGGTGCATGGGGCACCTCTAGACACAACAATTGATCTCTTGGATTTCTTAGCCGTGTGCGGTGCCCCCCTCCACCATAGTCCACCTCGATAATATCGTAGCGGTGCTTAGGCGAAGCCCTGCGTCGGTAGAACATCATCATTGTCACCACGCCGTCGTGCTTACAGAACTCTCCCTCAAAGCTCGGCTGGATCGGAGTTCGAGGGACGCCATCGAGCTGAACATGTGCTGAACTCGGAGGTGTCGTACGTTCGGTACTTGATCGGTTGGATCATGAAGACGTACGACTACATCAGTCATGTTGTGCTAATGCTTCCGCTTTCGGTCTACAAGGGTACATGGACAACACTCTCCCCTCTCGTTGCTATGCATCACCATGATCCTGTGTGTGCATAGGAAAATTTTGAAATTACTACGTTCCCCAACATTACTGCCATCGAGATCAAGTATCTAAAGGTAACTCCATCATTGACCGGGGAATAAGTCTCCTCAAAATCGACACCTGGTCGTTGAGTGAACCCTTGAGCGACGAGCCTTGCTTTGTACCGTACTACCTTATTATTTTCATCTCTCTTTCGAACAAAAACCCACCTATGGCCAACAGGGCGAATGTGGGGAGGAGTTCGACAAACTGGTCCGAACACCTTCCTTTTGTTGAGAGATAATAATTCGGTAGTAATTGCCTGCTGCCAATCTTTCCAATCCGATCTTTTTCTTGCAATCAGCGAGCGTGTTAGGCTCAGGGTCAAGATCTATGATTGAGGCAATTTTCGTAGCAAAGTTAATGTCGACAATCACCGTTGCTCGGTTCAGGGACTCCCCCGTATAAATATAATTTATGGCCATTTCATCATGGAGCGCATCCGGCGCTAACACTTGATCTACCAAATTTCCCATTATGGGAGCAAGGTCCTTTAGATTTCCCGCGCCGATGTGTGCGCACACATCTCCGCTGGGTGTTTCCCCTATGGGAAAGTTTAAGTCCGGAATTTCGTGCACTGAATTTTCCATACTTGTGCCAGGTCTCGACTGGCTCCCCGTTTCACTTTGGGGTACTTTGGCGACAGGTTGTAATAAATCTCTCTTATCCTCTTTTGCCAGGCGTCCCCGAGTACTTGGGATTTGAAAAGCCGGATTTCTCATCCTTTTAGGCCTTTGGACGGGAGCGGGTATACCATCATTTTTCTTCGGTATTTCAACCCTTTCCGGTGCATTGCGCACGTGCACATGCGATTTTGTCACAGTATTTAAGTCACTAAAGTGGTCAGGCAGTTGATTTGCTAAAGACTGCAAATCTATTATCTTTTGGACTTCTCTCTCAGTCTCAGCAGTGCGCGGGTCATGAGCGTGGATCCCCGTGGCTTGCCACATGATTTCTCGACTTTTAGCATCAAGGGGTTGATTCTCTCCCCCTAAAGTTGGGAAAAAATCATTGTCAAAAATGCAATCAACAAAACGAGTTGTGTGACAGTCACATGTCATGGGGTCCAGATATCTGATTATGGACACGGTCTCATAACCAACGTATATCCTCGACTTACGAAGAGTGCCCATCGCCGATCACTGAGGTGGTGGTATTGGTACATATACCTGGCAACCAAACCCACGAAGGTGGGAAATTTTCGGTGCCGACCCTTGCGCAAGCTGGACAGGAGAGTGGATGTTGTAGGCCGACGGTCGAAAGTTGATGAGATTGGCCGCGTGTAACACTGCGTGGCCCCAACATGTAGTTGGTAAATTACAACCCTGAAGGAGTGGTCGGGCAATGAATTTAATTCTTTTAATCAATGCCTCAGCAAGTCCATTTTATGTATGAACATGCAGTACCGAGTGCTCAACTTTGATTCCCATTGCCATGCAATAATCATCGAACGCCTTTGAAGTAAATTCTCCGGCGTTGTCCATTCGAATAGACTTTATACGATAATCAAGGAAATTATTACTCATCTGTATGATCTGAGAGATTAACTTTGCAAAGGCATGGTTCCGTGTTGAAGGCAGGCAAACATTGGACCATTTAGAGGAAGCATCAATGAGCACCATGAAGTACCGAAACGGCCCCGTGAGGAGCTGAATGGGACCGCATATGTCCCCTTCGATACGTTCCAAGAACGCGGGGATTTCGTCCCTCACCTTGAGGGGCGATGTCCTAATGACTAACTTCCCTTAGCGCATGCAGAGCACACGAAATCATCGGGATTCGGGAAGTTCTTCATGTTAACATTATGAATACATAGACAATATGCCCTAGAGGCAATAATAAAGTTATTATTTATTTCCTTATATCATGATAAATGTTTATTATTAATGCTAGAATTGTATTAACCGGAAACATAATACATGTGTGAATACATAGACAAACAGTATGTCACTAGTATGCCTCTACTTGACTAGCTCATTAATCAGATATGGTTAAGTTTCCTAACCATAGACAAAGAGTTGTCATTTGATTAATGAGATCACATCATTAGGAGAATGATGTGATTGACTTGACCCATTCCGTTAGCTTAGCACTTGATCGTTTAGTTTGTTGCTATTGCTTTCTTCATGACTTATACATGTTCCTATGACTATGAGATTATGCAACTCCCGTTTACCGGAGGAACACTTTGTGTGCCACCAGACATCACAACGTAACTGGGTGATTATAAAGGTGCTCTATGGGTGTCTCCGAAGATACTTGTTGGGTTGGCGTATTTCGAGATTAGGATTTGTCACTCCGATTATCGGAGAGGTATCTCTGGGCCCTCTCGGTAATGCACATCGCTTAAGCCTTGCAAGCATTGCAACTAATGAGTTAGTTGTGGGATGATGTATTATGGAACGAGTAAAGAGACTTGCCGGTAACGAGATTGAACTAGGTATTGAGATACCGACGATCAAATCTCGGGCAAGTAACTTACCGACGACAAAGGGAACAACGTATGTTGTTATGCGGTCTGACCGACAAAGATCTTCGTAGAATATGTAGGAGCCAATATGAGCATCCAGGTTCCGCTATTGGTTATTGACCGGAGCCGTGTCTCGGTCATGTCTACATAGTTCTCGAACCCGTAGGGTCCGCACGCTTAACGCTACGATGACAGTTATATTATGAGTTTTATGTTTTGATGTACCGAAGGTTGTTCGGAGTCCCGGATGTGATCACGGACATGACGAGGAGTCTCGAAATGGTCGAGACGAAAGATCGATATATTGGACGACTATATTCGGACATCAGAAAGGTTCCGAGTGATTCGGGTATTTTTCGGAGTACCGGAGAGTTACAGGAATTCGCCGGGGAGTATATGGGCCTTATTGGGCTTTAGGGGAAAGAGAGAGGAGAGGTTGGGCGCCCCCAAGGCCTAGTCCGAATTGCACTAGGGGGAGGGGCTGCGCCCCCTCCTTTCTTCTCTTCTCTCTTCCCTTGCCTTGACTCCTACTCCTACTACTTGGAGGGGGGGGAATCCTACTCTCGGTGGGAGTAGCACTCCTCCAGGGCGTGCCATAGGGGCCGTCCCTCTCCCCCCTCCTCCACTCCTTTATATACGTTGCCAGGGGGCACCCCATAGAGACCACAATTGATCCCTTGGATCTCTTAGCTGTGTGTGGTGCCCCCCTCCACCATAATCCACCTCGGTCATATCGTAGCGGTCCTTAGGCAAAGCCCTGCGTCGGTAGAACATCATCATCGTCACCACGCCGTCATGCTGACGAAACTCTCCCTCAACACTCGGCTAGATCGAAGTTCGAGGGACGTCATCGAGTTGAACGTGTGCAAAACTCGGAAGTGACGTGCGTTCGGTACTTGATCGGTCGGATCGTCAAGACGTACGACTACATCAACCGCGTTGTGCTAACGCTTCCGCTTTCGGTCTACGAGGGTACGTGGACAACACTCTCCCCTCTCGTTGTTATGCATCACCATGATCTTGCGTGTGCGTAGGAAATTTTTG
The DNA here is from genome assembly GCF_002162155.2 of Triticum dicoccoides. Lineage (NCBI taxonomy): Eukaryota > Viridiplantae > Streptophyta > Magnoliopsida > Poales > Poaceae > Triticum > Triticum dicoccoides. Next base: position 87,327,188 of record NC_041392.1, on the reverse strand, counting down.
AAATTACTATGTTCCCCAACAGTGGTATCCGAGCCTGGTTTTATGCGTTGATGTAATATGCACAAGTAGAACACAAGTGAGTTGTGGGCGATATAAGTCATACTGCTTACCAGCATGTCACACTTTGGTTCGGCGGTATTGTTGGATGAAGCGGCCCGGACCGACATTACGCGTACGCTTACGCGAGACTGGTTTTACCGCCGTGCTATGCACACAGGTGACTAGCGGGTGTCAGTTTCTCCAACTTTAGTTGAACCGAGTGTGGCTACGCCCGGTCCTTGAGAAGGTTAAAACAACACTAAATTGACAAACTATCGTTGTGGTTTTGATGTGTAGATAAGAACGGTTCTTGCTTAGCCCGTAGCAGCCACGTAAAACATGCAACAACAAAGTAGAGGACATCTAACTTGTTTTTGCAGGGCATGTTGTGATGTGATATGGTCAAGACATGATGCTAAATTTTATTGTATGAGATGATCATGTTTCGTTGAAGTTATCGGCAACTGGCAAAAGCCTTATGGTTATCTCTCTATTGCATAAGATGCAAGCGCCAAATAATTGCTTTACTTTATCGCTACGCGATAGCAATAGTTGCAAGAGAAATTTTTGGCGAGACAACCATGTGACGACACATTGATATAGATCAAGATGATGAAAATCATGGTGTCATGCCGGTGACGATGGAGATTGAGGGAGTCCTGGATTAGGGGGTGTTCGGGTAGCCGGACTATACCTTCAGCCGGACTCCTGGACTATGAAGATACAAGATTGAAGACTTCGTCCCGTGTCCGGATGGGACTTTCCTTGGCATGGAAGGCAAGCTTGGCGATGCGGATATTCAAGATCTCCTACCATTGTAACCGACTCTATGTAACCCTAACCCTATCCGGTGTCTATATAAACCGGAGGGTTGTAGTCCGTAGGCAATCAACTCCATACACAACAATCATACCATAGGCTAGCTTCTAGGGTTTAGCCTCCTTGATCTCATGGTAGATCTACTCTTGTACTACCCATATCATCAATATTAATCAAGCAAGACGTAGGGTTTTACCTCCATCAAGAGGGCCCGAACCTGGGTAAAACATCGTGTTCCCTGCCTCCTGTTACCATCCGGCCTAGACGCACAGTTCGGGACCCCCTACCCGAGATCCGCCGGTTTTGACACCGACATTGGTGCTTTCATTGAGAGTTCCTCTGTGTCGTCACCTTTAGGCCCGATGGCTCCTTTGATCATCAACAACGATGCGCTCCAGGGTGAGACTTTGCTCCCCTGACAGATCTTCGTCTTCGGCGGCTTCGCTCTGCAGGCCAATTCGCTTGGCCACCTTGAGCAGATCGAAAGCTACGCCCCTGGCCATCAGGTCAGGTTTGGAAGCCTAAACTACACGGCTGACATCCACGGGGACTTGATCTTCGACGGATTCGAGCCACAGCCCAGTGCGCCGCACTGTCTCGATGGGCATGATATAGCTCTGCCGCCGAACAGCGCCTTGGAGGCCGCACACGCATCGGTTCCGACCCCTAACTCGGAGCCTATTGCGCCAATCGAGGATGAGCGGTTGGACGTCACCTCGGGGGCTACGATCCCGAAAGCGATCGAGCCGAACTCCAGCCCTGCACTCCGCATGGCCCGTGACTCCAAGGAGCCAGATTACTCTCCGAACTCCGAACCCCCCGCGCCCCTGCCGATCGAATCCGATTGGGCGCCGATAATGGAGTTCACCGCCGCAGACATCTTTCAGCATTCGCCTTTTGGCGACATCCTGAATTCTCTTAAGTCTCTCTCTTTATCAGGAGAGCCCTGGCCGAACTACGGTCAGCAAGGGTGGGATACGGACGATGAGGAAATTCAAAGCCCACCCACCACCCACTTTGTAGCCACTGTCGACGATCTAACCGACATGCTTGACTTCAGCTCCGAAGACATCAACGGCATGGACGACGATGTAGGAGACGAACAGGAACCAGCACCTGTAGGGTGCTGGAAGGCCACCTCGTCATATGACATATATATGGTGGACACTCCAAAAGATGGAGATGGCGATGGAACAGTGGGGGATGACACCCCCAAGAAACAGCCAAAGCGCCGGCGTCAGCGGTGCCACTCTAAATCCCGCCAAAGCAAAAACGGTGATTCCGACACGGGAGATAATACTACCCCGGATAGCGCCGAAGAACACCCACCTCAGCAAGATTCGGCACAGGAAGATGGAAAAGCCAGCCCTCATGAGAGAGCGGCAGACCGAGAGGTCGAGGATGATAACTATACGCCTCCCTCCGAAGACGAGGCAAGCCTCGATGACGACGAATTCGTCATACCATCAGACCCCGCCGAACAAGAGCGTTTTAAACGCAGGCTTTTAGCCACGGCAAGCAGCCTCAAGAAAAAGCAGCAACAGCTTAGAGCTGCCCAAGATTTGCTAGCTGACAGATGGACTGAAGTCCTTGCAGCCGAAGAGTATGAACTCGAACGCCCCTCCAAGAGTTACCCGAAGCGCAGGCCACTACCCCGATCAGAGGAGGAAGCACCTACATCACCAGCACATGACATGGCAGACCGGCCACCTCGCGGCCGCGACAGAGAGGCCTCTCGGCCCTCCACTCAAGCCATGCCCCGACGCCGCTCAACTAAGGCACGGGAAAATGCGCCCGACCTGCGAGACATACTGGAGGATAAGGCAAGACAAACAAGATCGATCTACGGATCGCGCAGGCGCCCTACGGCATGTGACAATGATCTTCACTCCAGATACAACAAATCCGGTCGGGCCGAACACAACAGACATAGCTCTTCCGAGCTGCGTCGTGATATAGCCCAGTACAGAGGCGCCGCACACCCGCTATGCTTCACGAATGAAGTAATGGATCATAAAATCCCAGAGGGTTTCAAACCCATAAACATCGAATCATACGATGGCACAACAGATCCGGCGGTATGGATCGAGGATTATCTCCTCCACATCCACATGGCACGCGGCGATGATCTACACTCCATCAAATACCTCCTGCTCAAACTTAAAGGACCGGCCCGGCATTGGCTTAACAGCTTGCCAGTAGACTCAATCGGTTCTTGGGAGGACCTGGAAGCCGCATTCCTCGACAACTTCCAGGGCACTTACGTGCGACCGCCGGATGCCGACGACTTAAGCCACATATTTCAGCAGCCAGAGGAATCAGCCAGACAATTCTGGACACGGTTCCTAACAAAATAAAACTAGATAGTCGACTGTCCGGACGCAGAGGCCCTAGCAGCCTTCAAGCATAACATCCGCGACGAGTGGCTTGCCCGGCACCTGGGACAGGAAAAGCCGAAATCCATGGCAGCCCTCACGACACTCATGACCCGCTTTTGTGCGGGAGAAGACAGCTGGCTAGCTCGCAGTAACAACTTATCAAAGAACCCTGGTAATTCAGATACCAAGGACAAAAGCGGCAGGACACGTCGGAATAAGCAAAAACGCCGCGTTAACAGCGACAGCAATGAAGACACGGCAGTCAATGCCGGATTCAAAGGCTATAAATCCTGTCAGCGGAAAAAGCCATTCAAAAAGAATACTCAGGGCCCGTCCAGTTTGGACCGAATACTCGATCGCTTGTGCCAGATACATGGCACCCCCGAAAGGCCAGCCAACCACACTAACAGGGATTGTTGGGTGTTCAAGCAGGCAGGCAAGTTAAGGGCCGAAAACAGAGACAAGGGGCTGCACAGCGACTACGCGGAGCCCAAGCCGCCGAACAACAATGGACAGAAGGGCTTTCCCCCACAAGTGCGGACGTTGAACATGATATACGCAACCCACATTCCCAAGCAGGAGCGGAAGCGTGCGCTACGGGACGTATACGCGATGGAGCCAGTCGCCCCAAAGTTCAACCCATGGTCCTCCTGCCCGATCACTTTTGATCGAAGGGACCATCCCACTAGCATCCGTCATGGCGGCTTCGCCGCATTGGTTATCGATCCAATAATTGACGGATTTCACCTCACAAGAGTCCTCATGGACGGCGGCAGTAGCCTGAACCTGCTTTATCAGGATACAGTGCGGAAAATGGGCATAGATCCCTCAAGGATTAAGCCCACAAGAACAACCTTTAAAGGTGTTATACCAGGTGTAGAAGCCAACTGTACAGGCTCAGTAACACTTGACGTGGTCTTCGGATCCCCGGAAAATTTCCGAAGCGAAGAGTTAATCTTCGATATAGTCCCGTTTCGCAGTGGCTATCACGCCCTGCTCGGACGAACCGCATTCGCAAAGTTCAATGCGGTGCCGCACTACGCATATCTCAAGCTCAAGATGCTAGGCCCTCGAGGAGTAATTACGGTCAACGGAAACACCGAACGCTCCCTCCGTATGGAGGAGCATACGGCGGCTCTCGCAGCGGAGGTACAAAGTAGCCTTCTCAGGCAATTCTCCAGTCCGGCCATTAAAAAGCCAGACACTGCCAAGCGCACCCGGAGTAACCCACAGTAGGACCGCCTGGCACACTCTGAGCAAGCGTAGCAATGCGACCCCAACCCCAGCTTTTGCGACATAGCAAAACCAGTACCTCGCGTACATAACTACGCCCTTGAAATACCACGGGCATAGGGGAAGGGGCACAATAACGGCATGCCCAAAACACGGCTTAAAACGTACTAGGGGCTGCCGGATTCTTTTTTAATTTTTTCTTACTTTCAGGACTCCATACTTCGGACGACCTGTTCGGCAATTCGACTGCCACACAAACGATGCAAGCTCCAGGGAGGCAGACAAGTCATGCCGCATTATGGAACTCCCAGGTGGTCTCTGTTACGAGCGGTATACCTATTTTAAATACAATTCCGTGGCCTGCCCCTGGTCAGGACATGCTAAATAGTCCAATATCTTTTGCTTACCGCACTATTTGTATCGTTCGGCTTTGATAAATAGCCTCTCTATAAACAATGCATAGCTTTTTGTCTATTTTTTGCATTATCCTCTTTTCTTATATATGTTCATTAATGACATGTTGCACCCGTATACGGTGGTACGGCAAATACGCCAGGGGCTTCAGTACCCTTCAATATGGCGTGAGAAGTCCGTACACTTTCACAAGTGCGGCACCCCGAACTTATAGCACTATATGCATCGGCTCCGAATCATGATTTGGGTCAATAGTTGGGTTTGCCCGGCTCCTATGTTTTGGTGCCTTACGTTCCGCTATATCGGCTAAGGTAGCACTAGGAGAACCACTGCGATTGTGCCCCGGTTGAGCTGGGTTAAGCACCTCAGTGGAGAAAGCTAAAACTGACTGTCATGATGAGGCGAGAGACCGGTCACTGTTCGAGAGGTTTTTCGAGTCCCTAAAGACTTATGCCGCTTCGAGCGAGGAGCCGGATTTGTCCAGCCAAGGCGTGGATAGCGCCCCGAACTCGGTCTTCCGAACTAGGGGCTTCGCCGAAATTTAAAATTATAAAGTTCTATGGCTAAGTGAGAGTGTTCAAGCACTATAGTCCGATTGCCTGGTTCGTTGTGCTGAGCGCCTCCCTCGAAGGAGCCAACTATGGGAAAAAGAACGCCAGGTTTATCCCGAACACCCCAGCACTAGTGGCATGGGGGCAGAAGCCGACGACTGGCCATCTCTCAATTTTTGATAAACGGCCGCACAGAAAATAATATTTTAAATTCAATAAGCATTGCTTAGCGCATATGAACAAGTTTTCAGCGCACAGGATAAACACGAGCGAGTTCATTCAAAAATCACATCCTTGGTACATTCATCTGCCACAAGGCGGGCACCTGCAAGAACATCCTTGTAGTAGTTCTCGGGCTTGCGATGCTCCTTCCCCGGCGGCGGCCCGTCCTTCACAAGCTTCTCACCGTCCAGCTTACCCCAGTGCACCTTTGCACGAGCAAGGGCCCGACGGGCACCTTCGATGCAGACGGAGCGCTTGATGACCTCGAGCCTCGGACAAGCCTCCACCAGCCGCCGCACCAGCCCGAAATAGCTCCCAAGCAGGGCCTCTCCGGGCCAACTATGAAGCCCTTCATGGCCTGTTCGGCCGCCTTGTGGAGCTCGACCAGCTGTTTCAGCTGGTCGCTCAAAGGCACAGGGTGTCCGGCCTCAGAATACTGAGACCAGAACACCTTCTCCGTCGAGCTGCCCTCTTCAGCTCGGTAGAATGCGGCGGCAGCGGATACGCTGCGGGGAAGATCTGCGAATGCCCCTGGAGAGCTCCGGATTCGGGTAAGTAACAAGTAGTTTACTTTTATATTTCTTCTTTGCATAAAAAATGCCTTACCCGCTGCTATCTTCCTCATCTCCTCCAACTCTCGGAGGGCCTTTTGGGCTTCGGCCTTGGCAGACTTGGCAGTATCAAGGGCCATTGCGAGCTCGGATGCTTGCGCCTTTGACTCAAGCTCCAAACTCTCATGTTTTTTCATAAGAGCCTGAAGCTCTTGCTGCACCTCGCCGACCTGAGCCCCAAGTCTGTCTCGCTCGGCGCGCTCCGCGGACATTTTCTTTTCGGCCTCAGACAGCGCCTGCTTAAGGGTCGCCACTTCAGTCGTGGCCCCTACAATAAGCAGTACAATCCTGTTATCTTTTTTGCAATCACGCCTTTCTATAGGCACCTTTTCTGTAAGGTATTTCTTACCTTCTTTCTCCTCGAGCCGCCGCTTGGCAAGGCCGAGCTCTTGCTCGGTCTGCTCGAGGTCCTGCTTCAGGACACCCACCTCCGCAGTCAGTGCGGCTGTGGATAGCAGCGAAGCCTGCATACGCATATTGACTCTTTTTTTGTTAGACTCCTGCGGAATTTAATAGATCCTCTATTCGGCTTTTCTTTCCCAACGCCAAACAGAGCATCAGGGGCTACTGTCTATGCAGTAATATTTTTACATATTTCCACTTACCTCGAAGCCTGTTAGAAGGCTAGCGCAAGCTTCAGTCAGTCCGCTCTTGGTGGACTGAACCTTCTGGATCACCATACTCATAATAGTACGGTGCCCCTCGTCGATGGAGGCGCCGTCAAGCACCTCCAGCAGATTGTCCGGCACCTCCGGTTGGACGGAGGCCGCCGGCTCAGAAGGTTTGCTCCTCTTGGAAGGAGTTCGCCTACCGTGGTCCAGAACTGTAGAAGATTCCGGCGCGGTGTCCGGCACAAAGCCGGACTTGGAGCCCTGGGGGGTCTTGTCCCCTTTACTCCTGGGGTCCGGGAGGTTGCCTTGTGGCTCCTCCAGGACCACCTCCTCCTGCCCCAGAGCTCATTGCGACGCCACTTCGGCGTCGTCCGCAGTGCGGGGGGAGACAGCGGGCGGAACTGAGTTCACGTCCGACGAATCCAGGGAGACGCTCGACGACTCGTTGAGTTCGGTCCGGGGCGGGCTGCATAATTATGTTCGACATTAGGGAAAGCTGTGCGACAAAGGAACGTCATGAGTTACTCTGATATCCGAATACTTACGATCTCGCCGGATGCTTGGCCCTATCTGGCCACTCCTCTTCGTCCTCTTCGGCGTCGGGGGAGTAGTTCGGCGGAGGGGTCTTCCTCTTCCTGGACCCTTCGGCCTCCCCCGTTGGGGCGGCCTTCCTTTTCTTTCCTCCCCCCACTGGAGGGGGAGAGTTTTCTTTTTCCTCCTCCTCGTTCTCACGGGAGGAGAGCGTCTCGGACTCATCGGATGACGAGTCCGACACCACCACGTTACGGGCACTCTTTCGAGTCGCCGTGGTCTTCTTCTTCTTGGCCTTCTTTTCCGGCACCACATAAGGCGCCGGAGCCAGCAGCTTCACTAGTAGAGCTGGGGCTGGGTCTTCGGGCAGCGGAGCCGGACAGTTAATCGGTCCGGATATTGCCCGCCAAGCCTGTCAAAGGTAAGGGAGTTTAGATCCCGCATAGAGTCAAACTATGAAAAAAAGCTTAACATCCTATAAAAGGTGAAGATAGCTTACCTCGCTAGCGTGACGCTGCGAGCTATATCCGCGGTCCTCGGAAGCGGATGCGGGAGCCTCGGCGCCCTTGAATAGCACCTTCCAGGCATCTTCGTACGTCGTGTCGAAGAGCCTGCTAAGGGTTTGGTGCTGTGCCGGGTCGAACTCCCACAGATTAAAATCCCGTTGTTGGCACGGAAGGATCCGGCGGACGAGCATAACCTGGATTACATTAACAAGCCGGATTGGCTTGTTCACCAGGGACTGGATGCATGTTTGCAATATGGTCACCTCTTTTTCGTCACCCCACGACAGGCCCGTCTCTTTCCAGGACATAAGCCGCGTGGGGGGTCCGGATCGGAACTCGGGGGCTGCAATCCAGTTCGGATCGCGTGGCTCGGTGATGTAAAACCACCCGGATTGCCACCCCTTTAGGGTCTCCACAAAAGAGCCCTCGAACCATAGGACGTTGGCCATCTTGCCCGCCATGGCGCCTCCGCACTCCGCCTGGCTGCCGCACACCACCTTGGGCTTGACGTTGAAGGCCTTGAGCCAGAGGCCGAAATGAGGGCGGACGCGGAGGAAAGCCTCGCACACGACGATAAACGCTGAGATGTTGAGGATGAAGTTCGGGGCCAGATCGTGGAAATCCAGGCCGTAGTAGAACATGAGCCCCCGAACAAATGGTTGGAGTGGAAAACCCAGTCTGCGGAGGAAGTGGGGGAGAAATACTACCCTCTCATGGGGCCTTGGGGTGGGGAGAAGCTACCCCTCCTTGGGAAGCCAGTGCGCGATGTCTTTGGACAAGTATCCGGCCTTCCTTAGCTTTTTGACATGGCCCTCCGTGACGGAGGAGACCATCCACTTGCCTCCCGCTCCGGACATTGCTGGAGAAGGTTGAGGTGGGAAGTGCGGGCTTGGGCGCTGGAGCTCGAGTGCGCAGGAGATGGATAGGCAAAGGGGGAAGAAGGCGTAGGTAAAAAGGTGGATCCTTATCCCCTTATATGGGCGGATGCGGTTGTGCGTCCCCACCAGCCTGGTAAAACTCGCTTGCCTCCCAAGCGCCGTGATACATGGCGCGGTTGGGTTACCCACGTCCGTATTGATGAGAATCTCGTTAAAGGGGGCACACGATCTCTGCTTTGACAAGACGTGCCAAGGAAGCCACCTCACAAAACGTGCTGAGGTGGAAAAGTAAAAACGATTCGAGTAAAGGACTTGGCCGTAGTGTGATGTCATGCTGCGAAATACGTCAGCAGATTAGATTTGTGTTAATATTATTCTCTCTATGGCAATATGTGGAAACTTATTTTGCAGAACCGGACACTACTCTTGGTGTTTACAATCTTCTATGAAGGACTTGGAGGAGGAACCCGCCTTACAATGCCGAAGACAATTTGCGCGCCGGACTCGTCGTCATTGAAGCCTGGTTCAGAGGCTACTGAGGGAGTCCTAGATTAGGGGGTGTTCGGGTAGCCGGACTATACCTTCAGCCGGACTCCTAGACTATGAATATACAAGATTGAAGACTTCGTCCCGTGTCCGGATGGGACTTTCCTTGGCGTGGAAGGCAAGCTTGGCGATGCGGATATTCAAGATCTCCTACCATTGTAACCGACTCTATGTAACCCTAACCCTATCCTGTGTCTATATAAACCGGAGGGTTGTAGTCTGTAGGCAATCAACTCCATACACAACAATCATACCATAGGCTAGCTTCTAGGGTTTAGCCTCCTTGATCTCGTGGTAGATCTACTCTTGTACTACCCATATCATCAATATTAATCAAGCATGACATAGGGTTTTACCTCCATCAAGAGGGCCCGAACCTGGGTAAAACATCGTGTTCCCTGCCTCCTGTTACCATCCGGCCTAGACGCACAGTTCGGGACCCCCTACCCGAGATCCGCCGGTTTTGACACCGACAGAGATCATGACGATGCTTTGGAGATGGAGATCAAAGTCACAAGATGATGATGTCCATATCATGTCACATATTTTGATTGCATGTGATGTTCATATTTTATACATCTTATTTTGCTTAGTTCGACGGTAGCTTTATAAGATGATCTCTCACTAATTATCAAGGTACAAGTGTTCTCCCTGAGTATGCATCGTTGCGAAAGTTCTTCATGCTGAGACACCACGTGATGATCGGGTGTGATAGGCTCTAAGTTCAAATACAACGGGTGCAAAACATTGCACACGCGGAATACTCAGGTTAAACTTGAAGAGCCTAGCATATAACAGATATGGCCTCGGAACACGGAGACCGAAAGGTCGAGCGTGAATCATATAGTAGATATGATCAACATAGTGATGTTCACCATTGAAACTACGCCATCTCATGTGATGATCGGACATGGTTTAGTTGATGTGGATCACATGATCACTTAGAAGATTAGAGGGATGTCTGTCTAAGTGGGAGTTCTTAAGTAATATGATTAATTGAACTTTAATTTATCATGAACTTAATCCTGGTAGTATTAGCATATCTATGTTGTAGTTCAATAGCTCGCGTTTAGCTCCCCTGTTTTATTTTTGATATGTTCCTAGAGAAAACTGAGTTGAAAGATGTTAGTAGCAATGATGCGGATTGGAACCGTGATCTGAGGACTATCCTCATTGCTGCACAGAAGAATTATGTCCTTGATGCACCACTAGGTGACAAACCTATTGCAAGAGCAGATGCAGATGTTATGAATGTTTGGCTAGCTCAATATGATGACTACTTGATAGTTTAGTGCACCATGCTTAAACGGCTTAGAATCGGGACTTCAAAGATGTTTTGAACGTCATGGACCATATGAGATGTTCCAGGAGTTGAAGTTAATATTTCAAGCAAATACCCAAGTTGAGAGATATGAAGTCTCCAACAAGTTCTATAGCTAAAAGATGGAGGAGAATAGCTCAAGCAGTGAGCATGTGCTCAGATTGTCTGGGTACTACAATCGCTTGAATCAAGTGGGAGTTAATCTTCCAGATAAAATAGTGATTGACAGAATTCTCTAGTCACCATCACCAAGTTAGTAGAACTTCGTGGTGAACTATGATATGCAAGGGATAACGGAAACGATTCCCAAGCTCTTCATAATGCTGAAATCAACGAAGGTAGAAATCAAGAAAAATATCAAGTGTTGATGGTAGACAAGACCACTAGTTTCAAGAAAAGGGCAAAGGGAAGAAGGAGAACTACAAGAAGAACGGCAGGCAAGTTGCTGCTCAAGTGAAGAAGCCCAAGTCTGGTCCTAAGCCTGAGACTAAGTGCTTCTACTGCAAAGGGACTGGTCACTGGAAGCGGAACTGCCCCAAGTATTTGGCGGATAAGAAGGATGGCAAAGTAAACAAAGGTATATTTGATATACAGATTATTGATGTGTATTTTACTAGTGTTCGTAGCAACCCCTCGGTATTTGATACTGGTTCAGTTACTAAGAGTAGTAACTCGAAACGGGAGTTGCAGAATAAACAGAAACTAGTAAAGGGTGAGGTGATGATGTGTGTTGGAAGAAGTTCCAAGATTGATATGATCATCATCGCACACTCCCTATACTTTCGGGATTAGTGTTGAACCTAAATAAGTGTTATTTGGTGTTTGCGTTGAGCATGAATATGATTTGATCATGTTTATTGCAATACGGTTATTCATGTAAGTTATAGAATAATTGTTGTTCTGTTTACATGAATAAAACCTTCTATGGTCATACACCCAATGAAAATGGTTTGTTGGATCTCAATCGTGGTGATACACATTCTCATAATATAGAAGCCAAAAGATGCAAAGTTAATAATGATAGTGCAACTTATTTGTGGCAATGCCGTTTAGGTCATATTGGTGTAAAGCGCATGAAGAAAATCCATGCTGATGGGCTTTTGGAATCACTTGATTATGAATCAGTTGATGCTTGCGAACCGTGCCTCATGGGAAAGATGACTAAGACTCCGTTCTCCGGAACAATGGAGCAAGCAACTGACTTATTGGAAATAATACATACTGATGTATGCAGTCCGATGAATGTTGAGGCTCGCGGCGGGTATCATTATTTTCTGACCTTCATAGATGATTTGAGCAGATATGGGTATATCTACTTGATGAAACATAAGTCTGAAACATTTGAAAAGTTCAAAAACTTCAGAGTGAAGTGGAGAATCATCGTAACAAGAAAATCAAAGTTTCTACGATATGATCGCAGAGGTACAATATTTGAGTTAAGAGTTTGGCCTTCAGTTAAAACAATGTGAAATAGTTTCACTACTCACGCCACCTGGAACACCACTGTGTAATGGTGTGTCCGAACGTCATAACCGTACTTTATTAGATATGGTGCGATATATGATGTTTCTTACCGATTAACCACTATAGTTTTGAGGTTATGCATTAGAGACAGCTACATTCACGTTAAATATGGCCCCATCTAAATCCATTGAGACGACACCGTATGAACTATGGTTTGGCAAGAAGCCTAAGTCGTTGTTTCTTAAAGTTTGAGGTTGCAATGCTTATGTGAAAAAGTTTCAACCTGATAAGCTCAAACACAAATCAGAGAAGTGCGCCTTCATAGGATACCCAAAAGAAAATGTTGGGTACACCTTCTATCACATATCCAAAGGCAAGATATTCGTTGCTGAGAATGGATCCTTTCTAGAGAAGGATTTTCTCTCGAAAGAAGTGAGTGGGAGGAAAGTAGAACTTGATGAGGTAACTGTACCTGCTCCCTTATTGGAAAGTAGTTCATCACAGAAATATGTTCCTGTGACTACTACAGCAATTAGTGAGGAAGCTAATGATGATGATCATGTAACTTCAGATCAAGTTGCTACCGAACCTCGTAGGTAAACCAGAGTGAGATCCGCACCAGAGTGGTACGGTAATCCTGTTCTGGAGGTCATGTTACTTGACCATGACGAGCCTACGAACTATGAGGAAGCGATGATGAGCCCAGATTCCGCGAAATGGTTTGAGGCCATGAAATATGAGATGAGATCCATGTATGAGAACAAAGTATGGAATTTGATTGACTTGCCCATTGATCGGCGAGCCATTGAGATTAAATGGATCTTCAATAGGAAGACGACGCTGATAGTAGTGTTACTATCTACAAACCTAGAATTGTCGCAAAAAGGTTTTCGACAAGTTCAAGGTGTTGACTATGATGAGAGTTTATCACTCGTATCTATGCTTAAGTCTGTCCGAATCATGTTAGCAATTGGCGCATTTTATGAAATCTGGCAAATGGATAAACAAAACTGCATTCTTTAATGGATTTATTAAAGAAGAGTTGTATATGATGCAACCAGAAGGTTTTGTCAATCCTAAAGGTACTAACAAAATATGCAAGCTCCAGCGATCCATCTATGGACTGGTGCAAGCATTTCGGAGTTGGAATATACGCTTTGATAAGTTGATCAAAGCATATAGTTTTTTACAGACTTGCGGTGAAGCCTGTATTTACAAGAAAGTGAGTGGGAGCACTACAGCATTTCTGATAAGTATATGTGAATGACATATTGTTGATCGAAGATAATGTAGAATTATTCTGCAAAGCATAAAGGAATGTTTGAAAGGAGTTTTTCAAAGAAAGACCTCGGTGAAGCTGCTTACATATTGAGCATCAAGATCTATAGAGATAGATCAAGACGTTTGATAAGTTTTTCAATGAGTACATACCTTTACAAGATCTTGAAGTAGTTCAAAATGGAACAGTCAAAGAAGGAGTTCTTGCCTGTGTTACAAGGTGTGAAGTTGAGTAAGACTCAAAACCCGACCACGACAGAAGATAGAGAGAGAATGAAAGTCATTCCCTATGCCTCAGCCATAGGTTCTATAAATTATGCCATGTTGTGTATCAGACCTATTGTATACCCTGCCCTGAGTTTGGCAAGGGAGCACAATAGTGATCTAGGAGTAGATCACTGGACATTGGTCAAAATTATCCTTAGTGGAATAAGGATATGTTTCTCGATTATGGAGGTGACAAAAAGGTTCGTCATAAAGCGTTACATCGATGCAAATTTTGACGCTGATCTAGATGACTCTAAATCTCAATCTAGATACATATTGAAAGTGGGAGCAATTAGCTAGAGTAGCTCCGTGCAGAGCATTGTTGACATAGAAATTTGCAAAATACTTACGGATCTGAATGTGGCAGGCCCGTTGACTAAACTTCTCTCACAAGAAAAACATGATCACACCTTAGTACTCTTTGGGTGTTAATAACATAGCGATGTGAACTAGATTATTGACTCTAGTAAACCCTTTGGGTGTTGGTCACATGTCGATGTGAACTATGGGTGTTAATCACATGGTGATGTGAACTATTGGTATTAAATCACATGGCGATGTGAATTAGATTATTGACTCTAGTGCAAGTGGGAGACTGAAGGAAATATGCCCTAGAGGCAATAATAAGGTTATTATTTATTTCCTTATATCATGATAAATGTTTATTATTCATGCTAGAATTGTATTAACCGGAAACATAATACATGTGTGAATACATAGACAAACAGTATGTCACTAGTATGCCTCTACTTGACTAGCTCATTGATCAGAGATGGTTAAGTTTCCTAACCATAGACAAAGAGTTGTCATTTGATTAATGAGATCACATCATTAGAAGAATGATGTGATTGACTTGACCCATTCCGTTAGCTTAGCACACGATCGTTTAGTTTGTTGCTACTGCTTTCTTCATGACTTATACATGTTCCTATGACTATGAGATTATGCAACTCCCGTTTACCGGAGGAACACTTTGTGTGCCACTAAACATCACAACATAACTGGGTGATTATAAAGGTGCTCTACAGGTGTCTCCGAAGGTACTTGTTGGGTTGGCGTATTTCGAGATTAGGATTTTTCACTCCGATTGTCGGAGAGGTATCTCTGGGCCCTCTCAGTAATGCACATCACTTAAGCCTTGCAAGCATTGCAACTAATGAGTTAGTTGCGGGATGATGTATTACGGAACGAGTAAAGAGACTTGCCGGTAACGAGATTGAACTAGGTATTGAGATATCGATGATCGAATCTCAGGCAAGTAACATACCGACGACAAAGGGAACAACGTATGTTGTTATGCGGTCTGACCGATAAAGATCTTCGTAGAATATGTAGGAGCCAATATGAGCATCCAGGTTCCGCTATTGGTTATTGACCGGAGACGTGTCTCGGTCATGTCTACATAGTTCTCGAACCCGTAGGGTCCGCACGCTTAACGCTACGATGACAGTTATTTTGAGTTTTATGTTTTGATGTACCGAAGGTTGTTCGGAGTCCCGGATGTGATCACGGACATGACGAGGAGTCTCGAAATGGTCGAGACGTAAAGATCGATATATTGGACGACTATATTTGGATATCGAAAAGGTTCCGAGTGATTCGGGTATTTTTCGGAGTACCAGAGAGTTACGGGAATTCGCCGGGGAGTATATGGGCCTTATTGGGCTTGAGGGGGAAGAGAGAGGAGAGGTTGGGCGCCCCCCAAGGCCTAGTCCAAATTGGACTAGGGGAGGGGCTGCGCCCCCTCCTTCCTTCTCTTCTCTCTTCCCTTGCCTTGACTCCTACTCCTACTACTTGGAAGGGGGGAATCCTACTCTCGGTGGGAGTAGGACTTCTCCAGGGCGCGCCATAGGGGCCGGCCCTCTCCCCCCTCCTCCACTCCTTTATATACGTGGCCAGGGGGCACCCCATAGAGACAACAATTGATCCCTTGGATCTCTTAGCCGTGTGGGGTGCCCCCCTCCACCATAATCCACCTCGGTCATATCATAGCGGTGCTTAGGCGAAGCCATGCGTCGGTAGAACATCATCATCATCACCACGCCGTCGTGCTGACGAAACTCTCCCTCAACACTCGGCTGGATCAGAGTTCGAGGGACGTCATCGAGTTGAACGTGTGCAGAACTCGGAGGTGTCGTGCGTTCGGTACTTGATCGGTCGGATCATGAAGACGTACGACTACATCAACCGCGTTGTGCTAACGCTTCCACTTTCGCTCTACAAGGGTACGTGGACAACACTCTCCCCTCTCGTTGCTATGCATCACCATGATCTTGCGTGTGCGTAGGAAATTTTTGAAATTACTACGTTCCCCAACACTTCACGTTAACATTATGACCATGCGAGTTGTTTATTATATTTCTCATCATCCTAAGTCCGGGGTGGCCTAACCTATCATGCCAGAGGCAGAAGAGCTCAGAGCTTCTAAAAACGATCTTGAGGGTAGTGTACACGGGCGGTGCTACTATTTTAGTGTAGTATAGCCTTGTGTCGAACGAAGGAAGCCTTTCGATAACATGTTTACCATTTGCATCCCGCTTTGTGATAAGTAGGCACTCCTTGCCGTTTTCATCATCGGTCTCAATATGAAAACCATTGGCGCGGATGTCTCTAAAGCTCAAAAGAGTACGAGTCGACTCCGGGTACAACAACGCATCATTAATGATCAAAGTTGTTCCCATAGGAAGTATAATAGTGGCTCGTCCGAAGCCAACTATGTGCGAACCACAGCCGGCGATTGTCATAATACATCCCGGAGAATTTTTAATAGACTCAAAGTACTTAGTTTCTCGTAAAATGGTATATGTAGTTGCGCTATCGGCAAGGCACGTTTCCTCCATTCGGGCGCCACACGTGTTCTAAAATATGACATATAATTAATGTAATGAGGAAAATGCTACATTAATAACAAATGCACACATTCTAGAACATAACATACTATCATGTATAAATAATGGAATAAATGAATAAATGTCATCCAATCGCCAAAGTAAAGAATAAGTTTATGCTCTCATAGAGCTTACAACCAAATCGAATTTATTCGAATTTATTGTATCAAATCACGGAATCATGATAACCAAAGAGGTATGCTAAGTAGACTCGGTGAAGAAGCCATTGACCTCAGCCGCAATCTCCATACTAGTGAGTTGATCCTCCTTAGAAATCATCTTGGAGGCAGCATTAACATCTGGTTGCGGCACCGTCGAGGTGACCATGTGGTCAACCTCCATGGCAACGTTGGCGTCACTAGAGACCGCCAAAGCCGCCGTGATGGGCACCACGGGGGTCGCCACGATGGGTGCAGCAGGGGGCATAGAGATCATCACGGGTGCTGCCATGGGCACCGGTGGTGCTCCCTCCTGAACCAAGGCGAGGTGCGTCTCACGCGCCTTGCGAGCCTTGTATGCATCAACGACCTCCTGTGGCGCGCGACACTGGCGGGAGAAATGCTCCACCGAGCCACACCGGAAGAAGTCCTGAGGCCTCTGCCCCCCCTTGCCCGGCTTTTGCTGCTTAGCCGGGGCGGGGGGTTGAGGACCCTTCTTCTTGCCCTTGCGGCCCCTCTTCTTCTGTTGAGGCTTGCGGACTTTGAGAGCATTCACCTCCTGGCGAGAACTCCCCCCAAGTGGTTGCGCGACAAAGTTCTTTTTCAGAACCTCGTCATGCGCCTCTGCCACCTAGAGGACGTCAATCAACTCTGAATACCTCGTGTAGTTGCCCTGGCGGTAGTTCCGTGCGGACAGGACCGCGTCAGGGTGGAAAGTGGATAGGGTTTTCTCAATCTTCTGAGTGTCGGTAATCTCAGTACCACACATCTGAAGAGTCGCACAAATCCGGTGCAGAGCCGAATTGTACTTCCCAGCCGTCTTGAAGTCCGCAAACCTCAGATGAATCCACTCTGCCTCTGCACGTGGCTTAACAATGTACTTCAGCCGCTCAAACCGTTTCTTAAGAGCGGTCCAATGGCCAGAAGCACTCCGCTCAGCCATATACTCGTCTTTCAGAGTAGGTGACAGGTGATGACAGAGAAAATGCAGAGCCTGCGCATTCTCAGTTTCGAACTTGGGATCAGTGGGGGCCAGCTAGGTCCCCTTACCGATCGCCCTCAGGAGGGTTTTGCCCTGGAGAAAAATCTCACAGTCCGAGGCCCATGACAGGTAGTTCATCCCCGTCTGGGCCAACTCAGCAAACTCCTTGTTGACAATTCCGGCCATCTGCAATTTATGCAAAAATCATGAGATTACAGCAGGTAATCTTGTGCACAAATGTGATGTTGATAAACTTATTCAATAAAAATGATGTTCCATTATTTAAAACACGTTCTTATATGACTTATTTAATGATTAAGAGTGCAAAACAATTAATCTACAGTAGCAAAATCATACAATAAAGACATGTTTACAAGATATAGCATGTTAAGCGCATTTTGTACGTGATAAATAACCCAAATTTTGAATTCCCGAGACATTTTATAGCCCAAATACGCGTTTTTCGGCAAAAACAGACAGTTCCAGGGACTTATACATAAAATATTGCAACAGGAATATAGTCGCATAAATCTACTATACTGCGGGGGCTAAAACACAAATAATCCGCGCTACAGTCGGCGCCAGCCTTGTTTATATATATGGAGGTGCCCCACGGCCACGGCCCATCCGGGCCCAGCAGCCAGCGCCTGGCCAGTCCACCTGGCCGGCCCATCTGGCCCTCACCCGAGGCGTGCTAGGGTTCCTAGCGCCCGAGTGGGCAGGGAGGCGGCAATGGGCACGCCATGCGGCTGCGGCGGCGGCGCCATGGCGCGTGACAGCGACGGCCGCGGTTGCGGCGGCCACGCCGTGCGACGAGGGCTGCGGTGACCACGGCCACGCGACGGCGGCTACGACGGTCACGCCACGCGACGCGGCTGCGGTGACCACGGCCACGTGACGGCGGCTGCGGCGGTCACGCCAT
>NC_041392.1:87262468-87308379 GCF_002162155.2 Triticum dicoccoides | reverse complement strand
ACGCGACGCGGCTG
The DNA here is from genome assembly GCF_002162155.2 of Triticum dicoccoides. NCBI lineage: Eukaryota > Viridiplantae > Streptophyta > Magnoliopsida > Poales > Poaceae > Triticum > Triticum dicoccoides. The sequence continues at coordinate 87,308,365 of NC_041392.1, read as the reverse complement.
CGGAAACCACGGCCATCGGGGCGTGTGGCGCGCGAGCACGCGCCAGCAGGGCGCGGTGGCTGGCCATCGGGGCGCGGCGACGAGCTGGCTAGCGGGACGGCGGCGGCGGCAGCGTCAGCAGGACGCGGCGCGACACGCGCGACCAGCAGGATCGCGGCCGGCAGATGGCTACGGCACGCGGCCAGCAGGGCCATGGCGACGCCGTTGATGGCTTGGCACTACATCATCTGGACGCCGGCCTCGGGATGCAGATCTTCGTCGCGTTCATCCGGAACTCCGACAGCGCATCGCACATCTGGTGCTTTTGCGGCGGTACCGCGACCATCTGGGTCACGATCTGTACCGACTCCCTATAGTGTAGTCAACAAGTTCCTCTTGATCCAAGAACATTGACTTTGGTCGGCAACCTATTCGTCAGCTCGGTTCTTGGGAGGAAAATCCACACTATAGGTTGATTAAATCCGGAAAAAAGATTAATCGCAAAAACGGAATCGCAAGAACATGAGGAATTCATTTTTGCAAAAGTGGAAGTCGGATCTTATACCTCCGCGGGATTGACGAAAGCCTGCGGGATGCAGGCTTGAGCAGACTTGACGAAGAGTTGATGGAGCAAAGCGTGCTGATAACGTGTTCCGCAACTCCGCCGGCGAGTCCGGTCCGAGGTTACAGAGCGAGAGCGAGTGTCGTAGACAAAGTAGTTAAACATGCAAAAGTAGATGACAGAAAGAAATATGAAGGAGACTATCTTTATTAATCGTTATAATGATTGCTCTTCATTGCTTTATATAAGAGTAGAGGGGCAAGAGATAAGTATCCACTTAACCAAAAATGTGGAACGGGGAGGGGCCAGCCCGTGTGTATCGCACGCGGCCGCGGCCACCCCTCGGACCGCGGTCACCATGTGCCGTCATCGGCCCCGCTGCGGATCCCCCGCGTGCATATACTAATTTTTTTTTTTGAGGAAACGATAATTTTTTTAAGAAAACGGTGCATATACTAATATACATCGCGCATCAATCTCATGTTCCCCTGATCCCCTCCACCATTCACCAAGGTGATATACACATCCATCTGCCAAATTCACTGACTTTCACTACTCCTTCCGTTTCAGTATACAAGTTCTGTGCGTATATCTAGGTTTGAAAATACATAACACAAAAATTGTACGGTTTGAAAATAGAACATCTAAAGTTTATATTGATATATTTTTTGTAATATATGATTTGTATTAGGTTGGTCAAATTGACGATCTAGAAGTACATGCATGCCCTGTAAACTGAGAGAGAGGGAGTAACAAAACTATCGATCCCTTGACATGGCTTGATTTTTTAACCTGACGCCCGCGCACAGATGCACGAGACGTGCTGAACCGGGACGGTGATGGGAACTGGCTGCTCCTCGGTGACGTGCCATGGGGTAGGTTGATTTTTCTTCGTAACGAAGGCAAAAGATTTGTCTTATTCATTAATTAAGCTGAAAAGAATTGGCCAATTAATTAGTGGAAAAATGAGCGACCATCACATACCGTTGAGCGGCACACGCCACTCCGAGGAGGACCTCATCGAGACAATACAATGATGTCATTGTCATCACTTCTCCCCTAAAGACGTCATCGACACCCCAATCTCTAAGAAACCACTCTGGCTTTGTCAAAGACGATCGTCGAACCAACCCTCACTGAAAAGGAAGATCCGCGCCAGACCTCAGCCACCGTGACAAGACAACGCAGCTCCGACACCAACAGAGAGCTACGGTGGAGATCACCGGACGGACCACCTGCTACTCGTCATCGTACGTATTCCATAGGGCCCTGCCACCGCAACTCTGACTTCACAGCAATAAACCTGCCAAGGCCATCCCACAAACACGCTGGAGAAGAGCCGGCTATCACAGCCCATGTCGTGTCTCCTACATAGCTCCCCGTGACACCGTTGCCACAGAAGTCTGAACGCCAACACCAACTCTATCCACAGGTCCGACTTGTCGGTGCCCTGCTCGAAAGATGAAGCCCTCAAGAGAGAAAACAACATCAAAAGTGTCGCCAACGTCTGAACACAAAGGATCAAGGGTTTCCCCCATAGCTGCAGCGACGACTAGATCCGTGCAGGAGGGGTGCAGCAGCAATGCAGCGATGCCTCCAAGAAGATCAACAACGCTCGCAACCATCGCCATCGTTGGTCACGACACTTAGTCGAGACAGGGTCTTCACCCAAGCTCCACAAACACCCTCCGTCACACATCAACCGCCACCCAATCTGCCCGCCGACAAAGAAGCGCCTAGATCCACCACAGCCAACCGCACCTCACAGAGGCCACCAGTGGTCAAACTCCATCACGAGGCGCCAGAATCATCAATGATCGACCGGACGCGACGTGAGCCGTTGATCCCCACCGAGCACCAAGCCGACAGGGAGTAGAGGAGTGTTGCTCGACGCCAAGAACCGCCATGGTTCCGGGCAGCAGCCGTATGTCAACGCCGCCGACACGCTTCATGCGCACCATTGTCAGGTGCGCCGACACGCTCCGCGACAAGCCAATCAACCCGTACTTATCATGAATCTTCAACCTGGCGACTGAATCTTTGCTCTCCATCATCCCACTCCATGGAGAGACTCGGTGTTGTGCACGCATTGAGTGATGGGGCTGCTCAGTGGTGATGCTCAATCCTCCCAAACCGGATTAGTTCCCGTTTTCTCTTTGTTTGGGGCTTGTTCTGCTATGCCCTCAGCTTTTATTATGTACTACTTGCACTTGGACCGACCATGACTTGTTGTTGGATGCTTTGGGTTGTTGCTTTTATAATTTAAAGCGGGGAAAATCATTTTTCGCAATGGTGATGCTCAAATGCTTTGAGCTTCCAATGGGACTCGTGCGGTTTCGTAGATTCCAGCCAGGGTCGGTCGTGCGTGCTTTCTGGACACAAACAGACGGGCCGATCTTTTCATGAGTGTGCGGGTGGGTCGGTTTCGTTCGTTCGTTGTACCCGGCTAGTGATTACCTGGAAGCTCCGAACTTGCTTTTGTTTTTGGCGCGTCGGCGGTCTAGACTTGGTACCACGTAGTACCGACACGGCCACTTCTGCAGGGATGCAGGGTTCAATGGACCAGCTGCTGCTAATCACAAAACAAGTCAATCCACTTAGAGTTAAATACCTGATCCTGACCGGCACAACGGGTGTTCTAAAGTGTATCCTTGGTTGTTTTCCTCGAGTGGTGTTGCGTCCATGGTTCGTGCTGCATCGGCTTGATTCTTCGGCGAAAGCCTTTGACCTTTGGTGTTAAGATGCCACATGCACCTTAAGAGTGCTTTTGACATTAATGTAGTGTCAAAAACGCTTTTATATTATGAGACGGAGGAAATAGTACAGTAATCATTTTGTGCTCCTTTGGCGGTAGCATCAATCGTGCGTTCGCGTTCATTAATCGTAACACGAACATCGCGTCGTGTCGCACGGGAACTGTCCATGCATGCATTTGGACAAGTGAAGTCAGGGCGCTCATTTTGGTCGTATCAGAGACATTCGCCGTTTGCTAAGCCCAGTGGAAATCGACGTTGCAAGCACGCCCAACTTTTTGACAAACGGAAGTTATAAAAAGAAACCTTTTGACAAACGGATCTGCCTTTGTTAGTTATCCTGTGTCCAGTCAGAAGTTTGCACTTGCACCCGCACACACATGCGTGTCGAAACAGTGGACGCGTGAGAGATATGCGTACTACTACCACGCACTGAGATAAGGAGATGAATTTACCCTTGATCCCTGACACCGTGTTGCCTCCCATGGCTGTTTGTTCCATGCACGGACCACGGGCACCATGTGCCGGAGCAGCTAGCTCAAGGTTTTCAACGTGATCACATCAAGCGGAACACAGTGGAAGGGAACCGAGGGAGGCATCGGAGTCATGGAGCTGGAGCTGGGGCTCGCCGCACCCAACTCCGCGGGCCGGAAGCGGCGGTCGGCGGAGGCGTTCGGGGCTCCCGAGGCGGCCACACTGCCGCTCTTCGTGCGCGTCGCGACGGCGGCTGGGAGGTGACCAGCAAGCGAGTGCTCGATCGATCGTTCCTTGACCGCTCGTGTCAGACGCAAATGCACCGACAACGCACCATGCATTTCTGCTGTGGGTCCGAGCGACGTACGCTATATGTGTCGGAGGAAGAGGCTGGTTGGGTGGCCGCCGGTGAAGAGCTCGCAACGCCCGCGCAGCAACGAACGGCCACGTGGAGGTGGAGATGGAACGGAAGGGGTGCCCATCGGGAGGAGGCTCCACGACACGCTCCGCTTCGTGTTCCCCTCCTCCACCGTTCACCAAGGTGATGATGATACATCCGTCTCCAAAATTCATTGACTTTCACTGACAAAACTCTATCCCTTGACATAACTTGACGCCCGCGCGTAGATGCACGAGACGCGCTGAACCGGGACGCCCACCGCCATGATAGTCGCACTCACACGACATTCTTGGTCACCTGCGAGGGCGATGACGTGGACAGACTGCTCGCCGGTGACGTGCCATCGGGGGTAAGTTGCCTCATTCACGTAGATGCATACGGCCCTGGCATCAGAACAATAGGATATTTTTTTTACCATGCATCTATAAACTGTCCTACTAGCATATCGAACTGGCAACGGTGTTTAATTCATCACCTGCAGGGACTTTGAGAGGTCGGCCAAACGTCTCAAGATATACTCATAGGAGTACCAAAGTAGTCATGTAAACCGCCGCCCGTGGTAAGTTTGGCCGTCATGGAGCAATCGATCTGTAGGCATGTGAATGACGGTCTAGCTCACTGCATAATTTACGTTTTGTACCAACGTTCCTCCCCGGTACCAATATCCACACAGTCTCCGACCTAATTGACTCTGGAAATTGGAGTTGAAGAACTGGGTTAGTAAGATCAAACTTTATGCCACCAGATGCAGATGCAATCTTGAACATACCACTCAGATATGGTGGAGGTGAAGATTTTTGGGCGTGGGCTCATGAGAGGTCGGGGATATATTCTGTCAAATCCGCGTATCGTGCTCTAATGACTCGCAACGAGTGACAAACTCTAGAGGAAGGGACGATCACTGAATCTTCAGAGATTGATAAACAGATGTGGGCACGGCTATGGAAGCTCAAAGTTCTGCCCAAGGTTAGGGTTTTTTGGTGGCGAGTACTCCGGGGAATTATACCGGTGGAAGCCACGCTAAAATACCGCCATATTGCGACCGAGGCTCGATGCAAGGTATGCAAAGATGCATATGAGGACATGTTTCACGCACTCATCAAGTGCTCTCATGCCCGCAGCTTCTGGACTGAAACTCGACCGTGGCTGAACACCAAGTTACCAGAACTCCACCCCCTCACTTGGTGCAAGGACATTCTGTGTGACTCCTGATTCGTGGAGGAAGACCGGGCCAAGATCATCACTGTATGTGGGCTATATGGACATCTCGCGACAATATAACACATGACAGGATTAGTCTGAAACCGGTTCAATCCTTAAAGCGCATTAGGGAAACTCTAATGTTATTGGAGCTACCGATGGAACATATCAGAACCTTACCTGGCTATGGATGGAGACCACCGGACCCAGACTACATCAAAATCAATACGGATGGGAGCGTGTCTCTGTATGGAAACAGAAGCGGGGCGGGTGGTGTTGCACGGACCTCCTCCGACCTCATTGCTACCTGGAGCAAGCCGCATGAGAACATCACGGATCCACTTATCGCAGAAGCACTGGCCCTGCGAGATGGCGTCATCTTTGGCAAGCTTCGGGGTTTTCGCGGGTGACCCTCGAGGTCGACTGCTTGGAGCTGGTCAGCTCTGGAACTCGCGACATTTCTCGCGCTCTCTTATAGCGCCTATCCTTCTCGAAATTGGAGGGCCGGCCAAATCATTTGATTACTTTGACATTCATCATGTAATGAGACAATCCAATACCTCAGTTCACCTGTGTGCGAAACATGCAAGCACTCTAGGCGTGTCTGACTGTTGGATGAACTCTTCCCTCGGCTTCCTCGTGACTAGCCTCATGGCTGATCGCGCTGGTGTTGTTAGTGATTGAATAAAGCTCGATGATTCCCGCAAAAAAATAGTTTCTAATAATGAAGCACCATGGAGATGGACACGTTGCTGGTCATCACTCTTGCAACTTGCGGTGCGGTTTCGTACCGTACATACCGTACCAAAGCATGGGAAAATTTCTTGCTTCCGTCTCCGTAGTGCACGACCGTTCTGTACATGTTGCGTACGGAGCATGCTGAGCATACATATCCAGTCAGTGCTACTACTGTTCTGAAGATGCTGAGTGCACGCAGGTAGTGCCAGTGCACTATCATGTTACATTTTAATTTGCATGTGGACATTTTGTAACGGAAGGCTATACTAGTCCGTTCAGTGAAGTCTGATTTAAACTTTGAGTTTGTAGAGCTCGTCCGAGATGAACCCTCACCTTCAAATCTCTGAATCCATACTCTGTACTTTGTAATCCCGGTCATTTTTAACCTTAAGGTCGTATCCCAATAGGAAAGGGCCGGGATTGATGGATTAAGCAAAACATGTGTGTGTGTGTGTGTGGCCTACTTGTCTGTGGGAGAAATAAAGTGTGAGACCCACTTCTCAACAGGAGAAATAAATAGCAAGATGAAAATGAAAAGAATAGGATACAGACCAGCGAGCAAGATCGAGCTCTGCCCCTGTTAACCATCCCAACTAACTAACTTTCGTATGTCTAAAAAAATCATATAGGATTGGCGCCTTCACATTGATTGACCTGCATGCACAACCGGCCACCGCCGCCATGAGAGAGGGACGGAGCGGGCGTTGCAGTGTGGCTCGGGAGCTAGGACGGCGTACTCGACGGCAGTAGGCAGGAGCGGGCAAGTGCGGATGCACGACGGCTGCAAGTACGTACTCCAAGCTAAGTTAGCAATCCCAGCTTTTCCCAGAACATCATCAAATCCCCTCCTAAAAGAGTGTCAAGGCTAGAAACGATTGGGATTATAAAGTACTGGGTATAGACTTCAGGGACTTAGAGGTGAGGGTTCATCTTCGACAAGCTCTACAAATTCAAGGTTTAAATCAGACTTCACTCCTAGTCCGTTCGATCGGGACGACTGGTTGCAAAACTCTATTCCGGTTCCATGGTCAAAACCCTAATCGCCCAGGCGCCGCCAGGCGCCGTCATGAATCGATCTGCAGGCCTGTAGCTGACTATCGACCCCACTGAATAACCTACGTTTTGTACCTTCGTTCCTCCCCGGTACGTGTAGCTTTAGTTTGGCGCTTTGGTTTCGTACGTATATACTGTTCCAGAATCTCTTTCTTCCGAATTTCAAAAAAAAAAGAATCTCTTTCTTCCGTTTCCATAGTGCACGGCCGCGAGCTTAGCATACATATCCAGTCAGTGCTACTACTGTTCTGAAGATGCTGAGTGCACGCAGGTAGTACCAGTGCACTACCATGTCACATTTTAATTTGCATGTGGACATTTTGTAACGGAAGGCCATACTAGTCCGTTCGATCGGGACGACTGGTTGCAAACGTGACCGGCAGAACTGTTGAAAAGATAAACAAGTAGTAAATCGAATCTGTATGCTCTAGCTCTTTTTTTTTGGAGGGATGTGTGCTCTAGCTCTACAAACACCCCTGTCCCCGATCGCCACAGCGCGCCGCTCATCGGTTGCAACGATGTATCCAACGTGAGATGCGGCGCACTTCTCTGTCAAAGAAAGATGCAGCGCGGTTCCAATTGGGCACTTGCAGAGAACGTCACATCGATCGGAGCCGGGCAGGTGCATGCACGTCCAGAGCGGCCGGACGACCGCTCGATCTGGGCCGTTGGGTGCGTGACGCCGACCGACTAAGTCGGTTTCATTCATATATATACTAGATGATGATAAACGTCAGCATCCCAATTTGTTGTTTTATGCTCTCGACAGAGCTCAGAAACGCAAGTTTACGCCGCCACCGAACAGGTCAAGCAAACAATCAGAGAACGGTCAGCGCCACTGTTTTGAAGGTGTTGGGTGCAAGCAGGTACTACCTCCCTCACGGTTTAGAAGGCGCGCTTGGAAATTCTCTGAGACCTAGGTGGTTATCTATTGGTTGTGAGATGAACTAAAAAATAGCATTCACACTACACATGCATATAGAAATAGTATATCAAAGTACTAATTAGCTACTAGAAATAAATGCAATGTGCCATAAACCTTGTCTATTATGAAAACGCACGCAAATTTAACCGTGCCTTTTAAACTGTGATGGAGGGAGTAGTACCAGTGCAGTGCAGTAGTGTGTCACTTTTTAATTTGCAAGCAGCTATTTTCTGACGGAAGGCCGGGCTGTTCTGCCCCGGACGACTGGGTGCAAACCGGACGGACAAAACTGTTTGAATGTTTGAGAAGGAGAAGAAATAAATCGAACGAATTGGTACAAAAGCTCTACAAACATCGCTCTCTGCGGTCGCCACAGCTCGCATCTATCCAAAGTAAGATGCGGCCGGCACCGTGCGTTCTCTTTCAAAGAAGAAGATGCAGCACCCCCTCAAAAAAAAAAAAAAAAGGATGCAGCACGGTTGCAATTGCAATTGGGCACTGGCAGAGAACGTCACGTTGGAGCTGGACAGGTGCATGCACGTACGTACATGCATGGACCGTGTGCGACGCAGACGTGCAGAGCGGCCGGTCGACCGCTCGATGTGCCGTGCAGTGCGATGCGTGCGTGCACAACGCCGACCAGACGGTCTTCGCGCGTGCACGTGCGGTCGCAACAACGAACGCCAATTTCACATCCGGCGAACGCAGCTCGTTTTTTCTGTCGAGAGTGCATCTTTCCGGCTTAGTCTGCTTTTTCCGAAAGTCATCTAAACGCTCTTATATTTATTTATCAGGCCTTATTCGGTTTGGCAGGGTTTGAAGAGGCTTGAAGGGGATTGAAGGGGATTAACCGAACATGGCCTTAAGGAAGTAGTTCCGTTCACCGATTTGGTGTTTTTTCTCGTTTCTACTCCATAGTCTGGTGTCCAAGCTAGTGTGATGGTTTCTGGCGACGAAACTGAGGCATTAGCATTTCCTATAGAAAAAAAACGTCTGAGGTTGTCCCGATCATGCACCCATACGAATCCTACAATAGTGCCAATCAACAGATCCAGCCCATAAAAGAAGAGAACATGATACGAGCGTCAACGCCGAATGTTAAGCTAGATGATACGCGGATCTCGGAACTCATACACAAACACACATGTTGCTTTCGGAATCTCAGCATCCCAATTTGTTTTCATCCCCACGACAGCCCAGGAATGCAAGTTTACGCCGCCACTGACCTGAGCCGGTCAAACAAACAATCAATCAGATGCATGGCCCCGGCCGGCAGCTTGTTTTGCCTGTTTGTTTCTCCAAATCCGCAGAGTTTCCCCGGCAGCTTGCTTGCTCACTCACCACCCACCTGTTTTGATCTTACCCCAACTCGCACAAAACCTGATTGATGTCGACTCGAACGGCAATTACCAGATCCCATGAAACTTCTCACAAGCTGAACTAAACTTGTCACCCGGTTCAACGGGGAGCGATACGAGGTCGCCGGCGTCCCCCCACGCGCGATCCGGATAGTTCGGCGACCGATGATTGGCTCCATCCATGGATTTTCATGGACTCCCGTCCCATGCATGATTCCATCCACTCGGAAGAAAAATGAAACAAGTAGAGTACTCCTGGTGCGGCCGGTCGACACCTGGTCCGTCCACGGACGGACCGACTGCGACGTCCGACGCCACACGAATCTTCCAGGGCGGCTCCTAAGCGGCGTAATCAAGTGCCGACACACGCGCATCATTAGGCCGATAAGACGCAGCATCACCCACGCCACGCACTAATCCCCCGGCGGGCCCACGCTAAACCCAAACAAACCTCGTGAGCACCGAGCACCGGTCCACTCCACTGACGCCCATCATATGCCGTACACACGAGGCATCGCACGCCCGAGCGCCTGGCTCGCCCTGGCGGTGGCCGGCGCGCGGCAGCCGGCAAGGGGGCGGCGGGCCCGCCACCGCCTGGTCTCGTCCACGGCACGCCGACACGAGGGGTGGCGCACCGCGATACGCCACCGGCCACGTCGGCGGCCCACCACCGCCTAAACGCGGACACGAGGGGAGGCGCACCACGAGACGCTACGGCGGCGGCGGCTGGCTGGTGATGTTGCCTCTTCTTTTGAGGCGGGTGGGAACTGGGGCCTGGCCGTGTTCGGCGTTCCTTTCGAAAAAGCACACGGAATTGCACTGCCGCTGCCGCTACTTTCCTGGAATCCGGCCATGATGATGTGGGAATCAAGATGAAGGAACGGAGACGAAAGAGAGAATGCGTGCATGGAATGATTCCTGAAGTTTTTGTTTGCCGGTATCTTCTTCCTTTACAAACACTCTTATATCTGCTGCAGGTTGTAGGTACATGGCCATGCACCTTGCTTAGTTGCATGCCCATGCCCATGCCCATGCCCAAGCACGCGCACGCACTCACACGCCCCGAGTCTACTGCTACCAAGCTCGCCGTCGCTGACAGTCCAGGCCCTACTTAGTAACCCCCTGGCCGAGCTGACGGCAACGTCGCGGCTCCATTATTGGTCGGGTCGGCCCCCGAGCTCGCCCGGCATTTCACCGAACACCTTGCGTGTCGGATCCACGCTTGCTTCCCCATGCCTTCTTGCTCACTGAGATGGTTGATGCTCTGCTACTGCTAGCTAGCTCGCTGCTGATTGCTGCTAAGGACTAATTAAGACGCACTAGTACTAGGTATGTAGGCGGTGGTGGTGGTCGGAGGAGGAGAACTGAAGAATCGGCGGGGGTTTACTCGTCGTCGTCGGTGTCGGGGGTGGGCTCCCGGTTGAGGTCGGGGTTCTTGGGCCGGCGGCGCTGGGACGGCGACGGCGGGGCCGGAGGGGCGACGACGCCGATCCCGCCGGAGTGGAGCGCGTCGACGCGCGCGCCGACCTCGGCGGCCTTCTTGCGGATGGCGGCGGCGGTGAGGTCCCCGGGCGCGGCGGCGGGGGCGCCGTCGAGGAGCTGGTCGGGGAAGTTGAGGCGCGCGGAGCGGCCGCGGAGGTAGAAGACGGCGGTGTCGTAGGCGCGCGCGGCGGCGACGGCGGTGGCGTAGGAGCCGAGCCAGATCCGCGACCGCTTGTTGGGCTCCCGGATCTCGGCCACCCACTTGCCCCACTTCCGCATCCGCACCCCGCGGTACTGCCTGCCCGCCCCTCCTCCGCCTCCTCCCCGCCCCACGACGCCGGACGGCGGCGCGCGGGCCGAGAGCGGCTGCGCGGGCGTGGGGCGCTGCTGCGGCGGCGCCGGCGCCGGCGGGTAGAAGGCGACCGTGGCTTCCCTCTCCATGGCGGCGCCCGCGAACGCACCCAATTCGGCGGCGGCTCCTAGGGGGTGGGCTGGTTGGTTGCTGCTGCGGCGTGGGCGCTCTGCCGCTCTGTGTGTGTCGGCCCGGCCCCTCTCTCTCGCTCTCCACTGGTACTGGGCCTAGGGTGCGGCGGGGTGGGGTTATAAATAGAGTGGATTAAGTGCGTGGCGCGGCGCGGCGCGGTGGGGATTAGCGGTGTCGAGTTGGTGGGTGGGCGATTTGGGATTAGGGCCAGTGGTGCGGTGATTCATCGAAGGCGCTGGATGGGTTTCTCTCTCCGTCTTTCCAGCCGGTGCGTGTCGTGAGTGTCTCGCCGTCTGTAACACGGAAGTGTGCTCCGTAAAAAGTAGTGACTGGAGGTCGGCGCTGGCTGGCCCGTGCAGCCCTGAGATTCTTGGATCGGCATCGTCCCGTCTTGTGCGGTACTCGATCGAGTCAGGTGTGCTGTCCGATCGGTCCTGTGACTTATCCAGGGGATTTATTTAGTAGTGGAGGGTGTCGATGGCTCCTCACTTGGATCCACGCCACGCAACAAGATTCTGATCGTGATCGAGGTAATTGACAAGGTTTTCAGCCGTTGCGGTACTTGATCGAGGTAATTAACAAGCTTGTGATTGACAGCACGAGCCTCGATCGGTCGACCGCAGATATCCCCCGCGAGACGACCCGACGCCCGGTACGCGCCGCGCTAGCCGGTCGCGGAGTGCGCCCGGCCCCACCACCGTCTAACGAGCGGGAAAGTCTAGGCGGCTAGCCGGCGCGAGATGCACGAACGAACGCCGTGGATCTCCATGTCGGCCGCGGCCGCCACGTGCGGCGTCGCGTCGGACGGCACGACGAGAAACGAAACCCATCTGACCTTCGTGCAGAGAGGGAGCACGGTGGACTGAGCTAGCCCGCGCGGCGGGAGAGCGGGGGCCACGTGGACGGACGCAGGGGGGCGCCGACGAGGGGGAGGCTCGCGGTCGCGGCTGGGATACGGCACGGGGGCGAGGTGGCGCCCGCGCGGGGCCGTGGCGCGCCGCTGGGGTCCCCGACAAAGACGGCGACCGCGACGGCGTTGCTATCCACCCATCCATCCGTCCTCTCGGGCCCGCTCGGTTTGTTTGGGTAGGTGGTGGCGCCTGCCTGTGCCTGCGCGGGTGGGGCCCGGAGATTCGTCGCCGCCTGCCTCGTCAACTTTGGGCGAACGGTTTGGTTTGTCCTGGCCTCGGGTTTGTTTATTGCTTGAGCGGCTGCCGTTGGACGGTGGCCGGCCCGCCCGCCCGCCGGGTGACGGACTCTCACTGTGAGGCGGTGAGCGAGCGAGCGACCGACCGACCCACCGGCTAGTGGTGACGAGTGGTTTACTGGTGATGGTGAGTCGTTTCTTCTAGTACCTTCTTCGGGAGGAGACGAATTTCGGGCTGTTTGATGCTACGCGCCTACGTCGGTCGGGCTAGATGTTTTTCCATCCCGCTTCGGGTCAATGGAACATTCTAGATTTACAGCTGCTGCTGCTAACCGTTTACCTGCCTCGTCGGTCTAAAATTCGGGTCAACGGTTATTCGTTCTCTTGCAAAAAGTTTTCTTTCCAAAAAGATCAGACCTATCATAAATATTCACCCGAAATACAGAAGTACCTCAAACATAAAAAAAATTACATCGATGTTCATCGACCACCGGACAACCATTACCGTCACCAGGACGAGCCGCCGACATGCTGCTGTCACCGCTCCCATATCGGAGCTGACCTGACCTTGTTGATGACAACTGAAAAATCTTCGTGCACGTGCTCCTAAAGACCAGTGTCCCGGAGCCTGGAAGACTGGCCCGAAGAAGAAGCACCGTCATCCGTCCAAACGCCACCCCTGCGAGGACTAAAACCCTACCTATCAGAGTTGAGGCACCAGAAATCCCCTCCCCGCCACCGGCCGCTGGGGCTGTAGGCTAGTGGAAGGGGGATCCACGGGCTCGCTAGCGGAGACCGAGGGGAGGAAGGCTTTCCCTAGTCGCTTTGCGAGAGGGAAAAAGAAATGTTCCGACTAACACCTTGCAAAATATCCTTGATTTGTGAAGGTTTGTTTATTCATTTCATATTCAACAAGTAAAAGTATACGAAAACACTAAAAATCTGACATTAGATTTTTGGGATGATAAATTTGACTTTTTTCATGACAATTTATATTGGCACGATGATTGAAAATTTTGTTTGCAAGCACGCCAATTTTTTGATAAAAAGTTAAACTAAGACATGTCGTATTCATCAACTGAACTTGCCACCATCGAAAAACATAACCATGAAAAATGTTTGGTTACATGGTAAAAAATCCGACGTCAGATATGTAGTGGAGTCAGCGAACCCTAAAAAAATATAAAGTAATTCTGCGTATTAAAGTTCTTTGTTGCAGCTGCATATGAATTTTTTTGGGAGAGAAAAACTTTCTATCTATTTATCAACTATCAAGATAGTACAAAGAACACCAGAAATAACAAAATAAACCCACGTGCATAGATCACATAACGACGACTGCAACAACTAGAGCGAGTCGAAGGCACACCGCCGTCTTCGCCCATCTCTCATCGAGCCAAGTAAATCTTGTTGTAGTAGACAATCAAAAAGTTGTCATGTTAAGGCCTCGTATGACCAACGCATTAGAACAATAACCACCCCAATGAAAAAAGATCCAAAGAATCTAACTTGTAGACACACGAATATAGATGAATGAAAACAGAATCCACGCAGATCCACTGAAGACAAACGCTGGCTGAATCCAGCGAGACCCGCCTGAGAAAAACCTCAAGACGCCCTTCGATGGTGCTAGAAACACCACCGAAAATGAGACTAGGCAGATAGAACCTTATTCCATCTTGAGAGAGTCGCTGCCTCGTCTCTCTGTGCAGTACATAAATGTTGGGGAACGTAGTAATTTTAAAAATTTTCTACGCACATGCAAGATCATGGTGATGCATAGCAACGAGAGGGGAGAGTGTTGTCCACGTACCCTCGTAGACCGAAAACGGAAGCGTTAGTACAATGCGGTTGATGTAGTCGTACGTCTTCACGATCTGACCGATCAAGTACTGAACGCACGACACCTCCGAGTTCTGCACACGTTCAACTCGATGACGTCCCTCAAACTCCGTTTCAGCCGAGTGTTGAGGGAGAGTTTCGTCAGCACGACGGCGTGGTGACGATGATGATGTTCTACCGACGCAGGGCTTCGCCTAAGCACCGCTATGATATGATCGAGGTAGATTATGGTGTAGGGGGGCACCGCACACGGCTAAGAGATCAAGAGATCAATTGTTGTCTCTTTGGGGTGCCCCCTGCCCCCGTATATAAAGGAGTGGAGGAGGGGGAGGGCCGACCCTTTCTATGGCGCGCCCTAGGGGAGTCCTACTCCCACCGGGAGTAGGATTCCCCTTTCCTAGTAGAACTAGGAGCCCTACCAAGTAGTAGGAGTAGGAGGGAAGGAAAGGGAAGGGAAAAGGAGAAGGAAGGAAGGGGGCGCCCCCCCTAGTCCAATTCGGACCAGCCCATGGGGAGGGGTGCGGCCATCCTTTGAGGCCTTTCTCTTCTTTCCCGTATGGCCCATTAAGGCCCAATACGAATTCCCGTAACTCCCCGGTACTCTCGAAAATACCCGAATCACTCGGAACCTTTCCGATGTCCGAATATAGTCGTCCAATATATCAATCTTTACGTCTCGACCATTTCGGGACTCCTCGCCATGTCCCCGATCTCATCCGGGACTCCGAACTCCTTCGGTACATCAAAACACATAAACTCATAATATAACCGTCATCGAATTTTAAGCGTGCGGACCCTACGGGTTCGAGAACTATGTAGACATGACCGAGACACGTCTCCGGTCAATAACCAATAGCGGAACCTGGATGCTCATATTGGCTCCTACATATTCTACGAAGATCTTTATCGGTCAAACCGCATAACAACATACGTTGTTCCCTTTGTCATCGGTATGCTACTTGCCCGAGATTCGATCGTCGGTATCTCAATACCTAGTTCAATCTCATTACCGGCAAGTCTCTTTACTCATTCCGTAATACATCATCCCGCAACTAACTCATTAGTTGCAATGCTTGCAAGGCTTATAGTGATGTGCATTACTGAGTGGCCCCAGAGATACCTCTCCGACAATCGGAGTGACAAATCCTAATCTCGAAATACGCCAACCCAACAAGTACCTTCGGAGACACCTGTAGAGCACCTTTATAATCAACCAGTTACGTTGTGACATTTGGTGGCACACAAAGTGTTCCTCCGGTAAACGGGAGTTGCATAATCTTATAGTCATAGGAACATGTATAAGTCATGAAGAAAGCAGTAGCAACAAACTAAACGATCGTGTGCTAAGCTAACGGAATGGTTCAAGTAAATCGCATCATTCTCCTAATGATGTGATCCCGTTAATCAAATGACAACTCATGTCTATGGTTAGGAAACATAACTATCTTTGATCAACGAGCTAGTCAAGTAGAGGCATACTAGTGACACTCTGTTTGTCTATGTATTCACACATGTATTATGTTTCCGGTTAATACAATTCTAGCATGAATAATAAATATTTATCATGATATAAAGAAATAAATAATAACTTTATTATTGCCTCTAGGGCATATTTCCTTCAGTCTCCCACTTGCACTAGAGTCAATAATCTAGTTCACATCGCCATGTGATTTAATACCAATAGTTCACATCACCATGTGATTAACACCCATAGTTCACATCGACATGTGACCAACACCCAAAGGGTTTACTAGAGTTAATAATCTAGTTCACATGCTATGTGATTAACACACAAAGAGTACTAAGGTGTGATCATGTTTTGCTTGTGAGAGAAGTTTAGTGAACGGCCTGCCACATTCAGATCCATAAGTATTTTACAAATTTCTATGTCAACAATGCTCTGCATGGAGCTACTCTAGCTAATTGCTCCCACTTTCAATATGTATCTAGATTGAGATTTAGAGTCATCTGGATCAGTGTCAAAATTTGCATCGACGTAACCCTTTACGACGAACCTTTTTGTCACCTCCATAATCGAGAAACATATCCTTATTCCACTAAGGATAATTTTGACCAATGTCCAGTGATCTACTCCTAGATCACTATTGTACTCCCTTGCTAAACATAGTGTAGGGTATACAATAGATCTGGTACACAACATGGCATACTTTATAGAACCTATGGCTGAGGCATAGGGAATGACTTTCATTCTCTCTCTATCTTCTGCCGTGGTCGGGTTTTGAGTCTTACTCAGTTTCACACCTTGTAACACAGGCAAGAACTCTTTCTTTAATTGTTCCATTTTGAACTACTTCAAAATCTTGTCAAGGTATGTACTCATTGAAAAACTTATCAAGCGTCTTGATCTATCTCTATAGATTTTGATGCTCAATATGTAAGAAGCTTCACCGAGGTCTTTCTTTGAAAAACTCCTTTCAAACATTCCTTTATGCTTTGCAGAATAATTCTACATTATCTCCGATCAACAATATATCATTCACATATACTTATCAGAAATGTTGTAGTGCTCCCACTCACTTTCTTGTAAATACAGGCTTCACCGCAAGTCTGTATAAAACTATATGCTTTGATCAATTTATCAAAGCGTATATTCCAACTCCGAGATGCTTGCACCAGTCCATAGATGGATCACTGGAGTTTGCATATTTTGTTAGCACCTTTAGGATTGACAAAACCTTCTGGTTGCATCATATACAACTCTTCTTTAATAAATCCATTAAGGAATGCAGTTTTGTTTATCCATTTGCCAGATTTCATAAAATGTGGCAAGTCCTAACATGATTCGGACAGACTTAAGCATAGATACGAGTGAGAAACTCTCATCGTAGTCAACACCTTAAACTTGTCGAAAACCTTTTTGCGACAATTCTAGCTTTGTAGATAGTAACACTACTATCAGCGTCCGTCTTCCTCTTGAAGATCCATTTAATCTCAATGGCTCACCGATCATTGGGCAAGTCAATCAAAGTCCATACTTTGTTCTTATACATGGATCTCATCTCAGATTTCATGGCCTCAAGCCATTTCGTGGAATCTGGGCTCATCATCGCTTCCTCATAGTTCGTAGGTTCGTCATGGTCAAATAACATGACCTCCAGAACATGATTACCGTACCACTCTGGTGCTGATCTCACTCTGGTTTACCTACGAGGTTCGGTAGTAACTTGATCTGGAGTTACATGATCATCACCATTAGCTTGCTCACTAATTGGTGTAGGAGTCACAGAAATAGATTTCTGTGATGAACTACTTTCCAATAAGGGAGCAGGTACAATTACCTCATCAAGTTCTACTTTCCTCCCACTCACTTCTTTCGAGAGAAACTCCTTCTCTAGAAAGGATCCATTCTCAGCAATGAATATCTTGCCTTCGGATCTATGATAGAAGGTGTACCCAATATTTTCTTTTGGGTATCCTATGAAGATTTACTTCTCCGATTTGGGTTCGAGCTTATCATGTTGAAACATTTTGACATAAGCATCGCAGTCCCAAACTTTAAGAAACGATAGCTTAGATTTCTCGCCAAACCACAGTTCATACGGTGTCGTCTCAACGGATTTAGACGGTGCCCTATTTAACGTGAATGTAGTTGTCTCTAATGCATAACCCCAAAATGATAGCGGTAAATCTGTAAAACACATCATAGATCGCACCATATCTAATAAAGTACGGTTACGACGTTCAGACACACCCTTACACTGTGGTGTTCCAGGTGGCGTGACTAGTGAAACTATTTCACATTGTTTTAACTGAAGGCCAAACTCGTAACTCAAATATTTTACTTCTGCGATCATATCGTAAAAACTTTTATTTTTGTTACGATGATTCTCCACTTCACTCTGAAATTCTTTGAACTTTTTCAAATATTTCAGACTTGTGTTTCATCAAGTAGATATACTCATATCTGCTCAAATCATCTGTGAAGATTAGAAAATAATGATACCTGCTGTGAGCCTCAATATTCATCGGACCACATACATCAGTATGTATGATTTCCACAAATCTTTTGCTCGCTTCATTGTTCCGGAGAACGGAGTCTTAGTCATCTTGCCCATGAGGCATGGTTCGCAAGCATCAACTGATTCATAATCAAGTGATTCCAAAAGTCCATCAGCATGGAGTTTCTTCATGCGCTTTACACCAATATGACCTAAACGGCAGTGCCACAAATAAGTTGCACTATCATTATTAACTTTGAATCTTTTGGCTTCAATATTATGAATATGTGTATCACTACGATCGAGATCCAACAAACCATTTTCATTGGGTGTATGACCATAGAAGGTTTTATTCATGTAAACAGAACAACAATTTATTCTCTTACTTAAATGAATAACCGTATTGCAATAAACATGATCAAATCATATTCATGCTCAACGCAAACACCAAATAACACTTATTTAGGTTCAACACTAATCCCGAAAGTATAGGGAGTGTGCGATGATGATCATATCAATCTTGGAACCACTTCCAACACACATCGTCACTTCACCCTTAACTAGTCTATGTTCATTCTGCAACTCCCATTTCGAGTTACTACTCTTAGCAACTAAACCAGTATCAAATACCGAGGGGTTGCTGCGAACACTAGTAAAATACACATCAATAATATGTACATCAAATATACCTTTGTTCACTTTGCCATCCTTCTTATCCGCCAAATATTTGGGGCAGTTCCGCTTCCAGTGACCAGTCCCTTTGCAGTAGAAGCACTTAGTCTCAGGCTTAGGACCAGACTTGGGCTTCTTCACTTGAGTAGCAACTTGCTTGCCGTTCTTCTTGAAGTTCCCTTTCTTCTCTTTGCCCTTTTTGAAACTACTGGTCTTTGTCAACCATCAACACTTGATATTTTTCTTGATTTCTACATTCATTGATTTTAGCATTACGAAGAGCTTGGGAATCGTTTCCGTTATCCCTTGCATATCATAGTTCATCACGAAGTTCTACTAACTTGGTGATGGTGACTAGAGAATTCTATCAATCACTATCTTATCTGGAAGATTAATTCTCACTTGATTCAAGCGATTGTAGTACCCAGACAATCTGAGCACGTGCTCACTGCTTGAGCTATTCTCCTCCATCTTTTTAGCTATAGAACTTGTTGAAGACTTCATATCTCTCAACTCGGGTATTTGCTTGAAATATTAACTTCAACTCCTGGAACATCTCATATGGTCCATGACATTCAAAACGTCTTTGAAGTCCCGATTTTAAGCTGTAACGCCCCAATACCGGAGCTTCAGATGCCTTCCAGGGTTTCCGGGTTTCGTCGTGTGATTTGTTTGGTCCGTTGCATTTCATCTTTGCATCATGTGCATTGCATCATGTCATCATACAACCCGTTTTAAAACTCACTAAATAAATTGCATGGATCTTCGGTCCATTTAAACCGAGGGAATTCACATGGTGATTCTCTTTATAACATATCCTCCCGATATTAGGGAGCTATATCAAATCTTCCATTTTCGGGATCACCTATAACACACTTGCAATTTATCACATGCCCTCTTCCGCTTCAAGTTTGGTCCCCAAACTTTTCCTGTAATTTCTTTCGTCACTTCCCCGAGCTCCACCTAAATTCTCAACATTTTTGGTGCACTTCAAAACCCTAGCCCCAGTTCAAACCATTTGATTAAACTCAAATGAGTTTGAATTCATATCTTCGGATCTTGCCACTTCTAATTTTCTCGGACCATGCACATTTTTAAGAGTCCGGGAAAATTGTCCTCGTGCCCAGATTCCGCCCCTACCGTCTCTTTCTTTTCCTTCTCTTTCTCTGTTTTTGTTTTAAAAAGGAAAAGAGTGAGAGAGAGGAGGAAAGCCAGCCCAGCTGGGCCTCCCTCCCTCATGCGCCGGCCCAAGGCCAGGCCCAATCAGCAGCCCAGCCGCACCCCACTCCTTTTCTAACCCTAGCCCCGACCGGATCCCTCTGCTCGATCCCTCTCCCTTCCCTCGTTCCCTCAGCGCCGCCAGGGGCCTCGGCTCGAGCCCCTTCTCCTCCCTCGACCTTCTCCCTCCAGCGCCGCAGTCTCCCTCTCCCTCTCGTTTTCCCCGCGCCGCCACTCACTCACACGCACGCATCGAACCAGGGAGAGGAGCTCCCTTCGGCTCGCAACCTCCTGGCCAGCCGTGCCCCTCCATGACGTTGCCTTGCTGCTCCCTCCGGCGAGCGCCGCGCTGTCTCCTTGCCTTGCCTACTCTATCGGCATCAACAACAGCAGCGGTCCGACGCCCAAGCTCCTCCCCTCACGTCCCCGCAGTGGCGCTGCTTCCTGGAGGCCGCCCCTATCCCTATTCACCGCCTGCGCCTCCCTCCTCCCGCGTGCCTTCCCCTCTCCTCGAGCACCGGCCGCCACAGTAGCTTCCTCCCATCGCGACCCCACTGCTGTTTTTCCTTGCCCTGTGTCCACCTCGCGTACTAGCGCCTGACCTCCTCTAACCCACCACCAGGAACCGCCGTGCCGCTCCGGCGATCCAGCCCGCTGGCGACCTCGACCCTTCCAGGGCCTCCCTGGCCTCCCGACCCACCGCTACAGTGGTCCGGCGCCGCAGCCTCGTCAGCGCCCGTGCCTCCTCCTCCCTCCGTTCGGCCTGCACCACCGACCTTCAAGCTCGACGTCCGCCCCGGCCATCTTCTCCTGCTGCCTCAGCAACCCCTTCATGGCCAACTCCTATGAGACCTCCACCTCCTTGCTGCCCGGTGGGCCTTGTTTTTTCCCCTCTTGTGGCCGCCAAGAACCAGCAACCAGGGACATCAAGGACGCCTTCGTGGGTTCTTTCGCCAAGTACCGACGCCCGCAGATTTTGGGACACGCCAAGTTCCACTTAAAGATGTTCCACTTCATCCGATGTGGATTTCGACAAGTACCACGACGCTCGGATCCCTTGGATACATCAAGTTTGACTACACTGCGAGACGAAGAATGCCAAGTACCTCTCCGAAAATGAACGTGTACCACTACGTCCGGAGGCATCGGATCCGTCAAGTCCGAAGACCTTTAGTACCACGACAACCCCGAAAGGTTTTGCATTCGTCAAGTTCACCTTCAAAACGAGTACCTCTACCGTCGACCCCGTGGACGTCAAGTTCCTCGCCGTGACCCCGAACACCTAGGGAGTGTGTACAACTACGAAACGAGAACAACTACTTCCATTACCGCCGTCCCGAGAATGTCTACTTCCTCTACTTTGCACCGAACCCGAACCGTCCTCGTTTGCACGCTTCGAAGGTATAACCGCCGAGACGGTGACCCGCGAAACGAATGCATGTTGTGTGATGTATCATGTATGAGATGCACCCTTGTTCTCCTCGAGTCCGAAACTGTCGGTGCACATTGCCCCTCTTTCGCTTTGTCACCGACATGTGGGAACCCGGTAGTCGGGAGCACCCCACCATCTTGCTCAACTCGCTCACGTCGCTTTTCCTTTTTCACCGGCATCTCCATGAGCTACCGGAACCGATATGTCGCGTGTCATCATTTTCAGATTCGTTGTCGTGGCACCCCTTTCGTTTCCGCCATGATGACAAACGCTTCATAATGCTCATGTCAACGTTTTCATATATGTTGCATAAAAACTTGCTCATGTCATCCGCATCATGATAACAACTTCAAGTTTGGTTAAAATTGTTGTTTGCATTAAATTACTCATGCATATGGGGATTTACCGGGTTTGTTGTTTATTATATCCGGCCCCATTTAAATTGTTTAGATGGTATAGTTTTGTTATGTTTCATCTCTTGACATGCTTAACAACATTTAATATTGGTGGGTACATAACCGAGAGAGAACTAAATAATTGATGTGGTGTTTCGTCAATATGCAACGGAGTTGCATGTTGAGCCCCACTTAATTTGTAGGGTTTGTTTGTGCACTTTGCCATGCCATGCCTCTTTAAACCGGACATGCATCATACTTGATTGTGCATCATACCATGTTTATGTGGTGGTTGTTTACTATGTTGTGTGCTTCTTTCCGGTGTTGCTTCTTCGGGTTGGTTCCGATAACGTCGCGTTTGTGAGGACCCGTTCGACTACGTCCATTTGTCTTCCTCATGGACTCGTTCTTCTTCCTTGCGGGATCTTAGGAAAGATGACCATACCCTCGAAATCACTTCTATCTTTGCTTGCTAGTTGCTCGCTCTTTTGCTATGCCTATGCTGCGATACCTACCACTTGCTTATCATGCCTCCCATATTGTTGAACCAAGCCTCTAACCCACCTTGTCCTAGCAAACCGTTGTTTGGCTATGTTACCACTTTGCTCAGCCCCTCTTATAGCGTTGTTAGTTGCAGGTGAAGATTGAAGTTTGTTCCTTGTTGGAACATGGAGATGTTGTTCCTTGTTGGAACATGTTTACTTGTTAGGATATCACAATATCTCTTATCTAATTAATGCATCTATATACTTGGTAAAGGGTGGAAGGCTCGGCCTTATGCCTAGTGTTTTGTTCCACTCTTGCCGCCCTAGTTTCCGTCATATCGGTGTTATGTTCCCGAATTTTGCGTTCCTTACGCGGTTGGGTTATAATGGGAACCCCTTGACAGTTCACCTTGAATAAAACTCCTCCAGCAAGGCCCAACCTTGATTTTACCATTCGTCACCTAGCCTTTTTTCCCTTGGGAGTTGCGCATCCCGAGGGTCATCTTTATTTTAAACCCTCGGGCCAGTGCTTGTCTAAGTGTTGGTCCAAACTAGAGCCCCTTGCAGCGCCACCTCGGGGAAACTCGAGGGCTGGTTTTAGTTGTACGGATTGCTTATCCGGTGTTGCCCTGAGAACGAGATATGTGTAGCTCCTATCGGGATGTCGGCGCTGTTGGGGAACGTTGCAGAAAATTAAAATTTTTCCTACGGTTTCACCAAGATCCATCTATGAGTTCATCTAAGCAACGAGTCTAGGGAGAGAGTTTTCATCTACATACCACTTGTAGATCGCGTGCGGAAGCTTGCAAGGTGATGATGTAGTCGTACTCGACGTGATCCAAATCACCGATGACCTGCGCCGAACGGGCGGCACCTCCGCGTTCAACACACGTACGGAACAACCACGTCTCCTCCTTCTTGATCCAGCAAGGAAGGGAGGAGAGGTTGAGGGAGATGGCACCAGCAGCAGCACGACGGCGTGGTGTTGGTGGAGCTGCAGTACTCCGGCAGAGCTTCGCTAAGCACTATGGAGGTGGAGGAGGTGTTGGGGAGGGAGAAGGAGGCAACCAAAGGCCAGGGCGTTCAGGTATGAAGTCCCTCCTCTCCCCCCACTATATATAGGGGTGCCAAGGGGGGGTGGCCGGCCCTAGGAGATCAAATCTCCTAGGGGGTGCGGCGGCCAAGGGGGGTTTTCCCTCCCCCCAAGGCACCTAGGAGGTGCCTTACCCTCCTAGGACTCTTGCCCCCCTTGAACCCTAGGCGCATGGGCCTATGTGGGGCTGGTGCCCTTGGCCCATTAGGCCAAGGCGCACCCCCACACAGCCCATGTGGCCCCCCGGGACCGGTGGACCCACGGGACCCTTCCGGTGGTCCCGGTACAATACCGATAACCCCGAAACTTGTCCCGATGCCCGAAACAGGACTTCCCATATATAAATCTTTACCTCCGGACCATTTCGGAACTCCTCGTGACGTCCGGGATCTCATCCGGGACTCCGAACAACATTCGGGTTACTGCATATACATATCCCTATAACCCTAGCGTAACTGAACCTTAAGTGTGTAGACCCTACGGGTTCGGGAGACATGCAGACATGACCGAGACTCTCTCAGTCAATAACCATCAGCAGGATCTGGATACCCATGATGGCTCCCACATGCTCCTCGATGTTGTCATCGGATGAACCACTATGTCGAGGATTCGATCAAACCCTGTATGCAATTCCCTTTGTCAATCGGTACGTTACTTGCCCGAGACTCGATCGTCGGTATCCCAATACCTTGTTCAGTCTCGTTTCCGGCAAGTCACTTTACTCGTACCGTAATGCATGATCCCGTGTCCAACACCTTGGTCACATTGAGCTCAATATGATGATGCATTACCGAGTGGGCCCAGAGATACCTCTCCGTCATACGGAGTGACAAATCCCAGTCTCGATCCGTGTCAACCCAACAGCTACTTTCGGAGATACCTATAATGCACCTTTATAGTCACCCAGTTACGTTGTGACGTTTGGTATACCCAAGGCACTCTTATGGTATCCGGGAGTTACACGATCTCATGGTCGAAGGAAGAGATACTTGACACTTGCAAAGCTCTAGCAAAACGAACTACACGATCTTTTATGCTATGCTTAGGATTGGGTCTTGTCCATCACATCATTCTCCTAATGATGTGATCCCGTTATCAATGACATCCAATGTCCATAGTCAGGAAACCATGACTATCTGTTGATCACAACGAGCTGGTCAACTAGAGGCTTACCAGGAACATTGTGTGGTCTAAGTATTCACACGTGTATTACGATTTCCGGATAATACAGTTATAGCATGAATAAAAGACAATTATCATGAACAATGAAATATAATAATACTTTTATTATTGCCTCTAGGGCATATTTCCAACAGTCTCCCACTTGCACTAGAGTCACTAATCTAGTTACATTGTGATGAATCGAACACCCATAGAGTTCTGGTGTTGATCATGTTTTGCACGCGAGAGAGGTTTAGTCAGCGGATCTGCGACATTCAGATCCGTGTGCACTTTGCAAATCTCTATGTCTCCATCTTGAACATTTTCACGGATGGAGTTGAAACGACGCTTGATGTGCCTGGTCTTCTTGTGAAACCTGGGCTCCTTTGCGAGGGCAATAGCTCCAGTGTTGTCACAGAAGAGTTTGATCGGCCCCGACGCATTGGGTATGACTCCTAGGTCGGTGATGAACTCCTTCACCCAAATCGCTTCATGTGCTGCCTCCAAGGCTGCCATGTACTCCGCTTCACACGTAGATCCCGCCACGACGCTCTGCTTGCAGCTACACCAGCTTACTGCTCCACCATTCAACATATACACGTATCCGGTTTGTGACTTAGAGTCATCCGGATCTGAGTCGAAGCTAGCGTCGACGTAACCCTTTACGACGAGCTCTTCGTCTCCTCCATAAACGAGAAACATGTCCTTTGTCCTTTTCAGGTACTTCAGGATATTCTTGACCGCTGTCCAGTGTTCCTTGCCGGGATTACTTTGGTATCTTGCTACCAAACTTACGGCAAGGTTTACATCGGGTCTGGTACACAGCATGGCATACATAATAGATCCTATGGCTGAAGCATAGGGGATGACACTCATCTCTTCTTTATCTTTTGCCTTGGTCGGTGACTGAGCTGAGCTCAGTCTCATACCTTGTAACATAGGCAAGAACCCCTTTTTGGACTGATCCATTCTGAATCTCTTCAAAATCTTATCAAGGTATGTACTTTGTGAAAGACCTATGAGGCGTCTCGATCTATCTCTATAGATCTTGATGCCTAATATATAAGCAGCTTCTCCAAGGTCCTTCATTAAAAAACACTTATTCAAGTAGGCCTTAATGCTGTCCAGAAATTCTATATTATTTCCCATCAGGAGTATGTCATCTACATATAATATGAGAAATGCTACAGAGCTCCCACTCACTTTCTTGTAAACGCAGGCTTCTCCATAAGTCTGCATAAACCCAAACGCTTTGATCATCTCATCAAAGCGAATGTTCCAACTCCGAGATGCTTGCACCAGTCCATAAATGGATCGCTGGAGCTTGCATACTTTGTTAGCGTTCTGAGGATCGACAAAACCTTCCGGCTGCATCATATACAGTTCTTCCTTAAGATGCCCGTTAAGGAATGCTGTTTTGACGTCCATCTGCCATATCTCATAATCATAGTATGCGGCAATTGCTAACATGATTCGGACGGACTTTAGCTTCGCTACGGGAGAGAATGTCTCGTCGTAGTCAATCCCTTGAACCTGTCGATAACCCTTAGCGACAAGTCGAGCTTTATAGATGGTAACATTACCATCCGCGTCCGTCTTCTTCTTAAAGATCCATTTGTTTTCTATCGCTCGCCGATCATCGGGCAA
The DNA here is from genome assembly GCF_002162155.2 of Triticum dicoccoides. Taxonomy (NCBI): domain Eukaryota; kingdom Viridiplantae; phylum Streptophyta; class Magnoliopsida; order Poales; family Poaceae; genus Triticum; species Triticum dicoccoides. The sequence goes on along the minus strand of NC_041392.1, from coordinate 87,281,906 downwards.
GTCTGTCAAAGTCCATACTTTGTTTTCATACATGGATTCTATCTCGGATTTCATGGCTTCAAGCCATTTGTTGGAATCCGGGCTCGTCATTGCTTCTTCATAGTTCGAAGGTTCATTGTTGTCTAACAACATGATTTCCAGGACAGGGTTGCCGTACCACTCTGGTGCGGAACATGTCCTTGTGGACCTACGAAGTTCAGCAGTAACTTGATCCGAAGTACCTTGATCATTATCATGGTTTTCCTCTTCAGTTGGTGTGGGCATCACAGGAATGGTTTCCTGTGCTGCGTCACTATCCCTCTCAAGAGGTAGTACTTCATCGAGTTCTACTTTCCTCCCACTTACTTCTTTCGAGAGAAACTCTTTTTCCAGAAAGCATCCGTTCTTGGCAACAAAGATCTTGCCTTCGGATCTTAAGTAGAAGGTATACCCTATAGTTTCCTTAGGGTATCCTATGAATACACATTTTTCCGACTTGGGTTCGAGCTTTTCAGGTTGAAGTTTCTTGACATAAGCTTCGCATCCCCAAACTTTTAGAAACGACAGCTTAGGTTTCTTTCCAAACCATAATTCATACGGTGTCGTCTCAACGGATTTAGACGGTGCCCTATTTAAAGTGAATGTAGCTGTCTCTAGAGCGTATCCCCAAAATGATAGCGGTAAATCGGTAAGAGACATCATAGACCGCACCATATCCAATAGAGTGCGATTACGACGTTCGGACACACCGTTTCGCTGAGGTGTTCCAGGCGGCGTGAGCTGTGAAACGATTCCACATTTCTTTAAGTGTGTACCAAATTCGTGACTTAAGTATTCTCCTCCACGATCTGATCGTAAGAATTTTATCTTTCGGTCACGTTGATTCTCCACCTCATTCTGAAATTCCTTGAACTTTTCAAAGGTCTCAGACTTGTGTTTCATTAAGTCGACATACCCATATCTACTCAAGTCATCTGTGAGAGTGAGAACATAACGATATCCTCCGCGAGCCTCAACGCTCATTGGACCGCACACATCGGTATGTATGATTTCCAACAAGTTGGTTGCTCGCTCCATTGTTCCAGAGAACGGAGTCTTGGTCATTTTGCCCAAGAGGCATGGTTCGCACGTGTCAAACGATTCATAATCAAGAGACTCTAAAAGTCCATCGGCATGGAGCTTCTTCATGCGCTTGACACCAATGTGACCAAGGCGGCAGTGCCACAAGTATGTGGGACTATCGTTATCAACTTTAAATCTTTTGGCATCTACACTATGAACATGTGTAATATTACGCTCGAGATTCATTAAGAATAAACCATTGACCATCGGAGCATGACCATAAAACATATCTCTCATATAAATCGAACAACCATTATTCTCAGACTTAAATGAGTAGCCATCTCGTACTAAACGAGATCCAGATACAATGTTCATGCTCAAACTTGGCACTAAATAACAATTATTAAGGTTCAAAACTAATCCCGTAGGTAAATGTAGAGGCAGCGTGCCGACGGCGATCACATCGACTCTGGAACCATTCCCGACGCGCATCGTCACCTCGTCCTTCGCCAGTCTCCGTTTATTCCGCAGCTCCTGCTGTGAGTTACAAATATGAGCAACGGCACCGGTATCAAATACCCAGGAGTTACTACGAGTACTGGTAAGGTACACATCAATCACATGTATATCAAATATACCTTTGGTGTTGCCGGCCTTCTTATCCGCTAAGTATTTGGGGCAGTTCCGCTTCCAGTGACCCTTCCCCTTGCAATAAAAGCACTCAGTCTCAGGCTTGGGTCCATTCTTTGACTTCTTCCCGGTAACTGGCTTACAAGGCGCGGCAACATCTTTGCCGTCCTTCTTGAAGTTCTTCTTACCCTTGCCCTTCTTGAACTTAGTGGTCTTATTGACCATCAACACTTGATGTTCTTTCTTGATTTCAGCCTCTGCTGACTTCAGCATCGAGAACACTTCAGGAATGGTCTTTTCCATCCCCTGCATGTTGTAGTTCATCACAAAGCTCTTGTAGCTTGGTGGGAGCGACTGGAGGATTCTGTCAATGACCGCCTCATCTGGGAGGTTAATGTTCAGCTGGGTCATACGGTTGTGCAACCCAGACATCTTCAGGATGTGCTCACTGACAGAACTGTTTTCCTCCATCTTACAACTGTAGAACTTGTCGGAGACATCATATCTCTCGACCCGGGCATGAGCTTGGAAAACTAGTTTCAGCTCTTCGAACATCTCATATGCTCTGTGATGCTCAAAACGCTTTTGGAGCCCCGGTTCTAAGCTGTAAAGCATGCCGCACTGAACGAGGGAGTAATCATCAGCGCGAGACTGCCAAGCATTCATAATGTCTTGGTTCTCTGGGACGGGAGCGTCACCTAGCGGTCCTTCTAGGACATATTGTTTCCTGGCAGCTATGAGGATGATCCTCAGGTTCCGGACCCAGTCCGTATAGTTGCTGCCATCATCTTTCAGCTTGGTTTTCTCTAGGAACGCGTTGAAGTTCATGTTGACATTAGCGTTGGCCATTGATCTACAAGACATATTTGCAAAGGTTTTAGACTAAGTTCATGATAATAAAGTTCTAATCAAATTATGAACTCCCACTTAGATTAGACATCCCTTTAGTCATCTAAGTGTTACACGATCCGAGTCGACTAGCCCGTGTCCGATCATCACGTGAGACGGACTAGTCATCGTCGGTGAAAATTTTCATGTTGATCGTATCTTCCATACGACTCGTGTTCGACCTTTCGGTCTCCGTGTTCCGAGGCCATGTCTGCACATGCTAGGCTCGTCAAGTTAACCCTAAGTGTTTTCGCTGTGTAAAACTGTCTTACACCCGTTGTATGTGAACGTAAGAATCCATCACACCCGATCATCACGTGGTGCTTAGAAACGACGAACTGTAGCAACGGTGCACAGTTAGGGGAGAACACTTCTTGAAATTTTATAAGGGATCATCTTATTTACTACCGTCGTCCTAAGTAAACAAGATGCATAATACATAATAAACATCACATGCAATTATATAGTTGTGACATGATATGGCCAATATCATATAGCTCCATTGATCTTCATCTTCGGGGCTCCATGATCATCTTGTCAGCGGCTTGACACCATGATCTCCATCATCATGATCTCCATCATCGTGTCTTCATGAAGTTGTCACGCCAACGACTACTTCTACTTCTATGACTAACGTTTAGCAATAAAGTAAAGTAGTTTACATGACGTTATTCAATGACACGCAGGTCATACAAAAAATAATGACAACTCCTATGGCTCCTGCCGGTTGTCATACTCATCGACATGCAAGTCGTGAATCCTATTACAAAGAACATGATCTCATACATCACAATTCATCATTCATCACAACTTCTGGCCATATCACATCACATGATCAATCGCTGCAAAAACAAGTTAGACGTCCTCTAATTGTTGTTGCATCTTTTACGTGGCTGCAATTGGGTTCTAGCAAGAACGTTTTCTTACCTACGAATCACCACAACGTGATTTTGTCAACTTCTATTTACCTTTCATAAGGGCCCTGTTCATCGATTCCGCTCCAACTAAGGTGGGAGAGACAGACACCCGCCAGCCACCTTATGCAACTTGTGCATGTCAGTCGGTGGAACCGGTCTCACGTAAGTGTACGTGTAAGGTTGGTCCGGGCCGCTTCATCCCACAATACCGTTGAGCAAGAAAAGACTAGTAGAGGCAAGTAAGATGACAAAATCCACGCCCACAACAAAGTTGTGTTCTACTCGTGCAAAGAGAACTACGCATAGACCTAGCTCATGATGCCACTGTTGGGGAACGTTGCAGAAAATTAAAATTTTTCCTACGGTTTCACCAAGATCCATCTATGAGTTCATCTAAGCAACGAGTCTAGGGAGAGAGTTTTCATCTACATACCACTTGTAGATCGCGTGCGGAAGCTTGCAAGGTGATGATGTAGTCGTACTCGACGTGATCCAAATCACCGATGACCTGCGCCGAACGGACGGCACCTCCGCGTTCAACACACGTACGGAACAGCCACGTCTCCTCCTTCTTGATCCAGCAAGGAAGGGAGTAGAGGTTGAGGGAGATGGCACCAGCAGCAGCACGACGGCGTGGTGTTGGTGGAGCTGCAGTACTCCGGCAGAGCTTCGCTAAGCACTATGGAGGTGGAGGAGGTGTTGGGGAGGGAGAAGGAGGCAACCAAAGGCCAGGGCGTTCAGGTATGAAGTCCCTCCTCTCCCCCCACTATATATAGGGGTGCCAAGGGGGGGTGGCCGGCCCTAGGAGATCAAATCTCCTAGGGGGTGCGGCGGCCAAGGGGGGTTTTCCCTCCCCCCAAGGCACCTAGGAGGTGCCTTACCCTCCTAGGACTCTTGCCCCCCTTGAACCCTAGGCGCATGGGCCTATGTGGGGCTGGTGCCCTTGGCCCATTAGGCCAAGGCGCACCCCCACACAGCCCATGTGGCCCCCCGGGACAGGTGGACCCACCCGGTGGACCCCCGGGACCCTTCCGGTGGTCTCGGTACAATACCGATAACCCCGAAACTTGTCCCGATGCCCGAAACAGGACTTCCCATATATAAATCTTTACCTCCGGACCATTCCGGAACTCCTCGTGACGTCCGGGATCTCATCCGGGACTCCGAACAACATTCGGGTTACTGCATATACATATCCCTATAACCCTAGCGTAACTGAACCTTAAGTGTGTAGACCCTACGGGTTCGGGAGACATGCAGACATGACCGAGACTCTCTCAGTCAATAACCATCAGCGGGATCTGGATACCCATGATGGCTCCCACATGCTCCTCGATGTTGTCATCGGATGAACCACTATGTCGAGGATTCGATCAAACCCTGTATGCAATTCCCTTTGTCAATCGGTACGTTACTTGCCCGAGACTCGATCGTCGGTATCCCAATACCTTGTTCAGTCTCGTTTCCGGCAAGTCACTTTACTCGTACCGTAATGCATGATCCCGTGTCCAACACCTTGGTCACATTGAGCTCAATGATGATGCATTACCGAGTGGGCCCAGAGATACCTCTCCGTCATACGGAGTGACAAATCCCAGTCTCGATCCGTGTCAACCCAACAGCTACTTTCGGAGATACCTGTAATGCACCTTTATAGTCACCCAGTTACGTTGTGACGTTTGGTATACCCAAGGCACTCTTATGGTATCCGGGAGTTACACGATCTCATGGTCGAAGGAAGAGATACTTGACACTTGCAAAGCTCTAGCAAAACGAACTACACGATCTTTTATGCTATGCTTAGAATTGGGTCTTGTCCATCACATCATTCTCCTAATGATGTGATCCCGTTATCAATGACATCCAATGTCCATAGTCAGGAAACCATGACTATCTGTTGATCACAACGAGCTGGTCAACTAGAGGCTTACCAGGGACATTGTGTGGTCTAAGTATTCACACGTGTATTACGATTTCCGGATAATACAGTTATAGCATGAATAAAAGACAATTATCATGAACAATGAAATATAATAATACTTTTATTATTGCCTCTAGGGCATATTTCCAACAGGCGCATCGGGTGGTCTTGCTGGACTTGTTTTACCATTGTCGAGGATGTCTTGTAATCGGGATTCCGAGCCTGATCGGGTCTTCCCGCTAGAAGGAATATCCTTCGTTGACCGTGAGAGCTTGTGATGGGCTAAGTTGGGACACCCCTGTAGGGATTTGAACTTTCGAAAGCCGTGCCCGCAGTTATGGGCAGATGGGAATTTGTTAATGTCCGTTGTAGAAAACCTGAAGTTGATCTTAACTAAAATACACCAACCGCGTGTGTAACCGTGATGGTCTCTTCTCGGCGGAGTCCGGGAAGTGAACACGGTGTTGGGGTTATGTTTGACGTAGGTTGTTCTAGGATCACTTCTTGATTATAGATTCTCGACCATGCTTTGCCTTCTCTTCTTGCTCTCATTTGCGTATGTTCAGCAACCATATATGCTAGTCGCTTGCTGCAGCTCCACATCATACCTTTACCTTACCTATAAGCTTAAATAGTCTTGATCGCGAGGGTGTGAGATTGCTGAGTCCCCGTGGCTCAAAGATACTTCCAAAACTAGTTTGCAGGTGCCGTTGAACCGTGCAGATGACGCAACCAAGCTCAAGGAGGAGCTCGATGAAGATCTCATTCTTTGTGTTGTTCCGTTTCCAGTTGATCAGTAGTGGAGCCCAATCGGGATGATCGGAGATCTGTGTAGCATTTGGGGTAGTCTTCTTTTATTTTGGGTTCCGTAGTCGGACCTTGATTGTATCTAGTTGATGTAATGCTTTATTCATGTAATTGTGTGAAGTGGCGATTGTAAGCCATCTATGTATCTCTTTCCCTTATGTATTACATGGGTTGTGTGAAGATTACCTCACTTGCGACATTGCTTTCAATGCGGTTATGCCTCTAAGTCGTGCTTCGACACGTGGGAGATATAGCCGCATCAAGGGCGTTACATAAGCCGTTAAGCATGGTGCACTAAACTATCAAGTAGTCATCATATTGAGTTAGCCAAACGTTCATAACGTCTGCATCTACTCCTGCAATAGGTCTGTCACCTAGCGGTGCATCAAAGACATAATTCTTCTGTGCAGCAATGAGGATAATCCTCAGATCACGGATCCAATCCGCATCATTGCTACTAACATTTTTCAACTTAATTTTCTCCAGGAACATATCAAAAATTAAAACAGGGGAGCTAAATGCGAGCTATTGATCTACAACATAGATATGCTAATACTACCAAGACTAAGTTCATGATAAATTTAAGTTCAATTAATCATATTACTTAAGAACTCCCACTTAGAAAGACATTCCTCTAATCTTTTAAGTGATCACATGATCCAAATCAACTAAACCATAACCGATCATCACGTGAAATGGAGTAGTTTTGAATGGTGAACATCACTATGTTGATCATATCTACTATATGATTCACGCTCGACCTTTCGGTCTCAGTGTTCCGAGGCCATATCTGCATATGCTAGGTTCGTCAAGTTTAACCTAAGTATTCTGCGTGTGCAAAACTGGCTTGCACCCGTTGTAGATGGACGTAGAGCTTATCACACCCGATCATCACGTGGTGTCTGGGCACAACGAACTTTGGCAACAGTGCATACTCAGGGAGAACACTTATACCTTGAAATTTTAGTAAGGGATCATCTTATAAAGCTACCGTCGAACTAAGCAAAATAAGATGCATAAAAGATAAACATCATATGCAATCATAATATGTGACATGATATGGCCATGATCATCTTGCGCCTTTGATCTCCATCTCCAAAGTACTGTCATGATCTCCATCGTCACCGGCATGACACCATGATCTCCATCATCTTGATCTATATCAATGTGACGGCACATGGTCGTCTCGCCAACTATTGCTCTTGCAACTATTGCTATCGCATAGCGATAAAGTAAAGCAATTATTTGGTGCTTGCATCTTATGCAATAAAGAGACAACCATAAGGCTTCTACCAGTTGTCGATAACTTCAACAAAACATGATCATCTTATACAACAACTTATATCTCATCACGTCTTGACCATATCACATCACAACATGCCCTGCAAAAACAAGTTAGACGTCTTCTACTTTGTTGTTGCAAGTTTTACGTGGCTGCTACGGGCTTAGCAAGAACCGTTCTTACCTACGCATCAAAACCACAATGATAGTTTGTCAAGTTGGTGCTGTTTTAATCTTCTCAAGGACCGGGCGTAGCCACACTTGGTTCAATTAAAGTTGAAGAAACTGACACCCGCTAGTCAACTGTGTGCATAGCACGGCGGTAAAACCAGTCTCGCGTAAGCGTACGCGTAATGTCGGTCAGGGCCGCTTCATCCAACAATACCGCCGAACCAAAGTGTGACATGCTGGTAAGTAGTATGACTTATATCGCCACAACTCACTCGTGTTCTAATCGTGCATATTACATTAACGCATAAAACCTGGCTCTGATACCACTATTGGGAACATAGTAATTTCAAAAAAATTCTACGCACATGCAAGATCATGGTGACGCATAGCAACGAGAGGGGAGTATTGTCCACGTACCCTCGTAGACCGAAAGCGGAAGCGTTAGTACAACACGGTTGATCTAGTCATACGTCTTCACGATCCGCCGATTAAGTACTGAAGGCACGACACCTCCGAGTTCTGCACATGTTCAACTCGATGACGTCCCCCGAACTCCGATCCAGCCGAGTGTTGAGAGAGAGTTTTGTCAGCACGACGGCGTGGTGACGATGATGATGTTCTACCGACGCAGGGCTTCGCCTAAGCACCGCTACGATATGATCGAGGTAGATTATGATGGAGGGGGGCACCGAACACAGCTAAGAGATCAAGAGATCAATTGTTGTCTCTTTGGGGTGCCCCCTGCCCGCGTATATAAAGGAGTGGAGGAGGGGGAGGGCCGGCCCTTTCTATGGCGCGCCCTAGGGGAGTCCTACTCCCACCGGGAGTAGCATTCCCCTTTCCTAGTAGAACTAGGAGCCCTTCCAAGTAGTAGGAGTAGGAGCGAAGGAAAGGGAAGGGAAAAGGAGAAGGAAGGAAGGGGGCTCCCCCCTCCCTAGTCCAATTCGGACCAGCCCATGGGGAGGGGTGTGGCCACCCTCTGAGGCCTTTCTCTCCTTTCCCGTATGGCCATTAAGGCCCAATACGAATTCCCGTAACTCCCAGGTACTCTCGAAAATACCCGAATCACTCGAAACCTTTCCGATGTCCGAATATAGTCGTCCAATATATCGATCTTTACATCTTGACCATTTCGAGACTCCTCGTCATGTCCCCGATCTCATCCGGGACTCCGAACTCCTTCGGTACATCAAAACACATAAACTCATAATATAACCGTCATCGAACTTTAAGCGTGCGGACCCTACGGGTTCGAGAACTATGTAGACATGACCGAGACACGTCTCCGGTCAATAACCAATAGCGGAACCTGGATGCTCATATTGGCTCCTACATATTCTACGAAGATCTTTATTGGTCAAACCGCATAACAACATACGTTGTTCCCTTTGTCATCGGTATGTTACTTGCCCGAGATTCGATCGTCGGTATCTCAATACCTAGTTCAATCTCGTTACCGGCAAGTCTCTTTACTCGTTCCGTAATACATCATCCCGCAACTAACTCATTAGTTGCAATGCTTGCAAGGCTTATAGTGATGTGCATTACTGAGTGGGCCCAGAGATACCTCTCCGACAATCGGAGTGAAAAATCCTAATCTCGAAATACGCCAACCCAACAAGTACCTTCGGAGACACCTATAGAGCACCTTTATAATCACCCAGTTACGTTGTGACGTTTGGTGGCACACAAAGTGTTCTTCCGGTAAACGGGAGTTGCATAATCTCATAGTTATAGGAACATGTATAAGTCATGAAGAAAGCAGTAGCAACAAACTAAACGATCGTGTGCTAAGCTAACGGAATGGGTCAAGTCAATCACATCATTCTCCTAATGATGTGATCCCGTTAATCAAATGACAACTCATGTCTATGGCTAGGAAACATAACCATCTTTGATCAACGAGCTAGTCAAGTAGAGGCATACTAGTGACACTCTGTTTGTCTATGTATTCACACATGTATTATGTTTCCGGTTAATACAATTCTAGCATGAATAATAAACATTTATCATGATATAATGAAATAAATAATAACTTTATTATTGCCTCTAAGGCATATTTCCTTCAATAAACCCTAACAAAACTTAAAAAACATAAAAAAACTATAGACGAGGTAGACCCACGGTGACGCCGGCAGGAGGCATGAGAAACCATGGCGTGGCTGGGTACACAGGTGTACCACCCAACCTAAATTCTCCGTCACGCAGAACTCGCTGCCCGGTCGGTCGATAACCTCACTATGGCTACCTACAACAAGTTCAGCAAGGACCATTCAGGTTGCTCCTGGTCATTTGGGCATGTTTGGTTCCAATAAGTCATCTGACTTATAAGTCAGGTGACTTAAAACCAGTGACTTATAAGTCACGTTTGTTTGGTTGTCATCTAACTTATAAATTACCTGACCACACCTTCCCACTTTGTTTTTTAATGTAAAGATGGTGAGACCCATGCAAAAGGGGGTGACTTATAAGTTTTAAGTTGGGGTGGAGCAACTTATGATTTATAAGGTGGGTCTGTTTGACAAAATAAGTCACTTTTTTACTTTTCGACTTATAAGTTGATGACTTATTTGGAATCAAACAGTCCCTAATCAGGAAATAGGTCCCCATCCCAACTCCCAGGTATTCCCGTACCGCAAGGAAATCAGGTGCACCGTCTTATTCAAAAAATAAAAAAGGCCAGGTGCACCGTCAGGCGCTGGATTCTCGTACTGTTTATGGTGTGTTCTCCTTTTTTTTGAATGTTGGCAGGAAAACTGCCAAATTCATTGATCAGAAGAAGGTGTTACAAGAGTCCTCTGAGGAGGAAAGCACCGCAAAGGCAGCGCAAAAAGAAAAGAAAGAAAAGGACCCGTCAGCAACACCACAAACCCAAGCTCTACCATCAAACGCGAACACCATCAGAACCCCTCGGTGGGATCACCAAGGTGACGCCTTCAAGGAGGAAAACGAAGCTGAGGACTCCATCGTCACCCGATCTGGCACTGCCCGATCTTAGGTTTTCACCCGGAGATCTCACGCTATTGGGAAGAAAGGGAACGGCTCCACAGCGATACCTCCAAGGAGGAAGACGACATCCGTAGACGCCGTTACTGCCGGCAACGACAGAGTTGATGCATGATTTTCATCCGGAGCCGAGTCTTCCACCAACAATCCAAGGATCCGAGGCCACCAGCGCCATAGTGCAACATGAGCCCAAAGCAAACACTACTAGAGACGAATTGGTCAATCAGCACGTAGGAACTCGGCGAGCACACGCCAACCCGACCGGTCCGCACGGCCGCTCGCAGGCCTTGGGCGATCCAAGCCAGATCTGGCCATCCTCTACCTCTGTGCGCAGACCTAGGCGATCCTCCGCACCTCAGCGCACAGGAAAGGTCGAGGAAGAAACCAAACATAGCCGATCCGCACCACCGCACGCAGGACTTGGCAGGATCCAGGCCAGACTGTGTGGCTCGCACCGCCGCACGCAAGAACAGGACTATCCATGCTAGATCTGGCCTGCCCGAACCTTTTGTAGCACAAGACAAACTGAACGGCGCCACAGCTCCAGGAGTCGGGCGTGGACGCGCTTGAAGGAGAGACAACCACCAGTCATCCCTGACACCACCGTTGCAGCCACCACACGTTGCCGGACTAGGCGCGAAACGCAGCCACTCTCCAACGACGCCTGGTGCCTCCTCGAGCCAGCCCTCAAGCCACAGGTTGCCAGAGGCCAAATCTGGCCAAAGCCGACCGCAACGCCCCCGCACCCCCACGGCGCCCGAGCGGGCAGTACTGGCCTGCCGCTTGCCGCGCCTGCCTGGCGCCCCGGCGCCCGCTTGCCGTGCCCGCCGCCGCCTGCACTCCACGCCCGCCGCGCCTGCCTGGCGTCCCAACGCTCGCTCGCTGCGCGCGCCGCGCCGACCACGGCTGCTCCTCGCGTGCGCCGCGCCCCCGCGCCTCTCCTTGGCCAAGCGGCCCCGCACCGCCAGCCTGGCGGCGGCAAGGGGAGGTGGGCGGATCTGGATGAGGCTGGTGCGGCGGCTAGGTTTGCCCGCGGGGTGGGGCGACACGAGCGACTAGTTATTGTGTCGTGTGTGTTCTCCTACATCTGGAAAAATGGACTAATCATTTCCATTGCCCAGGACGCCGCATTCTCTTGGCGCTGGTACTAGCAACCATCGTCCCACTGGCGATTGGCCGGTATCGCTGCGTGACGCCTTCCAGTTCCAGGCTTTGCTTGCACCGTGGCCCTAATGGGTAAGACCCCCTGGAAGGCTGGAACTACAGTCAATCAACCCCTGGAAGATCATGATTTTCCTTCTTTTTTTCCACTGCTGCTTCAGGCTGCCCAAACCTGCTCGGTTCTCATGAGCACAGCCACTGGTCACTAGGCCCTACAAAGAGGTGCGCACTTGAGTCAAGCAACTGCATGCACCTCCTGTAAAAGAAAAGCAACTGCATATACGTACATCTTTCCTCAGAAACTTACAGCACGTGTATAATGCAGAAAGAACAGAGACAACATAGAGCATGTCTGTAAACAGCAGGCAGGCAGGCAGCTTGTCTTTGACCCACGGCATTAACAGTTTCAGGTTAATCTTCAAGGCACACATTCATGACAGTCTATCCACATTTTAGCAATGTTTCATCACACCATGCCACATTGCCACCCACCCTTTGCAGGACATGCCATTGCAAGCCTTCAGACACTCTTCAAGTATCATCTTTGCAACTGAGCGCCTGTCCGCTCATCTTGGTTCCTTCGGACTGCCTCAAGGGTGCACTTCTGTCCTGGTTAAGACTTTATCCAACTATGAGGTTCTCTCTTTCGCTTCCAGCTACTGCCCTAGGGGCATGTTTGTTATCCAAAGTGCATCTTGAATGTCAGGCGAGAGCTGTTCTGCTGATTTGAATTCAGTGGTCTTTTGGGATCCTGAAAAGCAAAATAAGTGAGTGAGAGTTCTTAACGGTCTAATGGCCTAATTTTTTTTTCTGTACAACCACCGGTACCACCATAAGACACACATGACAGAATGTCACTGGGCCTGGTTTGTTGCTGGACTACTTATATTAGCAAGAAGATATTGGTAGGGAGAAAAATACTGGTTAAACGCACCTGTAAATGAGGGCTATTTGGTTTCAAATTTATATTCAATCCAAGCAAAACAATCCTCATACATATAGGACAAGACTTGAGCAGATATGAAAGTACAATTGTTTTTCATGTTTCCGGGTTTGACAGAGTTACAGTTCTACAATAGGTGTTTTGGCACTGCCTTACTGTTTCCCATTTCTCAAATAGCAGTTGAAACTTCATGAAAATAAACGATTAGAGGAACCTACTGTTTCTCAAATGGAATTTGTAACTTCTTGAACCAAAGGCCCCTGATCCAAGGGTTCCAGTATGCTGCAAAATTTGTACCTCAAGTTAGCCATTTTCCCCAAAACACAAACAGGACACATATTGCCAACCTGCTTTCCAGTACAGCACTTATCCAATCGAGGATAAGTATGTGTGCCCAAAAATCAGCAAGGATGCCCATGTTGTGACAATTCCACCCAGAAGGTAATGGGCTGCCCCTACAGTTCATCCTTGTATAATGCTCAAGGCTCTAGCTGAATAGCAGGAGCAAATTTTAATGTGTTATGAGCCCAAACAATCTAACCGTTATGAGCCCAAACATAGATTCCATAGGTTCTTGCCAATAATAACGGCTGCTAAATAAAAACATTAAACTGAAGGACCAGACAAAACGAGCACCTGAGAGGAAAAGAAAAAGACCGCATGCAGATAATGAAGAGCTATAAGACTGAATGACTTATGATGCCTACAAGAAATCTTGAAGCCACCATTAATCGTAATGAAACTTTGTGCAAAGTTTCCCCCAGTAATGAGTTACCAACCCTTGTTGACTTATAGTGCCCCAAACATCCCACTACATTTTCCCCTGTTCATTTTTCTCAAGAGGTGGCCTTATGGGAAATTCTTTATAGGCAGGACAGGAACATTAAAACAGGAGTTCAGTGCCCCAATCTGGGTTAGTATTAATAATTCAAGATGCTGCTTATCCTACAGAGATTTGGTAAAATAGTTAAAGAAATCAAGGATACCAACTACAGAAAACTAACAAAAGGCCTAGCAGATGATATTGGTTCGAAACAACTGCATAGGGAAACTTAGAGGCTGAACAATGGTGATGATATAAAATGTGGTGAACATGCAATGTTGCTTATGGAGGTGACATTATGGAACTGACAAAAAAGGACAGCTGAAGCTATGATGTTCATGTCAACAGATTAGTGAGGGGTTAAGTTACAGGTACAGCTTACTTGCCAGAGAAATGGATACCACCTGAAGAAGGTTGGGTGATGATGTTCTCTTTATTAACGTGGATGAATGATCATCCAAGACCAAACAGAAGTGGCTCTGAAGTGAAGAAACAAGAGATACTGAAATTACTGGTTACTTGTGTGCAGAGCGGCACTGAGGAAAGCAATCAAGCTTTGGATCCTGAAGTAGTGCACGTAGAGATGACAAGAATTCAAGAACACAAGCCAGTGGTATTGTCTTGATCAGTTGATCATTGCAGTATGGAGACTTCCCTCGTAGCGCCTCACAAAACCTGCCGCCTAGCAAGTATGAGAATTGCCATATTGCCAAGTTCGTGAAATTGAGCAGTGTGACTGAATCGATGATAATGACTTAACTACTTGGCCATATGTTGGTCCTAACATTCAGAAGAATATTGGTATGAACCTGTGTAATCACTGCATATATTAATAAGAAAACTCTATTGACAATAGTCTAAAAAAACAAGAAATATTTGTTCAACTCAATTATCATACATATCTGCAAAGATTGTGGCACACAGTACAATCATAGGCAAAGGCTGAAGCAAAATGCACGCAACCCACAGTATCTTGTTACTAACCCTACAGTAGTTTTCTAGAGGATTGACTGATCATTGTATATGCATCGAAAGCAAAAGAAATACGCACACATATCCAATTGTTACCTGCCAATCCGTGTAAATCTCACAGATAACCATCCTCATCCTCGTCGTCGCTACTCCAAAGCATGTCATCCTCCTTATGTCGAAGCCCCAATATACCATCAACAATGTCCTCTTCGGCAAATGCAGACATTGTTGTAGAACCAAACACTTTAGTCCTGCTTGTAACAATATCATCAACAACATCATCCAATTCATTCGTATCCCAATCCACTATGAACTCGTCATCATCTTGCTCATCGTCCTCTTCATATCTAAACTCTGGAACCTTCCCACTCCGCATCATCTCCTCATCAACCTCCCCGTTTTGCACGCTGTCCCAAGGCAGCCAAATATCAGCAACCTTTCCGAGCGCGCGACACCCATCTCCAACCACAACCATCCTCAGGGCGGCAGCGCGTGCGTTACGCACCGTGTCGGTGAAGTCGGAGTCATCGGAGACGAGCACGACCCAGTCGACGCCGCAGGCGATGGCGTGCTTCACCTGGCGTTTGAGCGCCTGGTCGGCAGCCTGCGGCTTGTCCGGGACAGTGCGGACATGGACGCCGGCGCGGCGGAGCTCGGAATCGAGCCCGTAGCCGACCTTGGGGGTGAGGAGCTCCCGCGCGGCGTCCTGGTACTTGGTGTTGTTGGAGATGTAGCGCTCGCGGAACTTCTGGCGCTTCTTGCCCTTGAGGGAGCGGAGGCGGCCGAGCTTCTTGTTGCGCTCGCGCTCGTGGAGCTGGCGGAAGTGGCGGGCGAGGTCGGGGCGGGTGGGGAAGCGGCGGCCGCAGACGGCGCAGGAGTAGGGGACGGGCGGGGCGGCGGCGCCCGTGCGCTCGGCGCGGTCGAGGGCGCGGCGCTCGCGGCGGTCGGCGGAGACCCAGGCAGGGAGGTGGGTGAAGGCGTGGCGGTTGGCGAAGGCGGAGACGGAGTCGACGCGGCCGAGGAGGGACGCCGCCTCGCGGAGGGAGGTGGCCGCCTCGAAGGGCGGCCCGCGCGGGGGCTTGTTGTCGAGGTCCCACAGCACCACCACCGTCGGGCTCCGCGCCGTCCACACGCCGTCCCCGCCGCGGAACATCTCGACGTCCGCCGCAGTGGGCGCCGCCGAGTACGGGTTCTCGGCCGCTGCCGCTGCCGCCGCCACCGTCGCCGCTCGGAATGGGGGATCGGCGCGGAGGGATAGGCGGTGGGGGGCACGCTGGTGGAAGGGGGAGGGGTGGAGGACAGGCGGGTTGGGAGGTGGGTGGAGGAAGGAGAGTGGCGGCGGCATGGCCGGCGAGCGTGGGCAGGTCGCGCAAGGCTAGAGGTGGATAGGAGGAGACTGAAGGCGGAGGAAGAAATGAATAAAATCCGGAGAGCGGAGCGTCCAAAAAAAAGTCCCATCAACGAAAGTGTCTTTCTCAAATGCTCATGATGAAAACAGTAAAAATAAAAAAAAACTTCAAAAAATTTGAATTTTTTTGGCAAACTTTAAGGAATGTTTGGAGTGCTTGTGAAATTTCGTCAAGAAATCACATTCGTGATGGCATTTTTTTTAAATCAGTGCTTCAAAATGTTCAAAAATATCATTTTTAGAGCATCAATTTTACTGCTTCACAACTTCCATGAAGATGACTACTGGGCGCCGGCGCGCCGGCCGAAAGTTTTGGCCGGCCGGCCCCCAGCCGCCCAATACATACGTCCACACCCGTCCGATTGGATCCCGCATCGTCTTTTTTCTTTTCTCGTCCCATCATAGTGTCGTTCGCTTGCATCGGGCAAGACCGAGGCCTCCTCCTCCCCCCTATTTCGCCAGCATGCCTCGCCGCTGGTCGTCTTTTTTGAGCTGAGAAGAAAAAAAAACACAGGGAGCCCATGGTGGCTGCCCCCCTCCGCATCGTGCAGCACGCGTCCATCCCTCTCGCCGTCGACAGTAGCCTCCCGCGCACCGTGTCGGAGTAAATGACCACGGGTAGCCTAGCGGCTCCCCCTGGCCCTTCTGAAAAAATTACGAGCCGATCCGGCCCTCAAGAATCCAAGACGTGGGGCCGCCTTCCCCCTGCCGGCTGCCTCCCAGGCCGACTATCGGAAGGCGGCCCGGCTTTAGCCCTCATGAAGAAAGCCGCGGGAGGGCCGGCTCCAAGAAGCCAGCCACGAGAAGGCCGACTCCAAGAGGCCGGCTCCCACAAAGCGGTCAAGATCGTACCCTCGAAGTCTGCATCCACATAACGGCGATGTGACGGGGCGTGGCTACAGTAAAGCCTGCCACCCCCGAATCCCGGAGCACGCCTGGCACAGTGCGCCGTACGGGGTGGCCATGACCCGTCCGACGCGACACTGTTGCCATGTTGACCCTGATGTCACCCACGACGGGCTGCCAGCGCGGCCCACGGGCGGTGGGCCCCTTCAGGCAGAGAGATACCCGAAGGCGGCCAGGCCTCCCCCAGTCGGCCCGAGACGGGGCCGGCTCCCCGCAGCCGGCTTGCCCCCTCCCTCGAAGGAGACGTCCCATTAAGGAGACAAGACGCGGTGAGGCTACAGTGATCGCCCGCCGGGCGGCGGCACTGTAGCCACGCCCACCTCGGCGAAGCCCTCGTCACCAGGTTGAGGCAACAGTAACCAGCCACCGACAAGGCCCTGGACAGTGGGACCTGCCTGTCGACCAAGGAACCGGCAGCCGGCGGGACCCACCAGCCGGCGGGCCCCAGCAGCCGGCACAGAAGCCGGCGTGCGTAGGCACAGACAACTGGGGCCCACGCCCAGCCAGATTACCATTGTACCCCCAGGGGGTGAGCCTATATAAACCCCCCGGGGCACCCATGCAAAGGGTTGATCTGAGCTAGTATTATACACCACATAGAGAGGAGAGGAGAGCTAGCCGTGCCCTTCTTCTTCCTCTCGCCAAGCAGCTCAAGGAGCATCTTGTAGCCACTCGTTCATCTAGTGATCATGCGGAGACCACGCAGAGCAGCAGTAGGCGTGTTATCTCTTCGGAGAGCCCTGAAGTTGGGTAAGATTCGCCGGCGTGCATGTCTTCGCCTCATCCCGCTTCCAGGCACCGGCGACGTCTTACTGGCTCCCAGAATGATAAGCCACCCGTTGGCATATGTCGCACCTACCACCCGACAAACCGCTTGCCGGAGATGCCCACCCACCCTCCCCCTCCCCCCCTCCACCCCAGCAAAAAACAATGGCGGCGACTCCATGGCTCGCCGTGGTAGCAAAAGTAGAGATGGTTCCAGCAAACGCAAAAACCGCCCTTAATACCAAAAAATGGAGCCGGTTCCAGCAAATCAAAATGCCAATGGTAGCAAAAAATGCAAACAATTTGGCACTTATTTCGGCAAAAAAATAGAAATTGTGTGGTTGAAGCTTTTGCATCTACGGTTGAAGCTTTTTCTGTCGACGGTTGATGCTTTTTTCGTTGCACGGTGTCCTGGTTCTAGCAAAACTCGATGCAGGTTGTAGCAATTTGCAACACCAGATGCAGCTCCCGCAGCCCTGACGCCCACCCCGCTCACTGACGGTTCCAGCAAAAACAGATGCCCATTGTAGCAAAACATGATGCTGGATGCAGCTCGGACGCCTGTCATCAATTTTTGTAGCATTTGTCGCAATATCCATTGTAGCAAAAATACGCCGCTGGTTGAAGCTTTTCTTGTCGCTGATTCCAGCTATTGCTTGCGCGCGGTGGTCGCTTAGTTTCGACTGCCTCGGTTGTAGCATGCTCCACTGACGGTTCCAGCAAATATGGTTGTCGGTTGCAGCTTTCGACTACCCAGTTGTATCATGCCTCATCCTGTCGCAGCTCCTGTCGTTGCCGGTTCCAGCGCGGCCCACCGACGGATCCAGCTTCCCCATGGCCGGTTGCAGCCTTCTCGTGTAACGATGTCGTGTGCGGGTGGCAGAAGGGGTGGTCGAGGGTGGTTCGGCGGCCGCAACAGCGATCCGCCTCGTGAGCGCCGCAATGACGACGAGGCCAGGAGCTGCTTCCTCCGCCCGTCGGTGGAGGAGTGGCGCAAGGATCAGGCACGGAAACGCGACGCCCTCTCCCGTAGCGTAGGAGCATGGGCGTGGGCCAACTTCGACGGGCTGGCATGTATCTTCTTCCCCGCGCTCAAGCGTCTCCGGGCGGCAGAGCGCGCATGGTTTGACGCGAAGGAGGCCGCTGCCGCCGGAGATGAAGCTGCAGTGGCACTAGTGCTGACGTTGAAGGAGGAGTACGACCTCGTCTTCGTGCTCTCCAACTCGCCGATGGAGCACCACCTTGTCGTCAAGAAATTCGGTGATGATGATGCGTGGATATGGTTTAATTTCGTTTATGCACTCCATTTTCGTATGTCGAACTCCGATGATGTAATATGTGACACGAACTGCTAGTTTGAATATGCCATATGTGTTTGAGGGATCTGTTCTTTCTTGGTGTATGTTGTACCGCAACTTTTGTTTACAGGATACGCAGAACCGCGCCACTCCTCCATCGGCGGGCAAAGGGAGAAGCTCCCGGCATCGTCGTCATGGCAGCGCTTGCGCGGTAGCTTGCCGCAGCGCCCTCGCCCTCCTCAGTCGCCCCTCCCGAGTCCAACGCTCGACATCGGGGCGGGAGTGGTGTGCATGTACGTGTGGCAAAGTGCAGCCGGAGGCAAAGGGATTTCTCGCCAGAGGGAACGATTTGCGATAGAGGGGGAAAGGTGAAATACAGGATGCGAATCCTAAAATCACGGTCGCTCCCGTATATATAGCGAAAACGCGGGCGGTTTACGGGCCGCCCATACGGGTCATTTTTACGGTATCTGAATGGATCGCTTTCCCCCCACATCCTG
>NC_041392.1:87221618-87262302 GCF_002162155.2 Triticum dicoccoides | reverse complement strand
ATGCTCTTGTTAATGTGTCGTTGGCATCGTGCATTTTGTAGTAGTACTAGATCATCGATGGCACAGGTTGCTGCGCCCATTTATTTGTACAATGAATGATAGAAATTTTGCTAAATATATGACCACATGAAACCATACATTAGTTAGTAATTTGAGGAGATCTCATATATATTCGGCTAAGGCAAGATTCACACATACGAATTGGCTTGGTATAACAACATACACAACAATTAAGATAGTAAATATGCCTACTCAGCACTGCCAAGACAAATAATAAGCAGAGATTGTATACATGGTACATAAATGACATCTTTACAAGCCTCTACCAAAGGGCTACAATGTTTGGAAACAAAGAAGAAATAGGGGAGCCTTATGCATCTGGTCACAAAAATGTAAAACTCCCGTGGAGACAGCATAACTGATATAGCGAGCAGCATCATGTGCCAGATGAAAAACAAATGGTATGAGAACAAAAGTGATAACTGAAATAAATGTGGAGATGTGTAAAATGTCAGTACACCTAGCATGGATCCAGTACGTCCTTCTTGAAGCTCTCAAGCTAGATAGCATTACTTGGTTATGCGTTAGTACTGAAATAAATTTCAGCAAAGATTCGGTCAAATTTTATCACATGAAAACCTACATAATATCCTCTTTGACTACATAATATCCGTTCAACTGGAAACAACCAAACTTTCTGCAATATTTATTAAAAATATTGAGTAATAACAGTCTAGCCTGATTGGCACACTTCTTGTGTTCTTTCACC
This sequence comes from Triticum dicoccoides, assembly GCF_002162155.2. Taxonomy (NCBI): domain Eukaryota; kingdom Viridiplantae; phylum Streptophyta; class Magnoliopsida; order Poales; family Poaceae; genus Triticum; species Triticum dicoccoides. The sequence continues at coordinate 87,261,533 of NC_041392.1, read as the reverse complement.
TGACACGGAGCCATCACAAGTTTGACCTATTACTAACACTGCAGTGAAACCTTGTCTGACGACCAAATACAATGTCTTAAATTTAAACTTGGCCAGACATATTAAAAACTTTTTATCTCTAGGAATTATATAGAGAGGAGACGTTCTAACCAAATAGACATTTACAGGAATCTTTAGCAAACATTGCTTTCTGGTAAATAATTTGGCATACCTTGGAACTGTAAAAAATAACATTTGTATTTATGAGGAATGGGAAAATCAAATGGAACAGATCTTTGTGTTCGCGAGGCCAGCTTATAAGTTCAATCAGATTCATTGCAAATATTAGACAGTGAGTGTACTCTAGTAATACCACATGTACTCGTGAATTAGAGAGCAAAAATTAATACCTAATTTATAATCTTCGTGTAGTATTACTACTACTACTCATAATTGAAAAGTGACCACATGATTTAGAGATAGATAATAATCTACATAACGTGAAAAAGAAATTTTGGATGCTGACATATACTGCAACAAAATTCAAGATACTCATAGACTCTATTATATTGTACTCCCTCCATAAACTAATATAAGAGCCTTTAGATCACTACTTTAGTTATCTAAACGCTCTTATATTAGTTTACAGAGGGAGTACTTGATAATTTGCTAACTCTAGCATAAATAGCAATTCTTTTGCTGTCAGGCACATAATTAGCTAAGTATAAGAGGGGCGAAATCTAGGAAAGGAGAAAATGGTAAGTACTAAATGTTTCCAGCCGAGGGACTTCAGAATCATGTACTTATGCTGGAACCAAGTTGATGCTCCATTGCTATCTTAGCATCCATATCTAAAACTCAATAGGTGGTACATATTGGAGTCATTTGATTTATAACATGGAAGAAGTTGTTAAATTAGGTATTGCGATTACACAAAGTAATCGGTTACCTTGATATTTAGAATAATAATATTAAACAGCTGACTGCATTCATATTAGAAGTTACAATATTTATAGTAACAGATTTATGATCTGTCAGATAGATGACCATCCTACTCTAAAAGTAGTTAAGTCAAAATATAGTTAAGGGATTGCCTATTAGTTCATCCACATGCAAACAAAGTGAATTCTTTAAGAATCTAGCAAAACTACATTATAACCTTTTTTGCCATAATTCCCGAAGCAACACATATGCATGGTGGGAGATGAGGTCTACCAACACATTGACATTGGTGAATAAACAACAATGGAACTTCAACTTATTTCATGCCTAATTCGAAGGAACAAAGACATAGAACAATAACAATTCTACCCAAAATATAATAAATATAAATCTTTTCTTGATGTGTAATTAATCATAAAATATTAACCCGTGAAATAAACAGGAAGGAATCAATACTTCAATAGTATAAACAATGGAATCACCATAAAATGATATAGACAGGAATTTGATTGGGGTTGAAGGGATTTCAAATGGGATACACATACATAGTAAAATGCTTAGCTGACACAAAAATCCTTGTTTATAACTGATTAGTGTAATAATCTTGCAACAGCAAACCAACACTGGCGGACAGTAACATTATCTTCCACTTGGAGCAAAGATTCAACTCTGCTTCATAAAATAAAACTCAGAGCGGGCAACTTCTTGTATGCAGCACTGAAACATGATCACTAGGATACTCTTCGTGATTTTTCTAATTGGTTGTTTCAACACAAGAAAAGTAGAAGGAACATAACTAAATACAAGTGCATAACACAACTATGAGGATGATGGCATGATGCTACTAAAACTGAAAAGAGTAAGCCATCATTATATTTTGCAACAACCAATTAACTATATTAATTAAATGATACCATTGCAAAAGGAAAAGTGTTAGGAAGATCTACCAATACCTGAACAGTAGTTTTCTCCACAAAAAATTCCTTTACCTCATAGTAGAACGCTTTGACCTACAATTGGCTCTACCAGTACAAGAGAAAATTCATAGATTGAATGAAATATTGTTCGTGGGTGAGTGAAAGACAGAGAGAAACAGAGTTTGCAAAGTTGAATGAAGATGTTACCTTGGAGGAGGGAATTTGACATCAACATCTAGAGGAGGAGAGGGTGTCATCATGTGTATATAATCGCCCAAACCAAATCCCTTGATGCTGCTCATTGTAGCTCGTTTGTGCTGGTTGTGCACCCGCGAGAGGCTCCAGATCCACAAGGCTAGTGCCAGAAACATAGGGTTGGGCTGGATGGCAGCGACGGCGATGTTCCACCCTGAAGGACGGCTCTGAGCATTCCAGGTAGACGGAGAACATGTTGTCGAGGAGGCGAAGCAATAGAGATGGCCGGTGCCGCCATCTGGCAAGCTGGGGGTTGCCAATAGAAAACGAGAACGAGGGAGAGGAAACACTGCTCGAGGTCGTGGTGGGCGGCGGTGCGGGGAAGGCTACATCACGTCCAGTCGCCCGGATCGCCATGGCCGTCGCTCCGGGACCGTTCGTGACCTAGGTCGGCCGGCCATGGGAACAGCCGCCATGCGAAGGGTGTGAGAGGCGTTTGGTCTTGTGTTAGGGCATGTCTCTCTCTAAGTAGTTTTGGTGATTGATGACAATGCTTTTGCAGAATAATCGTGTGCGTTGAGTATTTCAGAGATTCATTCATTGGCACGAGACAATTCTTTCCCCTCGGAGCTTTAAGTGAAGACGGTGTAGTCTCTTTCGTTTTAGTTTTGGTGGACTTGAGTCGTAGGAGACACCATACTATCAAGAGGGGGTCCGCAATGGAAAGGCTAGGGTGGGATCAACACGTACACGTCATTTTTGCACCCCAACTCCTTTCTTCTCCTTGGAGTTTGTTGTTTCAACAGAAGTGGAGATTGTGAGGAGATAGCGGTAGTAGCGCCGCTAGCGCGATAGTACTGCCCATGGTCCTCAAGTGGCAGTACCGCTGTCCTACAGCGGTAGTACCACTTGGGCGCATCACGGCAGTACCGTCCTGGTTCGGCACCGCTACCGCCTCGATTCGAGGAGGTCTTTTCTCGTGTCGGGTTGTGTGGCAGTAGCAGCGGTGTACTTCCTGTGAGCGGTAGTACCGCGGCTACCACCGCTACTAGTGCCGCCCATACCCTCTTTCTCTCCCCCGTTCTCCCTCTGTTTCTTCTGCTCTCAGTCTCTGCGGTAGTACCGCTGGTGGTCGCGGTAGTACCGCTGCTACCAGTAGTAGTACCGCTCTACTGAGCGGTAGTACCGCTCTGTGCGGGCTGAAGAGGGGGTAATAGTTCGATTGGTTCCCCCACTATAAAAGGAGGCCTTCTTCTCCAAGTTAACCAACCTCTTTTCCCCCAAGCTCCATTGTTGCTCCAAAGCTCATTTTCGCCCGATCTCTCCCCCTAGCCAATCAAACTTGTTGATCTTATAGGGATTGGTTGAGAAGGCCTGGATCTACACTTCCACCAAGAGAAATTTGATCCCCCCACTAATCCCTTGCGGATCTTGTTACTCTTGGGTGTTTGAGCACCCTAGACGGTTGAGGTCACCTCGGAGCCACATTCCATTGTGGTGAAGCTTCATGGTATCGTTGGGAGCCTCCAATTAAGTTGTGGAGATTTTTGGAAATATGCCTAGAGGCAATAATAAATTAGTTATTGTTATATTTCCTTGTTCATGATAATCGTTTATTATCCATGCTAGAATTGTATTGATAGGAAACTCAGATACATCTATGGATACATAGACAACACCATGTCCCTAGTAAGCCTCTAGTTGACTAGCTCGTTGATCAATAGATGGTTACGGTTTCCTGACCATGGACATTGGATGTCGTTGATAACGGGATCACATCATTAGGAGAATGATGTGATGGACAAGACCAATCCTAAGCCTAGCACAAGATTGTGTAGTTCGTATGCTAAAGCTTTTCTAATGTCAAGTATCATTTCCTTAGACCATGAGATTGTGCAACTCCCGGATACCGTAGGAATGCTTTGGGTGTACCAAACGTCTAAACATAACTGGGTGGCTATAAAGGTGCACTACTGGTATCTCCGAAAGTGTCTGTTGGGTTGGCACGAATCGAGACTGGGATTTGTCACTCCGTGTAACGGAGAGGTATCTCTGGGCCCACTCGGTAGGACATCATCATAATGTGCACAATGTGACCAAGGAGTTGATCACGGGATGATGTGTTACGGAACGAGTAAAGAACCTTGCCGGTAACGAGATTGAACAAGGTATCGGGATACCGACGATCGAATCTCGGGCAAGTATCATACTAGTAGGCAAAGGGAATTGTATACGGGATTGATTGAATCCTTGACATCGTGGTTCATCCGATGAGATCATCGTGGAACATGTGGGAGCCAACATGGATATCCAGATCCCGCTGTTGGTTATTGACCAGAGAGATGTTTCGGTCATGTCTGCATGATTCCCGAACCCGTAGGGTCTACACACTTAAGGTTCGATGACGCTAGGGTTATAGGGAAAGTATGTATGCGGTTACTGAATGTTGTTCAGAGTCCCAGATGAGATCCCGGACGTCACGAGGAGTTCCGGAATGGTCCAAAGGTAAAGATTGATATATAGGAAGTGTGGATTTGGCCACCAGGAGTGTTCCGGGCATCACCGGTAATGTACCGGGACCACCGGAAGGGTTCCAGGGTTCCACCGGGAGGTGCCACCAGCCCCGGAGGCTTTCGTGGGACAAGAGTGGGAAGGTACCAGCCCCTAGGTGGGCTGGGGCGCCTCCCACCAAGGCCCAAGGTGCCCTCAAGAGGAGAGGGGGCAAACCCTAGGGGCAGATGGGCCCTAAGGCCCACCCTAGGTGCGCCCCCTCTCTCTCCCCCTTGGCCGCCACCCAGATGGGATCTGGGGGCTGCCGCCACCCCTAGGGAGGGAACCCTAGGTGGGGGCGCAGCCCCTCCCCTCCTCCTATATATAGTGGAGGTTTTGGGCTGCCCAACACACGAGTCTCTCTCCCCAAGGCACAACCCTACCTCTCTCCCTCCTCGTCTCTCGTAGTGCTTGGCGAAGTCCTGCTGGAGTTCCGCGCTCCTCCACCACCACCACGCCATCGTGCTGCTGCTGGACGAAGTCTTCCCCAACCTCTCCCTCTCTCCTTGCTGGATCAATGCATGGGAGACGTCACCGGGCTGCACGTGTGTTGAACGCGGAGGCACCGTTGTCCGGATCTTAGATCGGAATCGACCGCGATCTAAATCGCCACGAGTACGACTACCTCATCCGCGTTCTTGCAACGCTTCCACTTAGCGATCTACAAGGGTATGTAGATGCACTCCCCTTCCCTTTGTTGCTAGATTACCCCATAGATTGATCTTGGTGATGCGTAGAAAATTTTAAATTTGTGCTACGATCCCAAACAGTGGCATCATGAGCTAGGTCTATGCGTAGTTTCTATGCACGAGTAGAACACAAGTTGTTGTGGGCGTCGATTTTGTCAATTTACTTGCCGTTACTAGTCTTATCTTGATTTGTCGGCATCGTGGGATGAAGCGGCCCGGACCGACCTTACACGTACTCTTACGTGAGACAGGTCCCACCGACTGACATGCACTAGTTGCATAAGGTGGCTAGCGGGTGTGTGTCTCTCCCACTTTAGTCGGATCGGATTCGATGAAAAGGGTCCTTATGAAGGGTAAATAGAAATTGGCATATCACATTGTGGTTTTGGCGTAGGTATGAAACGTTCTTGCTAAGAAACCTATAGCAGCCACGTAAAATTTGCAACAACAATTAGAGGACGTCTAACTTGTTTTTGCAGCATATGCCGTGTGATGTGATATGGCCAAATGGATGTGATGACTGATATATGTGATGTATGTGATTGATCATGTTCTTGTAATAGGAATCACGACTTGCATGTCGATGAGTATGAAAACCGGCAGGAGCCATAGGAGTTGTCTTAATTTATTTATGACCTGCGTGTAACATAAACGTCATGTAATTACTTTACTTTATTGCTAACCGTTAGCCGTAGTAGTAGAAGTAATAGTTGGTGAGACAACTTCACGAAGACACGATGATGGAGATCATGGTATCATGCCGGTGACGATGATGATCATGGCGCCCCAAAGATGGAGATCAAAAGGAGCAAAATGATATTGGCCATATCATGTCACTATTTGATTGCATGTGATGTTTATCATGTTTTACATCTTATTTGCTTAGAACGACGATAGCTTAAATAAGATGATCCCTCGCAATAATTTCAAGAAAGTGTTCCCCCTAACTGTGCACCGTTGCGAAGGTTCGTTGTTTCGAAGCACCACGTGATGATCGGGTGTGATAGATTCTAACGTTCGAATACAACGGGCGTAAGCCAGATTTACACACGCAATACACTTAGGTTGACTTGGCGAGCCTAGCATGTACAGACATGGCCTCGAAACACGGAAGACCGAAAGGTCAAACATGAGTCGTATAAAAGATACGATCAACATGAGGATGTTCACCGATGATGACTAGTCCGTCTCACGTGATGATCGGACACGGCCTAGTTGACTCGGATCATGTATCACTTAGATGACTAGAGGGATGTCTATCTGAGTGGGAGTTCATTATATAATTTGATTAGATGAACTTATTTATCATGAACAATAGTCTAAGTTGTCTTTGCAAAAAGGGTTGTAGATCAATAGCTCGCGTTGTAGCTCCCTGTTTCAATATGTTCCTAGAGAAAGGTTAAGTTGAAAGATATTGTAAGAAATGATGCAGACTAGGTCCGTTGCCTGAGGAGTGTCCTCACTGCTACACAGAAGTCTTATGTCTTTGATGCACCGCTCGGTGTGCCAACCCCTCCAACATCGTCTGTGGATGTTATGAACATCTGACAGATACGTCCTGATGACTACTTGATAGTTAAGTGCACCATACTTTACGGCTTAGAATCGGGATTCCAATGACGTTTTGAACGCCATAGAACATATGAGATGTTCCAAGAGCTGAAATTAGGATTTCAGGCTCATGCCTGTGTTGAGAGGTATGATACCTCTGACAAGTTCTTTGCCTACAAGATGGAGGAGAATAGCTCAACTAGTGAGCATGCGCTCAAAATGTCTGGGTGCTACAATCACTTGAATCAAGTGGGAGTTAAACTTCCAGATAAGATAGTGATTGATAGAGTTCTCTAGTCACTATCACTAAGCTACTAGATCTTCGTGATGAACTATGACATGCAAGGGATGGAGATGATCCCGGAGTTGTTCCCGGTGCTTAAGACCGCAAAAGGTAGAAATCAAGAAGGAGCATCAAGTGTTGATGGTTGAACAAGACCACTGGTTTCAAGAAGGGCAAGGGCTAGAAGGGAAACTTCATGAATGGCAAACCAGTTGCCGCTCCAGTGAAGGAACCCAAGGTTGAACCCAAACCCGAGACTAAGTGCTTCTATTGTAAGGGGAACGGTCACTGCTAGTGGAACTACCCCAAATGCATGGTAGATAAGAAGGCTGGCAACTTCAACAAAGTATATACGTGTTATTAATGTGTACCTTACTAGTACTCCTGGTAGCACCTGGGTATTGGATACTGGTTCAGTTGCTATTATTGGTGACTTGAAGCAAAAGCTACGGACTAAACGGAGACTGGCTAAGGGCAAGGTGACGATGTGTGTTGGAAGTGTTTCCAAAGTTGATGAGATCACCATCGCACGCTCCATCTGCCTTCGCGACTAATATTGAACCTAGATAAATGTTATCAGGTGTCTACGTTGAGCATGAATATGATTAGATCATGTTCATTGCAATACGGTTATTCATCTAAGTTAGATAATAATGGTTATTCTGTTTACATGAATAATACCTTTCATGGTCATGCACCCTATGTGAATGGTTCATTGAATCTCGGTCGTGGTAATACACATGTTCACGCCAAAAGATGTAGAGTTAATAATGATAGTACCACTTTCTTGTGGCACCGCCGCTTATGTCATATTGGTGTAAGATGCATGAAGAAACTCCATGTTGATGGATGTTTGGAGTCACTTGATTTTGAATCGCTTGACACATGCGACCCATGCCTCATGGGCAGGATGACTAAGACCCCGTTTTTAGGTACAGTGAAACGGGCAAGTGACTTGTTGGAAATCGTACGTGCTGATGTGTGTGATCCAATAAGAATTGAGGTGTGCGGTGGACATCGCTATTTTCTCATCTTCACTGACGATTTGAGTAGATATGGTTATATTTACTTAATGAAGCACACGTCTGAAATGTTTGAAAAGTTCAAGCAATTTCAGAGTGAAGTTAAGAACCATCATAACAAGAAGATCAAATTCTTACGATCTGATCGATGGAGAATTTCTGAGTTATGAGTTTGGCAATCACTTAACACATTGTGAAATTGTTTCATAGTTGACACCACCTGGAACACCACAGCGTAATGGCGTGTCCGGACGTCGTAATCGAACCTTATGAGATATAGTGCGATCTATGATGTCTCTTACCGATCTACCGCTATCATTTTGAGGTTATGCGTTAGAGAAAGCTGCATTCACTTTAGATAGGGCACCATCTAAGTCCGTTGAGACGACGTCGTATGAACATTGGTTTGGCAAGGAACCAAAGTTGTCGTTTCTTAATATTTGGTGCTGCGATGCTTAAGGCTTCAGCCGAAAAAGCTCGAACCCAAAGCGGACAAATACATCTTCATAGGATAACCAAAGGTAATAGTGGGGTATACCTTCTATCTCAGATCCGAGGGCAAAGTGTTTGTCGCTAAGAAAGGGTCCTTTCTCGAGAAGGAGTTTCTCTTGAAAGAACTGAGTGGGAGGAAGATAGAACTTGATGAGGTTGTTAAACCTCTACTTCAACCGGAAAGTGGTGCAACACAGAAAGATGTTTCTGTGGCGCCTACGTCGGCTGAAGAGGAAGTTAATGATAGTGATCATGAAGCTTCGGATCAAGTTGCTATCGAACCTCGTAGGTCGACAAGGATATGTACTACTCCTGAGTGGTACAGTGATCCTGTCTTAGATATCACGTTGGACAACAATGAACCCATGAGCTATGGAGAAGTGATGGTGGGCCCATATTCCTACAAATGGTTAGAAGCCATGAAATCCGAGATAGGATCCATGTATCAGAACAAAGCATGGACTTTGGTGGACGTGCCTGTTGATCGGCAAGCCATTGAGATAAATGGATCTTTAAGAAGAAGACGGACGTGGACGGTAATGTTACCGTCTATGAAGCTCGACTTGTGGCAAAGAGTTTTTCACAAGTTCAAGGAGTTGACTAAGATGAGATTTTCTCACCCGTAGCGACGTTTAAGTCCGTCGGAATCATGTTAGCATTAGCTGTATTTTTCTATTATGAAATCTGTCAAATGGATGTCAAAACAAGTTTTCTTACCAGTTTTCGTAAGAATAAGTTGTATGTGATACAATAAAAGGTTTTGTCGATCCTAAGGATGCTAAAAGGTATGCTGGCTCTAGCGATCCTTCTATGGACTAGAGCAAGCATCTCAGAGTCGGAATATATGCTTTGATGGAGTGATCAAAGCTTTTAGGTTTATACAATGTTTGCTAGAAACTTGTATTTACAAGAAAGTGAGTGGGAGCACTACAACATTTCTGATAAGTATATGTGGATGACATATTGTTGATCTGAAATAATTTAGAATTTCTGGAAAGCATAAACGGTTGTTTGAAGAGTGATTTTCAAAGGAAGACCTGGATAAAGCTGCTTACATATTGGGCATCAAGATCTATAGAGATAGATCAAAACGCCTGATGATACTTTCAAAGAACGCACACCTTGACATGATTTTGAAGGAGTTCAAAATAGATGAGTCAAAGAAGGGATTCTTACCTGAGTTGTAAGGTGTGAAGTTGAGTAAGACTCAAAGCTTGACCATGGCAGAAGAAAGAGGAAGGACGAAGGTCGTCCCCTATGCGTTTGTCATAGGCTCTATACGGCATGCCATGCTGAGTACCGCACCTGATTTGTGCCTTGCCACATGTCTAGCAAGAGGGTACATAGGTGATCCAGGAGTGGATAACTGGACAGTGGTCAAAAATTATCCTTAGAGGAATAAGGAAATATTTCTCGGTTATGGAGGTGATAAAGAGTTCGACGTTAAGAGTTACGTCGATGCAAGCTTTAACACCTATCCAGATGACTATGAGTAGAAAAAACCCGGATATGTATAATGGAGCAACCATTTGGAATAGCTCCAAGTGGAACGTGGTAGCAGCATCTACGATATGACATAAAGTTTTGCGAAGTACATGCGGATCTGATTGTTGCAGACCCGTTGACTATAACATCTCTCACAAGCATAACATGATCAAACCAAGAACTCATTGAGTGTTAATCACATGGTAATGTGAACTAGATAGTTGACTCTAGTAAACTCTTTGGGTGTTAGTCACATGGCGATGTGACCTTTAGTGTTAATCACATAGCGATGTGAACTGGATTAACTCTAGTGCAAGTGGGAGAGTGTTGGAAATATGCCCTAGAGGAAATAATAAATTAGTTATTGTTATATTTCCTTGTTCATGATAATCATTTATTATCCATGCTAGAATTGTATTGATAGGAAACTCAGATACATGTGTGGATACATAGACAACACCATGTCCCTAGTAAGCCTCTAGTTGACTAGCTCGTTGATCAATAGATGGTTACGGTTTCCTGACCATGGACATTGGATGTCATTGATAACGGGATCACATCATTAGGAGAATGATGTGATGGACAAGACCCAATCCTAAGCCTAGCACAAGATCGTGTAGTTCATATGCTAAAGCTTTTCTAATGTCAAGTATCATTTCCTTAGACCATGAGATTGTGCAACTCCCAGATACCGTAGGAATGCTTTGGGTGTACCAAACGTCACAACGTAACAGGGTGGCTATAAAGGTGCACTATGGGTATCTACGAAAGTGTCTGTTGGGTTGGCACGAATCAAGACTGGGATTTGTCACTCCGTGTAACGGAGAGGTATCTCTGGGCCCACTCGGTAGGACATCATCATAATGTGCACAATGTGACCAAGGAGTTGATCACGGTATGATGTGTTACGGAACGAGTAAAGAGACTTTCCGGTAACGAGATTGAACAAGGTATCGGGATACCAACGATCGAATCTCGGGCAAGTATCATACTAGTAGACAAAGGGAATTGTATACGAGATTGATTGAGTCCTTGACATCGTGGTTCATCCGATGAGATCATCGTGGAACATGTGGGAGCCAACATGGATATCCAGATCCCGCTGTTGGTTATTGACCAGAGAGATGTCTCGGTCATGTTTGCATGATTCCCAAACCCGTAGGGTCTACACACTTAAGGTTCGATGATGCTAGGGTTTTAGGGAAAGTATGTATGCGGTTACTGAATGTTGTTCAGAGTCCCGGATGAGATCCTGGATGTCACAAGGAGTTCCGGAATGGTCCGGAGGTAAAGATTGATATATAGTAAGTGTGGATTTGGCCATCGGAAGTGTTCCGGGCATCACCGGTAATGTACCGGGACCACCGGAAGGGTTCCAGGGGTCCACCGGGAGGTGCCACCAGCCCCGGAGGCTTTCATGGGCCAAGAGTGGGAAGGGACCAGCCCCTAGGTGGGCTGGGGCGCCTCCCACCAAGGCCCAAGGCGCCCTCAAGAGGAGAGGGGGCAAACCCTAGGGGCAGATGGGCCCTAAGGCCCACCCTAGTTGTGCCCCCCTTTCTCTCCCCCTTGGCCGCCACCCCTAGGGAGGGAACCCTAGGTGGGGGCGCAGCCCCTCCCCTCCCCCTATATATAGTGGAGGTTTTGGGCTGCCCAACACACGAGTCTCTCTCCCCAAGGCGCAGCCCTACCTCTCTCCCTCCTCGTCTCTCGTAGTGCTTGGCAAAGTCCTGCTGGAGTTCCGCGCTCCTCCTCCACCACCATGCCGTCGTGCTGCTGCTAGACGGAGTCTTCCCCAACCTCTCCCTCTCTCCTTGCTGGATCAAGGCATGGGAGACGTCACCGGGCTGCATGTGTGTTGAACACGGAGGCGCCGTTGTTCGGCGCTTAGATCAGAATCGACCGCGATCTAAATCGCCACGAGTACGACTACCTCATCCGCATTCTTTCAACGCTTCCGCTTAGAGATCTACAAGGGTATGTAGATGCACTCCCCTTCCCTTCGTTGCTAGATTACTCCATGGATTGATCTTGGTGATGTGTAGAAAATTTTAAATTTCTGCTACGATCCCCAACAGAGATAGCCCCAACCTTGTTTGTAAAGGTTCAGTCGCCGCCTTCAAGGGCACCGATACTGTGGCCCTAGTGGCTTCTTGGGGAGCATTGTGCCTCCACACCGCTCCAACGGAGACGTACTTCCTCTCAAAGGGAAGGAACTTCGATAACACATCCTCGTCTCCACCGGCTCCACTCTTGATTATCTCTTACCTTTACTTGTGCAAGCTTATATTGTGTTGTATCCCTTGCTTGCTTGTGTGCTAGTTGTTGTTGCATCATATAGGTTGCTCACCTAGTTGCATATTTAGACAACCTATTTTGATGCTAAGTTTAATTTGGTAAAGAAAAGCTAACAATTGTTAGTTGCCTATTCACTGCCCCCTCTAGTCAACTATATCGATCCTTTCAATTGGTATCAGGGCCACGTCTCTTTATTAAGGACTTTGCCCATCCGAAGAGTATGGTTGACTCCTCAAACGAGGTGGAGGAGTACTCCGGTGCCAGTCCCCCTTTGGCTGCGGACGATGGGGGATCCTTAGTCTCTCGTGAGGAGTTCAATGTGGCCTTGGACACTGATACGTCTCCAACGTATCTATAATTTTTGATTGTTCCATGCTATTATATTATCTGTTTAGGATGTTTAATGGGCTTTAATTTACCTTTTTATATTATTTTTGGGACTAACCTACTAACCAAAGGCCCAGTGCAAATTGCTGTTTTTTTGCCTATTTCAGTGTTTCGCAGAAAAGGAATATCAAACAGAATCCAAATGGAATGAAACCTTCGGGAGAGTTATTTTTGGAATAAACGTGATCCAGGAGACTTGGAGTGGACATCAAGAAAGAAGCGAGGAGGCCACGAGGCAGGGAGGCGCGCCCAGGGGGTAGGCGTGCCCCCACCCTCATGGGCCCCTCGCAGCTCCACCGACGTACTTCTTCCTCCTATATATACCCATATACCCCAAAAACATCTAGGAGCACCACGAAACCCTATTTCCACCGCCCCAACCTTCTGTACCCGTGAGATGCCATCTTGGGGCCTTTTCTGCGCTCTGCCGGAGGGGGAATCGATCACGGAGGGCTTCTACATCAACACCATAGCTTCTCCGATGATGTGTGAGTAGTTTACCACAGACCTTCGGGTCCATAGTTATTAGCTAGATGGCTTCTTCTCTCTCTTTGGATCTCAATACAAAGTTCTCCTCGATTCTCTTGGAGATCTATTTGATGTAATTCTTTTTGCGGTGTGTTTGTCGAGATCCGATGAATTGTGTGTTTATGATCAAGATTATCTATGAACAATATTTGATTCTTCTCTAAAATCTTTTATGCATGATTTAAATATCTTTGCAAGTCTCTTCGAATTATCAGTTTGGTTTGGCCTACTAGATTGACCATTCTTGCAATGGGAGAAGTGCTTAGCTTTGGGTTCAATCTTGCGGTGTCCTTTCCTAGTGACATCAGGGGCAGCAAGGCACGTATTGTATTGTTGTCATCGAGGATAAAAAGATGGGGTTTATATCATATTGCTTGAGTTTATCCCTCTACATCATGTCATCTTGCCTAATGCGTTACTCTGTTCTTATGAACTTAATACTCTAGATGCATGCTGGATAGCGGTCGATGTGTGGAGTAATAGTAGTAGATGCAGAATCGTTTCGGTCTACTTGTCGCGGACGTGATGCCTATATACATGATCATGCCTAGTTATTCTCATAATTATTCACTTTTCTATCAATTGCTCGATAGTAATTTGTTCACCCACCGTAGAATTTGCTATCTTGAGAGAAGCCACTAGTGAAACCTATGGCCCCCGGGTCTATCTTCCATCATATTATTTCCATATCAATTTGCTATTTCTATTACCGTTTATTTTTGCAATCTTTATTTTCCAATCTATATCATAAAAATACCAAAAATATTTATCTTATTATCTCTATGAAATCTCACTTTCGTAAGTGACCGTGAAGGGATTGACAACCCCTTTATCGCGTTGGTTGCGAGGTTCTTGTCTGTTTGTGCATGTACTAGGTGACTTGTGTGCTACCTCCTACTGGATTGATACCTTGGTTCTCAAAAACTGAGGGAAATACTTACGCCACTGTGCTGCATTACCCTTTCCTCTTTAAGGGAAAACCAACGCATGCTCAAGAGGTAGCAGACACATTGAGAACCTCCATGACGGCCGAGGTCAAAGGCATGCTTAAGAATTTTCTTGATGGTCTTAAAGTTTCCAGCGCACCGTTGGAAGTGGCCGATCCCACTAACAAGGTGATGTATGCTAACTCCAACAAGGGGGAAGGTACTAGTGATCAAGTTCCTTTGACTAGTGGTAGAAGTGGAAATGGCATCTTTGCCCATGTTGAACCAACAATTACTTATGTAGGACCGGTTCCCTCCACGCATATGAATCATGTTGGTCCTCCTCCCAAGCTTGTGAAAAATGAGGATTTTGTCGCTTGGGTCTATCGCTTTAAACATCATTTAAATCATAGCTCTACTAATCTTTGGAAAATTATTGAGCAATGTTTCTACCCACACGACCCAAGCAACTTCACTCCTAGAGAAGCCATAGATCATCAATTCAATGAGTCCGCTCTCTTCATTTTCCAAGAAGCAATTCCACCCGAAGATATTGCGCATCCTGTCCTTTCATCGTGGCCAAGGAAGCATGGCAACATGTCGTTTCGATTTAGAAGGGAAGCACAAGCATTCAACGCTCAAACTTTGAAGTGGTGCAAGATGAAGCCGATGAGTTTGCAATGAATGAAGATGAAGAACCTCAAGATCTTTGCCGGAAGTTAACCACTCTTGCGGTCTCACTCCAGATCATGGGGGCAAGGATACGGATGACAAGTGGATCAAGCGCAAGTTTCTCAATGCCATGATGCCTTACCATAAGGCCATGTCCTCCATCATCCTTCAAAGGCCGGACTTTCATGCCTTGTCCTCCAGTGAAGTGTTGGATGAGTTTGTTGCAATGAGGATCTTGGACAAGACCGCCGATAATGCGGCATTGCATTCTCAATGAGCAAAGAAGCCCAACCTTGCTTTGAAGGCCAAGGCTAGTGTGGAAGAAGCGGGTGAAGAGGAAGAAGAGGAGTGTAGCCCCGAAGATACAAAATATGCTTATCATGAGCACATGTGAAAGGATCGATATGGTCGACAAGGGGGGGGGGTGAATAGGAGACTACAAATTTTAATCTTTCTTGTAGATTTTAAGGCTTAGCGGATAAAAGAGTTCACTAGATATGCAACTAGGTGAATGCAACCTATATGACAAGCAAGCTCCAAGAAGAAAAGCTAGGCAACAAACTACTTAGCAAGCCAACAAGCATACACCAACAAAGAAAGGTGCAGGAAAGGATTAACCACAAGTGAGATGAGGACGTGGATTTTAACCCCAAGTTCACTCTTCCTTGGGGAATAGCTAATCTCCGTTTGGAGCAGTGCTGGAGCCAAAGCTTGCGGAATGCCACCAAAGGCTCACCGTATTCTCCTTCGAGTCACCCCCAACGGATGAGCCTCGAACCACTCGGGGTTGGTCTTGAAGGCGACCACCACACCTTTACAAACTTCTCCGGAGTACACCACAAGCAAGGAAGCTTCCGAAGGAACCTCTAACCGCCTAGGAGCCCAAGCTCCAAGAGTAACAAGTCAATGGGGAAGAAATGTTGCAGGGAACGCGATTTGGTTTGGTCAAGTTGTAGATCGGGTCTTGCTCTCCCAATCCCCAAAGTTTCAACAAGTTTCGGTGGAGGGATTGAGAGTATTGAGAAAAATGGGGTGTAGCAATGGTCGAGCTCAACAAGACATTAGGGTTAAAGGTTGGAGGAGGAAGAAAGGCCTTTTTATAGCGTTCATGGGCTGGTGGGGATTTCTGCCCGTTGGACCCCGTGCGCACGGGCTAAGTCAGCCCCGTGAGCACGGGGTATCGAGAGACAATCGCACCACCCCGTGCGTACGGGGGTCAAAAGACCCCGTGCGCACCGGGTATCCAGAGAGTTACGCAGTACCCCATGCGCACGGGGGTCAAAAGACCCCGTGCGCACGGGGTACCCAGAGATTTACCCAGTACCCCATGCGCACGAGGGTCAAAAGACCCCGTGCGCACGGGGTACCCAGTAACTTACTGTTGCACCTTTCTGAGTACCACAGCACACACACTAGGTTCATATGAGGTGGTTGGAGTGGGAAGGGTAAGAGAGTAAGGCTCGGCAAAGGCATTCCCACAAAACATTTATCCACACAGACCCCTCTTAATAGTGCGGTCTTTCCTACGACTCGAAGCAAACCAAAACTAAACCTTCAAAGCGTCGAAAGACCACACCTTTGTCCTTTTTGAAATGGGGGGTCGCACATCTCCATCGCGGGCACTTAGAACCAATAACCTGAGATAAAATTTAGCAACCGATATTAGTTCAACTAACCACATTGTCATCACACCAAAATATAGCTTAAGTGCCATTAGCACTTTTAGTCTCCCCCTTTTTGGTGCATTGATGACAACGTGGTTAGAGCATGGCAAAGAGGATAAACAGATAGAAGGCCATGGAACAAATAATGATCATGATAGCTCCCCCTATATGTGTGCCCAAAAACAAGAATGCATCTAGTACACCCATAGGAGGTTTGACCAAGATCATTATTGATAAGTCATGAGATTCATCAAGATAAACCTATAACGGTGCCTAGATCTCATGACACAGTGTGGTGAGCAAATAATGTGAGACCCAATAAGAATAAGAGGATAATAGCAAGGTTCAATAATAAAGCTAGAGTCCCAGAATAACGCTAGAGGCTCACAACCACACAGACGGAAAGGAAATAAGAGTATCTCAAGCCAACTAAAACCAACCAACAGTGAGAAACACGAGGCTTGAGATCTCAACACACCCACGAACACACAACCACACACACCACTTCTCCCCCTTTGTCATCAAGACAACAAAAATGAGAGAAACGGTGACACGAGACCCACTAGACAAGAGGAGGAGCACTCGAGGCATCATCATCATCATCAAAACGCCACCCGGCCATTGGGAAAGACCAAGCAGTGGCCTCACTATCGACGTCCTCAGAACCTGGACCGACCTCCTCACCAGCAGCAACCCTTGCTGCCTTCTGCTCACGCCGAACAAGCTTCTCCTTGTTGATTTCCTTGATCTGACGATGCTGAATCGACTGACACATCTTGAACATGTCGCTCAAGGTCTTGAACAGCGACTTCTTCTCTCCCTTGGCAAAGATGGCCTCAGAGCCAACAGACTTGGCCTTACCACGAGGGATCCGTGCAGTAGAGGACATGCCTGGAGTGTAAGTAGCACGATCCTCAGGCCTAGGGTTGCGCCCCTTCTTGATGGGCACATAGGGAGCAGGAGCAGCTGGGGTCCAGTTGGAGTTGCGCTTGGGAACAACAGTCTTGAAGCTAGAAATGTACTTTGCTAGACAGACGGTCTCAATCAACGCCTGTATGAAAGGAGCATAGATCAAAGACTTGTTCTCTTGTACACACTGACGCAGCTCGTAGTACATGAAATCCAGAACATCCACTTTCTTCTTCTGATGAAGATACACAAAGACATCAAGCATGGAGCTCCGAATGTTATGGGAATCCCCGGCCTTTGGAGTGAGGGTATACCACATGATATGGCGCATGGTGTCATAGAGGGGCAAGAGGTCTTTGATTAACCTAGTGACAAATGACTTCTCTTGTTTGTAAGTAAAGGCAATCTCATCCTTAGTGCGCTGCCCACTTTCCCGAACAATGCCAAACTCATCAGAAACAGTCTCTTCATCCATGAATGGGTAGGGAATGATCTCGGAGAACTTTGCCATAGGAGCTGAGCACTGATACGTTCCGGACATCCATGTGAGGGTGTGAGCAGAATCATTGGAGAAGTACAAAGTGGCAAAGAACTGCATCACTAGATCTTCATTGTAGGGGTGGTTGAAGGTGACAAACGGAATCAGACCCAGTCGTCCAAGAGCGGAGTACACACCGGGATACAGATGATCATTGTCGCACAAACTCTCAGTGTTGACTTGCTTGTGAGGAGCAAACTTCTTTGACTTGGTCATAAGAAGCTCATGATAGATTCTTTGCTGAAACCCATTCTTGAAAAGGGGATCCATTCCCATACTCATGGCCTTAACATACGGATGGTTCTGTCTCTCAGCCCAGATCTCTGGCTTGGTCCACTTGACAAGAGGCATATTCCGGAGGTCATGCCTGCCCGGAGTGGCTTCCTCCGGACTAGACTCCTCTTCCTCTTCTTCATCTTCCTCACCACGATCATCTTCTTCATCTTCCTCACCACGATCCTCTTCTTCTTCTATCTCATCATCTTGTGAGTCATATTCTTCCTCAGATTCATCGGAAGCCTCAACAACGGGCCGCTTTGAGGCTGCACAGCGAGCACGACCCTGACCTGTCCTAGACCCCTGACCCATGCCTTCAGACGGCTGACGACGAGCAATGGTGAAGTCCTTTGATCCTCCTTTTGCACGCTTGCGATGAAGCTCAGACCTCTTGTCAGCGGAGTCTTAAACACACACAAAAACCCAACAACACAAAGCACGAGGCACAAATGAGTACAAGTGCAAGATAAATGGAAAGGAGATAGACAAAAGTCTAGGCAATAGTTCCTGGATAATCCGTGCGCACGGGGGTTTAGACCCCGTGGGCACGGGGGTCCCGTGCGCACGGTACAGGATCGTGGGCACGGGGCCCCGTGCACACGGGGGTCAAACACCCCATGGACACGGGGGTCTCCCAGCAGCAGCCACTACCAGAAAGAGCTCCGGGAGTGGGTGCAGCAGAGGGACCAACAGATCTAAGCACTAGACTTCTATCTACAAACTAGTTGAGGCCAAACGAATCTAGGGAGCAAATAAACCCTAAAGCTAGAACAAAAGAAGGGAACTCAAGGAGATGGAACAAGAGGAGAGGACCAACCAAAGGAGGACCCCATCAGGATCCAGATCCATGGAGGAAGAACTCCGACAAAGCCTGGAGGAGCTCCGGCGAGTGGAGGCGACGGTGGCGGCGCTGGAGGCTTCCTGGGGAGTGGAGGGGGCAAATGGGTGGGAGTGAACCCGAGCCCCCCACGCCCCACCTCTTCAGGACCAGAAACCGCAGACCCCGTGCGCACGGGCTAAGTGATCCCCATGCGCACGGTACAGAGCCCGTGGGCACGGGGCCCCGTGTGCACAGTACAGGCCCGTGCGCACGGGGTATTCAGGAACTTTGACATGAGTGGATCTTTAAATACAGGGTTGAGTGTATACTCTTACCCCTACTTCACAAGGCACTCGGTCTACGTTTCTGAACACGCCGCGAGGAAAGTCCTATCACTATGGAAAGGGTATATGTGGATCACTTGTACCAAAAAGAAGCGAGGAGAACCAACCAAAGAAGAAAAGAACCACCACACCACACACACGAAAAAACAAACATGGACAAGCCTC
This sequence comes from Triticum dicoccoides, assembly GCF_002162155.2. Lineage (NCBI taxonomy): Eukaryota > Viridiplantae > Streptophyta > Magnoliopsida > Poales > Poaceae > Triticum > Triticum dicoccoides. The sequence continues at coordinate 87,241,904 of NC_041392.1, read as the reverse complement.
AAGCAAGGGCGGTGGCACCGTGAAGATATGAACCTTGGGCCCAAGACCAATACTCATCTTTGAAGCACAAGTACCACCTAAAGTGGCTTATGTGAAAGATTGTGTTTGTTTTATGCACTTCTAGGATAAGATAGCTCATGAGTTGAGCTAGCTCCCCCTAGACATGTGCCTACATCTAAGCAAGATAGTACATGAGTATGTGTGAGCGAGCAAGAGTTTCATCCGAAGTTACTAATATCCACGATATTTAGCTCATGCCTTAACTCGTGGAATCTTGCTTCGTCAAGGGGCTTGGTGAAGATGTCTGCTAGTTGATTCTCGGTGTTGACATGGAGTAACTCAATGTTTCCCTTGGCCACATGATCTCTAATGAAATGATGACGAATCTCAATATACTTGGTCTTGCTATGTTGAACCGGATTCTCGGCGATCTTGATGGCACTTTCATTGTCACACCAAAGAGGCACTTTGTCACATTTGACACCGTAATCCATCAAAGTTTGCCTCATCCATAGTAATTGGGCACAACAACTTCCAACAGCAATATACTCGGCTTCGGCTGTGGAGAGAGATATACAATTTTGCTTCTTTGAAGACCAACTTACCAACGATCTCCCTAGGAATTGACATGAGCCGGATGTGGACTTGCGATCAACCTTGTCTCCGGCCCAATCCGAATCTGAGTAACCCATTAACTCAAATGATGATCCCTTGGGACACCAAAGGCCCAATTTTGGGTATGAACCAAATATCGAAGGATCATTTTCATCGACGAATAGTGGCTCTCCTTAGGAGCGGGTTGAAATCTTGCACACATACACACACTCAACAGAATATCTGGCCTAGATGCACAAAGGTAAAGCAAGGAATCGATCATAGAGTGATATACCTTTTGATCGACTTCTTTACCATTTGGATCAAGATGAAGTTGACCATTTGTGGCCATGGGTGTCTTCATTGGCTTGACATCTTGCATTTTGAATCTCTTGAGCATGTCTTGGATATAATGAGATTGATTGATGAAGGTTCCGCCTCTCAATTGCTTCACTTGAAAACCGAGAAAGAACTTCAACTCTCCCATCATGCTCATCGCAAATTCCTTAGTCATAAGATTCTCAAACTCAACGTTAATAGCATGGTTAGTTGACCCAAAGATAATATCATCAACATATATTTGGCAGACAAACAACTCTCCTTTTACCCTCTTCGTAAAGAGAGTGGAATCTATTACCCCAATCTGGAACCCCTTCTCGCTTAGGAACGCCGTATGGTGATCATACCAAGCACGAGGTGCTTGTTTGAGTCCATAGAGTGCCTTATGGAGTTCATAAACGTGAGAGGGATGATCAGGGTCTTCAAAACCGGGTGGTTGCTTGACATACACCAACTCCTTAAGAGGACCATTAAGAAATGCACTCTTAACATCCATTTGATATAATTTGAAATCATGATGAGAGGCATAAGCAAGCAAGATGCGAATGGATTCGAGATGGGCAATGGGGGCAAAAGTTTCACCAAAATCCAAACCTTCAACTTGGGTGAAACCTTGTGCCACTAACCTTGCCTTGTTCCTTATTACTTGTCCATATTCATGTTGTTTGTTCTTGAAAATCCACTTTGTTCCAATGACATTATGAAATTCCTTGGGTCTTTGTACAAGGGTCCACACTTTGTTTTGTGTGAAGTTGTTGAGTTCTTCATGCATGGTATCTATCCAATCCGGATCGTCAAGGGCATCTTCCACCTTAAGGAGGGTTCAACACAAGAGACAAACGAGTGATGTTCACAAAAGTTTGCCAAACGCCTACGAGTAGTTACCCCCTTTTTGATGCTCCCGTAGATGTTCTCAGTGAGGTGTTGAAGATGTTTTAGCTTGGCGGCCACTTTTTGCTCTTTGCGGTCAAGCTCTTCTTCACTTGGTTTTGGACTTGATGAAGAAGCTTGCCCTTGAGATTGCTTTAGCCTTGGAGACACTCTTCTCTTTGCAACCACATGTTCTTGCTCAGTCGGAAGTGATGACAATGAAGACACTTGTGGTTGGGGTTGATCTTGATCTTGATCATGACTTTGAGCTTGATCTTGAGCCTCAACGATTGGTTCTTCATTATTCGGAAGAGTTTGCTCTTGATCTTGCTCAGGAATATGAGGGTCTTGATCTTGTTCTTGGATAGGTTCATTACTTCCCAAGGCATCTTGTACAAGTGGTGTCGGTGATGACTTCCCTTGTGGAAAATCCTCAAGAGGGGCTCTTACTCCTTCTTCTTCTACTTGGACATGGTGTGTTTCTTGTGGGAGAATGTGGCCTATCCCCATTGTCCTTATAGCTTGTGAAGGAGCCTCATCACCTACAACACTAGGAACAATTTGCTCCATGCGGGAGCCGTTATCTTCATCAAACTCCACATTTATCGTTTCCTCAATGCGTCCGGTGGATTTATTGAGAACTCGGTAAGCATGAGAGTTTGATGCATATCCAACAAATATGCCCTCATAAGTTCTAGACTCAAATTTAGCTAACCGGGATTTTTTGTTTAAAATGAAACACTTACAACTGAATACCCGAAAGTATTTGACATTGGGCTTTCTCCCAATTAGGAGCTCATAAGGGGTCTTGTTCTTGAGCTTGCGAAGATAAAGCCGGTTTGAAGCATGGCACGCGGTGTTGAGGGCTTCTGCCCAAAGCTTGTATGGTGATTTGTACTCATCAAGCATGGTCCTAGCCATCTCAATAAGAGTCCGATTCTTCCTCTCTGCAACACCATTTTGTTGGGGAGTATATGGTGTGGCATATTGGTGCTTTATCCCCTCTTCACTCAAGAATTCATCCATTGTATAGTTTTTGAACTCGGTGCCATTGTCACTTCGGATTGCCTTGATCTCACAGTTATGTTGACGTTGAGCTTCTTTGGCAAAGTTGATGAAGGTTTCTTGAGTTTCATCTTTAGTCTTGAGAAAGAACACCCAAGTATATCTTGTGAAGTCATCAACAATGACAAGGCAATATCTCCTTCCTCCCAAACTATCATATGTTGGAGGCCCAAATAGATCCAAATGGATAAGCTCGAGGGGCCTCAAGGTGGTGATGATAGTCTTCACTTTATGAGCTTTTTCATGAAGCTTTCTGGCAATGCAAGCACTACAAGGACGATCTTTGGAAAAAGACACATTGGTTAGTCCAAGAATGTGCTCCCCCTTTAAGAGAGCTTGTAAATTTCTCATGCCCATGTGGGCTAGCCTATGGTGCCATAGCCACCCCACGTCGGCCTTGGCCATTAGGCATGTTGCAAGATGAGTTTTCTCTTTTGAGAAATCAACCATGTAAAGGTTGTCTTCAACATGCCCAACAAAGACCACTTTGATATTGCTCCTATTAAAGACGGTCACATGGAATTCACCAAAATGTGAATCATATCCGGCACGAGCCAATTGAATAGTTGAAAGTAAATTGTAGTGAAGGGATTGGACAAGCATGACATTTGCAAGAGATGAATCATTAGAGATTACCACCTTGCCCAAACCCAATACCTTTCCCTTGCTATTGTCACCGAAGGAGATGTTCGACGAGGCCTTGAGTGAATCAATGAACTCCACAAGCATCTCCCTTTCTCCAGTCATATGATTGGTGCATCCACTGTCGATCACCCATTGAGTTCCACCGGAGACATAGTCCTACGATAATCAAGCTTTGGTTATAGGTACCCATTTTGCAATGGGTCCTGGTGAGTTAGCAACAAGGGTCTTGGGAACCCAAATAGTCCAAGCATAATCATCATAGTTAGTTCCAACAAATTTTGCAAAGGTATAGCCATCATCTCCTCTCATGAGAACATATGATGGATTGTTCTTGCCGGCAAAATTCTTGGGAATAGCCTTGTCCCTAATGACCTTACCATTCCAAACACCCTTCATTTCCTTCTCCTTCTCCTTGTGCCCTTCTTGCACAAACACTACCTTTTGGGGAGGGGAAGGAGTCGGACGATCTTCTTCTTCTTCTTCTTCTTCTTCTTCTTCTTCTTCTTCTTCTTCTTCTTCTTCTTCTTCTTCTTCTTCTTCTTCTTCTTCTTCTTCTTCTTCTTCTTCTTCTTCTTCTTCTTCTTCTTCTTCTTCTTCTTCTTCTTCTTCTTCTTCTTCTTCTTCTTACCACTCTTAGATGCGGGATTAAACCCAACTCCCTCCTTGGCAACACACTCCTTTTGGTTGCTCAAGAGATCGTTTAGGTTTTTCTCCCCTTGGATGCATGATACAAGCCCTTTCTCAATTTGAGCTTTCAACTTCTTATTTTCCTCTCGAAGAGAGGTGCAATCATGAGCAAAGTTAGCCATACAAGCATCATCATTTAAATCAATATGAGGTACGGAAGTGAGAGCCTTAATGGCTGTAGCTTTTAATTGAGCATAAGACTCGGTGAGAGCAATGAGGTCACCTTTGACAACCTTGGAACTAATCACAAGGAACTCATGCTCCTCAACAAGTCTTGTATGGTCAACTAGAAGTTTTTCAACTCTAACGTTAAGAGCATCTTTATTCTCAAGAGCAAGTTGCAAAGCATCGTTGGTTTTAACAAAGTCAATTTGATGAGCAGATAAGGCTTCCTCAAGTGATGCTCTCATGACACTCTCTTCATTAAGTTCATGCTCGAGGATATCAACTCTCTCTTTTTCCTCTATAAGGAGGTTCTCAACGTTCTCAATAAAGTCATCGCGTTTGGCGAGTGACTTAAGTAGATTGCCAAAACGAGCATGAGCTTCACCATGAAGAGTTTTCATGAAAGCCATTAAGGATTCCTCATCATTATCCACACCCTCCTCACACTCATCCTCCACTATCTCACATGAGACATTGGGAGTGTAGTTTTCGGGTCTCTTGGGTTTGGACATTGTTTTTACCTCTTTGGCCATGAGGCATCGATGAGTGAATGGCTTGTCCTCGTTTGGAGAGTCGAAGAGGCCGGTGGTGGAGGAGGAGGTAGTGGCATGCATGGCGAAGGCGGCCGTGCCCACTTGATCATCATCACCGTCATCTTCATTGTTGGAAATATGCCCTAGAGGCAATAATAAATTAGTTATTATTATATTTCATTGTTCATGATAATCGTTTATTATCCATGCTAGAATTGTATTGATAGGAAACTCAGATACATGTGTGGATACATAGACAACACCATGTCCCTAGTAAGCCTCTAGTTGACTAGCTCGTTGATCAATAGATGGTTACGGTTTCCTGACCATGGACATTGGATGTCGTTGATAACGGGGTCACATCATTAGGAGAATGATGTGATGGACAAGACCCAATCCTAAGCCTAGCACAAGATCGTGTAGTTCGTTTGCTAAAGTATTTCTAATGTCAAGTATCATTTCCTTAGACCATGAGATTGTGCAACTCCCAGATACCGTAGGAGTGCTTTGGGTGTGCCAAACGTCACAACGTAACTGGGTGGCTATAAAGGTACACTACAGGTATCTCCGAAAGTGTCTATTGGGTTGGCACGAATCGAGTCTGGGATTTGTCACTCCGTGTAAACGGAGAGGTATCTCTGGGCCCACTCGGTAGGACATCATCATAATGTGCACAATGTGACCAAGGAGTTGATCACGGGATGATGTGTTATGGAACGAGTAAAGAGACTTGCCGGTAACAAGATTGAACAAGGTATCGGATACCGACGATCGAATCTCGGACAAGTACAATACCGCTGGACAAAGGGAATTGTATACGGGATTGATTGAATCCTCGACATCGTGGTTCATCCGATGAGATCATCGTGGAACATGTGGGAGCCAACATGGGTATCTAGATCCCGCTGTTGGTTATTGTCCGGAGAGTTGTCTCGGTCATGTCTGCATGGTTCCCGAACCCGTAGGGTCTACACACTTAAGGTTCGGTGACGCTAGAGTTGTTATGGGAAATAGTATGTGGTTACCGAAGGTTGTTCAGAGTCCCGGATGAGATCCCGGACATGACGAGGAGCTCCGGAATGGTCCGGAGGTGAATATCGGTATATTGGACGAAGGGTATTGGAGTCCGGAATTGTTCCGGGGGTACCAGGTGATGACCAGCGTGTCCGAAAGGGGTTTCGGAGGCCCCGACAAGCGTTGGGGGGGCTTATGGGCCAAGGGGAGAGGGCACATCAGCCCACTAAGGGGCTGAGCGCCCCTCCCACCCCATCTCACGTAACCAGGAGAGGTGGGGGCGCCACCCCTAGGGCAGCCGCCCCTCCCGGCTTGGGGGGCAAGTTTCCTAGGGGGTGGGGGCGCCCAAACCCATCTAGGGTTTCCCCTATGGCCGCCGCCCCTCCCCTATGGAACCCTAGGGTGCCTCCCCCTCCTCCCTTTCCCCTATATATAGTGAGGGAGAGAGAGGGCAGCCGCACCCCTTCCCCTGGCGCAGCCCTCCCTCCTCCTACACCTCCTCCTCCTCCATAGTCCTTGGCGAAGCCCTGCTAGAGAACCACGAGCTCCATCACCACCACGCCGTCGTGCTGCTGTTGGACTCTCTTCCTCAACCTCTCCCTCCTCCTTGCTGGATCAAGGCATGGGAGATGTCTCCGTTCCGTACGTGTGTTGAACGAGGAGGTGCCGTCCATTCGGTGCTAGGATCATCGGTGATTTGGATCACGATGAGTACGACTCCATCAACCCTGTTCACTTGAACGCTTCCGCTTAGCGATCTACAAGGGTATGTAGATGCACTCTCCTTCCCCTCGTTGCTAGATTACTCCATAGATTGATCTTGGTGATGCGTAAATTTTTTTAAATTTCTGCTACGATCCCCAACAGTGGCATCATGAGCTAGGTCTATGCGTAGTTTCTATGCATGAGTAGAACACAAAGCAGTTGTGGGCGTCGATTTTGTCAATTTACTTGCCGTTAGTAGTCTTATCTTGATTCGGTGGCATCGTGGGATGAAGCGGCCCGGACCGACCTTACACGTACTCTTACGTGAGACTGGTTCCACCGACTGGCATGCACTAGTTGCATAAGGTGGCTAGCGGGTGTCTGTCTCTCCCACTTTAGTCAGATCGGATTCGATGAAAAGGGTCCTTATGAAGGGTAAATAGAAATTGGCATATCACGTTGTGGTTTTCGCGTAGGTAAGAAACGTTCTTGCTAGAAACCTATAGCAGCCACGTAAAAACTTGCAACAACAATTAGAGGACGTCTAACTTGTTTTTGCAGCATATGCCTTGTGATGTGATATGGCCAAAAGGATGTGATGAATGATATATGTGATGTATGAGATTGATCATGTTCTTGTAATAGGAATCACGACTTGCATGTCGATGAGTATGACAACCGGCAAGAGCCATAGGAGTTGTCTTAATTTATTTATGACCTGCGTGTCAACATAAATGTCATGTAATTACTTTACTTTATTGCTAAAGCATTAGCCATAGTAGTAGAAGTAATAGATGACGAGACAACTTCAAGAAGACACGATGATGGAGATCATGATGATGGAGATCATGGTGTCATGCCGGTGACAACGATGATCATGGAGCCCCGAAGATGGAGATCAAAAGGAGCAAAAATGATATTGGCCATATCATGTCACTATTTGATTGCATGTGATGTTTATCATGTTTTACATCTTATTTTCTTAGAACGACGGTAGCTTAAATAAGATGATCCCTCACTAAAATTTCAAGAAAAGTGTTCCCCCTAACTGTACACCGTTGCGAAGGTTCGTCGTTTCGAAGCACCACGTGATGATCGGGTGTGATAGATCCTAACATTCGAATACAATGGGTGTAAGCCAGATTTACACACACAATACACTTAGGTTGACTTGACGAGCCTAGCATGTACAGACATGGCCTCGGAACACGGAAGACCGAAAGGTCGAGCATGAGTCGTATAGAAGATACGATCAACATGAAGATGTTCACCGATGTTGACTAGTCCGTCTCACGTGATGATCGGACACAGCCTAGTTGACTCGGATCATGTATCACTTAGATGACTAGAGGGATGTCTATCTGAGTGGGAGTTCATTAAATAATTTGATTAGATGAACCCAATTATCATGAACATAGTCTAATTTGTCTTCGCAAATATGTTGTAGATAAATAGCTCACGTTGTAGCTCCCTGTCTCAATACGTTCCTAGAGAAAGATTAAGTTGAAAGATATTGTAAGCAATGATGCGGACTAGGTCCGTAGTCCGAGGAGTGTCCTCACTGCTACACAGAAGGCTTACATCTTTGATGCACCGCTCGATGGGCAAACCCCTACACCGTCGTCTGTGGATGTTGTGAACACCTGACAGACACATCCTGATGACTACATGATAGTTTAGTGCACCATACTTTATGGCTTAGAATCGGGATTCCAATGACGTTTTGAACGCCATAGAACATATATTCCAAGAGCTGAAATTGGGATTTCAGGATCATGCCCGTGTTGAGAGGTGTGCGACCTGTGACAAGTTCTTTTGCCAACTAGATGGAGGAGAATAGCTCAGCTAATGAGCATGTGCTCAGAATGTCTGGGTACTACAATCACTTAAATCAAGTGGGAGTTAAACTTCCAGATAAGATAGTGATTGATAGAGTTCTCTAGCCACTATCACTAAGCTACTAGATCTTCGTGATGAACTATGACATGCAAGGGATGGAGTTGATCCCGGAGCTGTTCGCGGTGCTTAAGACCGCAAAAGGTAGAAATCAAGAAGGAGCATCAAGTGTTGATGGTTTAACAAGACCACTGGTTTCAACAAGGGCAAGGGCTAAAAGGGAAACTTCATGGATGGCAAACCAGTTGCCGCTCCAGTGAAGGAACCCAAGGTTGAACCCAAACCCGAGACTAAGTGCTTCTATTGTAAGGGGAACGGTCACTGGTAGCGGAATTACCCCAAATGCATGGTAGATAAGAAGGCTGGCAACTTCAAAGTATATACGTGTTATTAATGTGTACCTCACTAGTACTCCTGGTAGCACCTGGGTATTGGATACCGGTTCAGTTACTATTATTGGTAACTTGAAGCAAAAGCTATGGACTAAACGGAGACTGGCTAAGGGCAAGGTGACGATGTGTGTTGGAAGTGTTTCCAAAGTTGATGAGATCACCATCACACACTCCATCTGCCTTCGGGATTAGTATTGAACCTAGATAAATGTTATCAGGTGTCTACGTTGAGCATGAATATGATTAGATCATGTTCATTGCAATACGGTCATTCATTTAAGTTAGAGAATAATGGTTATTCTGTTTACATGAATGATACCTTTCATGGTCATGCACCCTATGTGAATGGTTCATTGAATCTCGGTCGTGGTAATACACATGTTCACGCCAAAAGATGTAGAGTTAATAATGATAGTACCACTTTCTCGTGGTACTGCCGCTTAGGTCATATTGGCGTAAGATGCATGAAGAAACTCCATGTCGATGGATGTTTGGAGTCACTTGATTTTGAATCACTTGACACATGCGAGCCATGCCTCATGGGTAGGATGACTAAGACCCCGTTTTCAGGTACAATGAAACGGGCAAGTGACTTGTTGGAAATCATGCATGCTGATGCGTGTGATCCAATGAGAATTGAAGCGTGTGGTGGATATCGCTATTTTCTCATCTTCACTGACAATTTGGGTAGATACAGGTATATTTACTTAATGAAGCACAAGTCTGAAACATTTGAAAGGTTCAAGCAATTTCAGAGTGAAGTTAAGAACCATCATAACAAGAAGATCAAATTCCTACGATCTGATCGATGAGAATTTCTGAGTTATGAGTTTGGCAATCACTTAAGACATTGTGAAATTGTTTCACAATTGAAGCCACCTGGAACACCACTGGGTTATGGTGTGTCCGGACGTCGTAGTCGAACCTTATGAGATATGGTGCGATCTATGATGTCTCTTACTGATCTACCGTTTCATTTTGAGGTTATGCATTAGAGACAACTGCATTCACTTTAGATAGGACACCATATAAGTCCGTTGAGACGACGCCGTATGAACATTGGTTTGGCAAGAAACCAAAGTTGTCGTTTCTTAATGTTTGGGGCTGCGATGCTTAAGGCTTCAGCCAGAGAAGCTCGAACCCAAAGCGGACAAACACATCTTCATAGGATACCCGAGGGTGACAGTTGGGTATACCTTCTATCTCAGATCCGAGGGCAAATTGTTTATCGCTAAGAACGGGTCCTTTCTCGAGAAGGAGTTTCTCTCGAAAGAATTGAGTGGGAGGAAGATAGAACTTGATGAGGTTGTCGAACCTTTACTTCAACCAGAGAGTGATGCAACACAGAAAGATGTTTTCTATGGAGCCTACGTCTGTTGAATAGGAAGTTGATGATAGTGATCATGAAGCTTCGGATAAAGTTGCTATCAAACCTCGTAGGTCGACAAGGATATGTACTACTCCTGAGTGGTACGGTAATCCTATCTTAGATATCATGTTGTTAGACAACAATGAACCTATGAGCTATGGAGAAGCGATGGTGGGCCAGTATTCTGACAAATGGTTAGAAGCCATGAAATCCGAGATAGGATCCATGTATCAAAACAAAGTATGGACTTTGGTGGACTTGCCCGATGATCGGCAAGCCATTGAGATAAATGGATCTTTAAGAAGAAGACGGACATGGGCGGTAATGTTACCGTCTATGAAGCTCGACTTGTGGGAAAGAGTCTTTTCACAAGTTCAAGGAGTTGACTACGATGAGAATTTCTCACCCGCAGCGATGCTTAAGTCCATCGGAATCATGTTAGCATTAACTGTATTTTTCGATTATGTAATCTGACAGATGGATGTCAAAAACAAGTTTTCTTACCAGTTTTCGTAAGAAAGAGTTGTATGTGATACAATCAAAGTTTTGTCGATCCTAAGGATGCTAAAAGGTATGCTGGCTCCAACAATCCTTCTATGGACTAGAGCAAGCATCTCGGAATTGGAATATATGTTTTGATGGAGTGATCAAAGCTTTTAGGTTTATACAATGTTTGTTAGAAACTTGTATTTACAAGAAAGTGAGTGGGAGCACTACAACATTTCTGATAAGTATATGTGGATGACATATTGTTGATCGAAATAATGTAGAATTTCTGGAAAGCATAAACGGTTGTTTGAAGAGTGATTTTCAAAGGAAGACCTGGATAAAGCTGCTTACATATTGGGCATCAAGATCTATAGAGATAGATCAAGACGCCTGATGATACTTTCAAAGAACGCACACCTTGACATGTTTTTGAAGGAGTTCAAAGTAGATCAGTCAAAGAAGGGGTTCTTACCTGAGTTGTAAGGTGTGAAGTTGAGTAAGACTCAAAGCTTGGCCACGGCAGAAGAAAGAGGAAGGACGAAGGTCGTCCCCTATGCTTTTGTCATAGGCTCTATACGGTATGCCATGCTGAAGTACCGCACCTGATGTGTGCCTTGCCACATGTCTGGTAATAGGGTACAAAGGTGATCTAGGACTGGATCACCAGATAGCGGTCAAAATTATCCTTAGAGGAATAAGGAAATGTTTCTCGGTTATGGAGGTGATAAAGAGTTCGACATAAAGAGTTACATCGATGCAAGCTTAACACCTATCCGGATAGCTCTGAGTAGAGATACTGGATACGTATAATGGAGCAACAATTTGGAATAGCTCCAAGTGGAACATGGTAGCAGCATCTACGATATGACATAAAGTTTTGCGAAATACATAGGGATCTGAATATGGCAAGACCCGTTGACTACAACCTCTCTCACAAGCATAACATGATCAAACCCAGAACTCTTTGAGTGTTTATCACATAGTGACGTGAACTAGATCATTGAGTCTAGTAGACTCTTGGATGTTGGTCACATGGGGATGTGACCTGTGAGTGTTAATCACATGGCGATGTGAACTAGATTATTGACTCTAGTGCAAGTGGGAGACTGTTGGAAATATGCCCCAGAGGCAATAATAAATTAGTTATTATTATATTTCATTGTTCATGATAATCATTTATTATCCATGCTAGAATTGTATTGATAGGAAACTCAGATACATGTGTGGATACCTAGACAACACCATGTCCCTAGTAAGCCTCTAGTTGACTAGCTCGTTGATCTATAGATGGTTACGGTTTCCTGACCATGGACATTGGATGTCATTGATAACGGGATCACACCATTAGGAGAATGATGTGATGGACAAGACCCAATCCTAAGCCTAGCACAAGATCGTGTAGTTTGTTTGCTAAAGTATTTCTAATGTCAAGTATCATTTCCTTAGACCATGAGATTGTGCAACTCCTGGATACCGTAGGAGTGCTTTGGGTGTGCCAAACGTCACAACTTAACTGGGTGGCTATAAAGGTACACTACAGGTATCTCCGAAAGTGTCTATTGGGTTGGCACGAATCGAGTCTGGGATTTGTCACTCCGTGTAAACGGAGAGGTATCTCTGGGCCCACTCGGTAGGACATCATCATAATGTGCACAATGTGACCAAGGAGTTGATCACGGGATGATGTGTTACGGAACAAGTAAAGAGACTTGCCGGTAACAAGATTGAACAAGGTATCGGATACCGACGATCGAATCTCGGGCAAGTACAATACCGCTGGACAAAGGGAATTGTATACAGGATTGATTGAATCCTCGACATCGTGGTTCATCCGATGAGATCATCGTGGAACATGTGGGAGCCAACATGGGTATCCAGATCCCGCTGTTGGTTATTGGCCGGAGAGTTGTCTCGGTCATGTCTGCATGGTTCCCGAACCCATAGGGTCTACACACTTAAGGTTCGGTGATGCTAGAGTTGTTATGGGAAATAGTATGTGGTTACCAAAGGTTGTTCGGAGTCCCGGATGAGATACTGGACATGACGAGGAGCTCCGGAATGGTCCGGAGGTGAAGATCGGTATATTGGACGAAGGGTATTGGAGTCTGGAATTGTTCCGAGGGTACCAGGTGATGACCAGCATGTCCGAAAGGGGTTTCGGAGGCCCCGACAAGCGTTGGGGGGCCTTATGGGCCAAGGAGTGAGGGCACATCAGCCCACTAAGGGGCTGAGCGCCCCTCCCACCCCATCTCACATAACCAGGAGAGGTGGGGGCGCCACCCCTAGGGCAGCCGCCCCTCCCGGCTTGGGGGGCAAGTTTCCTAGGGGGTGGGGGCGCCCAAACCCATCTAGGGTTTCCCCTATGGCCGCCGCCCCTCCCCTAGTTAACCCTAGGGCGCCTCCCCCTCCTCCCTTCCCCCTATATATAGTGAGGGAGAGAGAGGGCAGCCGCACCCCTTCCCCTGGCACAGCCCTCCCTTCTCCTACACCTCCTCCTCCTCCATAGTGCTTGGCGAAGCCCTGCTGGAGAACCACGAGCTCCATCACCACCACGCCATCGTGCTGCTGTTGGACTCTCTTCCTCAACCTCTCCCTCCTCCTTGCTGGATCAAGGCGTGGGAGACGTCTCCGTTCCGTACGTGTGTTGAACGCGGAGGTGCCGTCCGTTCGGCGCTAGGATCATCGGTGATTTGGATCATGACGAGTACGACTCCATCAACCCCGTTCACTTGAACGCTTCCGCTTAGCGATCTACAAGGGTATGTAGATGCACTCTCTTTCCCCTCGTTGCTAGATTACTCCATAGATTGATCTTGGTGATGCGTAATTTTTTTTTAAATTTCTGCTACGATCCCCAACATTCATCTCCAGACATGTATTCTTCATGAACAAGAGCCTTGTCATCCTTCCTCTTTGCAAACTTGGTGAACTTATTCTTCTTAAGCACAAGCTTCTCGGACTTTTCTTTACATCTCTCATATGGACAATCATGAACAAAGTGTCTTGGGCTATCACAATTGTAGCATTTCCTTCGTCCAAAAGATCTTCCTTGAAGATTTCTTCCTTTGTTTGCCATGGTCCTGGAGTACTTCTTGACTAAGAGAGCCAAGTCTTCTGCAAAATCATTTGCCGGGCACGAGGTATCATTATCCTCCTCACATATCTCTTCACTCACTTCTTCCTCCCTTGAGGATTGGGTCATCACTTTCTTGGCCTTCAAGGCAAGATTGGAGTTCTTGGTTGCTTGAGCTATTGCAAATGTTTTCTTGGACTTGGTTTCCAAAAGAACATGGGTAGATAAGGTGGAAACAACTTGAGCCGAAGTCAACTTGTGATAGTCCGGACGTTGATGAACCATCATGACCATGGTATGTTCTGCGAGAACCATAGCATCTATGAACTTGTCCTTGATGAATTCATCATTTGCCCAAGTGCACCCAAAGGTTCTCAAGTTGAGCACAAGGGACTTCAACCTTCAGTAAACCTCTTCTCCAGACTCACCCTCATTCCTCACAAAGAGATTGCCTTCTTGTTTGAGCAAGGCCAACCGAGATCTTTGAATTGCTTCATCTCCTTCTAGAGCCTCCTCAAGGCAATCCCAAATTTCCTTTGCAGTTTTGAGAAGAGCAATGGAATCACTATAGTCTTCAGTCACAACGTTGCGAAGCATGTTGTGTGCGGTAGCATTGAGTTGATCGTCAACTGCTTCCCTTGGAGTGAGATTCATTGGGTCCTTGGGGTTGAATCCATTGACCACAATCCACCACAATTGAGTTGAAGCACTGCGCATGTGAGACTCCATATCTAGCTTCCACTTAGCAAATGCATTAGCTTTCAAAGGGGGCGGAGCCCCAACATGATTAATGTGGGGATGCTGCAAGGGTTGAGTAGAGTAAAAGGGTTCCACGGCATTGTACTTGGGAACTTGAGTACGAGCCGGGGAAGCAAGAGGTTCCCTCGAGTCATCTGCATCATGAACCTCATTTGGGTTAAACAAGTTTGATGCGGACATTGATGGCTTTAGGCGAGCATCAATTTCCTCCTTGACCGAGGCTCAAACCTCTTTCAACATAGAGACTTTGAGGTCCGCAAACATTGAAAGAAGACCGGCCGCGGTCAAGGGGACATTCATGTTAGTAGTAGTGGTAGGAGCAACGACCGGAGCACCAAGTGTCTCAGTCACGGTAGGGGGTTGGTTTTGACCATCCCCCGCAATGGGTAGGCCACCTCCCTCATTCCCTAGATCGACCATATCCTCTAAGGTTGTAAAACCTTATATTAGAGCACGAGGCTCTAATACCAATTGAAAGGATCGATATGGTCGACTAGAGGGGGGGGGGGTGAATAGGAGACTACAAATTTTAATCTTTCTTGTAGATTTTAAGGCTGAGCGGATAAAAGAGTTCACTAGATATGCAACTAGGTGAATGCAACCTATATGACAAGCAAGCTCCAAGAAGAAAAGCTAGGCAAAAAACTACTTAGCAAGCCAACAAGCATACAACAACAAAGAAAGGTGCTGGAAAAGATTAACCACAAGTGAGATGAGGATGTGGATTTTAACCCGAAGTTCACTCTTCCTTGGGGAAGAGCTAATCTCTGTTTGGAGCGGTGCCGGAGCCAAAGCTTGCGGAATGCCACCAAAGGCTCACCGTATTCTCCTTCGAGTCACCCCCAGCGGATGAGCCTCGAACCACTCGGGGTTGGTCTTGAAGGCGACCACCACACCTTTACAAACTTCTCCGGAGCACACCACAAGAAAGGAAGCTTCCGGAGGAACCTCTAACCGCCTAGGAGCCCAAGCTCCAAGAGTAACAAGTCAATGGGGAAGAAATGTTGCGGGGAACGCGATTTGGTTTGGTCAAATTGTAGATTGAGTCTTGCTCTCCCAATCCCCAAAGTTTCAACAAGTTTGGGTGGAGGGATTGAGAGTATTGAGCAAAATGGGGTGTAGCAATGGTGGAGCTCAACAAGACATTAGGGTTAAAGGTTGGAGGAGGAATAAAGGCCTTTTTATAGTGTTCATGGGTTGGTGGGGATTTCTGCCCGTTGGACCCCGTGCGCATGGGCTAAGTCAGCCCCGTGCGCACGGGGTATCCAGAGACAATCGCACCACCCCGTGCGCACGGGGGTTAAAAGACCCCGTGCGCACGGGGTATCCAAAGAGTTATGCAGTACCCTGTGCGCACGGGGGTCAAAAGACCCCGTGCACACGGGGTACCCAGAGAGTTACCCAGTACCCCGTGCGCACGAGGGTCAAAAGACCCCGTGCGCACGGGGTACCCAGTAACTTACTGTTGCACCTTTCTGAGTACCACAACACACACACTAGGTTCATATGAGGTGGTTGGAGTGGGAAGGGCAAGAGAGTAAGGCTCGGCAAAGGCATTCCCACACAACATTTATCCACACAGACCCCTCTTAATAGTGCGGTCTTTCCTATGACTCGAAGCAAACCAAAACTAAACCTTCTAAGCGTCGAAAGACCACGCCTTTGTCCTTTTTGAAATGGTGGGTCGCACATCTCCATCGCGGGCACTTGGAACCAATAACCTGAGATAAACTTTAGCAACCGATATTAGTTCAACTAACCACATTGTCATCACACCAAAATATAGCTTAAGTGCCATTAGCACTTTCAACATGGCTCTTGCTTCACGACAATTTTGGAGCAAGAAGAACTCAAGACCCAACTTCAACAAGAAAAACGCAAGTGGCGCCAAGAGCAAGCAATGTGTGAGGACATGCTGTAATTGTGGCAATGTGAGCCACTTTGTTGCGGAGTGCCCATACGAGAAGAGGGAAGACAATGGTGGCAAGCTTATCCGAAAAGATAAGGCCAAGTCCTTCCCCAACAAGAACAACTTCACCAAGAAGACTCCTCCCAAGGGGTTGGTGGCACAAGAAGAGTACAATGATGATGATGATGATGAATACGGTGAGATGGTTGACATGGCCTCCGTTGCCATTGCAAAAACACCACGGTTTTCCCTCTTAGATTCACCCAACGAGAACATCACTGCCAAGTGCCTCATGGCTAGAGCCACCAACAAGGTAACCCCCAACATCAAAACTACCATCATTACTAATCCTTCGTTGGCAGATTGCATTGATGAAAGTGAGGGGACGAAGGAGGAGTGAGGGAGTCCCGGATTAGGGGGTCTCCGGATAGCCGGAATATATCCTTTGGCCGGACTGTTGGACTATGAAGATACAAGATTGAAGACTTCGTCTCGTGTTCGGATGGGACTCTACTTGGCGTGGAAGGCAAGCTAGGCAGTACGGATATGGATATCTTCTCCTTTTGTAACCGACCTTGTGTAACCCTAACCCTCTCCGGTGTCTATATAAACCGGAGGGTTTTAGTCCGTAGGACAGAACAACAACAGGCAATCATACCATAGGCTAGCTTCTAGGGTTTAGCCTCTCTGATCTCGTGGTAGATCTACTCTTGTACTACCCATATCATCAATATTAATCAAGCAGGACGTAGGGTTTTACCTCCATCAAGAGGGCCCGAACCTGGGTAAAACATCGTGTTCCCTGCCTCCTGTTACCATCCGCCTTAGACGCACAGTTCGGGACCCCCTACCCGAGATCCGCCGGTTTTGACACCGACATTGGTGCTTTCATTGAGAGTTCCTCTGTGTCGTCGCCGTTAGGCTTGATGGCTCCTTCTATCATCGTTAGTGATGCAGTCCAGGGTGAGACTTTTCTCCCCGTACAGATTTTTGTATTCGACGGCTTTGCACTGCGGGCCAATTCGCTTGGCCATCTGGAGCATATTGAAAGCTATGCCCCTGGCCACCATGTCAGGTTTGGAAGCTTAAACTACACGGCCGATGTCCACATAGACTTGATCTTCGACGGATTCGAGCCTCTGCCTTGTGCGTCACGCGGTCACGATGAGTACGATTTAGCTCTACCATCAGACAGTGTTCAGGAAATCGCACCGGCAGCCGCTCCGACCCTCAATTCGGAGCCATTTGTGCCGTCCGTGGACGGGTGGATGGACCCTGCCACGGAAGCCTTACCCTCAGCGGCGATCGAGCCGAACATCGACCTTACCTTGCATGAGAGCCGTATTGTTAAACTGCCGGATCTTTCTCCGGCCACGGACTCCGAACCGCCTGCGCCCGATCCTACTAAATCCGATTAGGCGCCGATCATGGAGTTTACCTCCACGGATATTTTTGAGCACTCGCCCCTTGGAGACATACTAAACACACTAAGGTCCCTCTCCTTGTCAGGAGGATCCTGACCGAACTATGTCCGACAGGATTGGGATGCGGATGACGAAGAAATTCGCCGCCCACCCACCACCCACTTAGTAGCCACTGTCGATGACTTAACCGACATGCTCGACCTCGACTCCGAAGACATCAACGGTATGGACGACGATGCAGGAGACGAACAGGAACCACTTCCCACAGGGCACTGGACGCCCACTTCATCACATGACGTATACATGGTGAACACACAAAAAGAAAACGACGACGAGGAACAGAAGGACACAATGAAGGGTTGTCCCCTCGAGAAGCAGTCAAAGCGGCGGCATAAGCGCCGCTCCAAATCCCGCCTCGACAGAAACAATGATCATATAGACCCAGCGTTAGAGCAGGGTGAACCATCACCGGATCACGACAATACGGAGAATCAAACCGAACAACCTGACTCTGTCAAAGATAATAGTCCGGACGACCTCACACCGGACAGACACCCGGAGCAACAGAATGCTCGTCAAAGGCTTGTTGCCACCGCGAGGAGTCTAAAAAAGTAGAAGCAAAGACTCAAGGCTGCACAAGACACACTCGGAATCAGATGGAGCAAAGTACTCAACGCAGCAGCGAAGTACTACCTGAAGTGGAAGTTGCTACCTGAATTCGATGAGGAGGCCTTAGATCCCCCGCAACCAAAAATCTAAATAGCCACCTGGCCGGATAGACGTCCTCACGGCCAACATAGAGCGGCAAACAATGCCACACATAAGCCAATACGCGATCCACGTGAAGGCTCGCATCAAAAGGACGGTGCAACCAGATCCATCTATGGACCACGCAAGCGCGCTCCAGCATACGATGCAACACAATAAACATCCGAACAACGCGGTACACCCAGATACAGGGGTGCTACACACCCCCTATGTTTCACCGATGAGGTGCTGGACCATGAATTTCCAGAGGGATTCAAACCCGTAAACATAGAGGCATACGACGGAACAACAGACCCTGGGGTCTGGATTGAGGACTATATCCTCCATATCCATATGGCTCGAGGAGATGATCTCCACGCCATCAAGTACTTACCCCTCAAGCTCAAAGGGCCAGCTAAACACTGGCTTAAAAGCCTCCCCGAAAACTCCATTGGAAGCTGGGAAGAGCTCGAAGACGCTTTTCGGGCAAATTTTCAAGGGACTTATGTACGACCCCCGAATGCGGATGATTTGAGTCATATAACTCAATAGCCCGGTGTAACACCCTTGATGCGACGATATCTCCCATGTGTTGAGGCACGACTTAGAGGCATAATCGCATTGAAGGCATATGTCGCAAGTTAGGCAATCTTCACAACATCCCATGTAATATAAATAAATAAAGGGGAGATAACATAGTTGGCTTACACTCGCCACGTCAATCAAGTACATAAATAACATTACATCATCCAAACACTCATGGCCCGACTACGGCGCCAAAATAAAAGAGAACCCAACATGCGACACGGTCCCAATCACCCCCAACTGGGTACCACTACTGATCATCGGGAAAGGAAACATAGTAACGTTGAGAGTCTTCGTAGAACTCCCACTTGAGCTCAAGTGCGTCTCCTGGAGCAGAATCATCAGGCCCTGCATCTGGTTTAATAGTAATCTGTGAGCCACAGGGGCTCAGCAATCTCGCACCCTCGCGATCAAGACTATTTAAGCTTATAGGTATGGCAAGGTAAATATATATGTGGAGCTGCAGCAAGCGACTAGCAAATATGGCGGCTAACTTATTCGCAAAAGCGAGCGAGAAGAGGAGGCAAAGCACGAGCGAGAAACTAGAGAACAACCTGCGCAAACATTACTCCAACACCGTGTCCACTTCCCGGACTCCGCCGAGAAGAGGCCATCACGGTAACACACTCGGTTGATTCATTTTAGTTAAGTTAAGGTTCAAGTTATCTACAACCGGACATTAACAAATTCCCATCTGCCCATAACCGCGGGCACGGCTTTCGAAAGTTCAAATCCCTGCAGGGGAGTCCCAACTTAGCCCATGACAAGCTCTTACGGTCAACGAAGGAATAGACCTCCTCCCATGATGTTCCGATCAGACTCGGTATCTCGGTTACTCAAGACACTTCGATAGGTCAAGACCAGCAACACCACCCGAATGTGCCGACAAATCCCGATAGGAGCTGCACATATCTCTTTCTCAGGGCACACTCAGATTGTCCTAGGTACGGGTAGGCCAGCCCAGAGTTGCCCCTGGTGGCCACCGGTAGCTGACAGGTGGAACAACACTCAGAGGAGCACTGGCCC
>NC_041392.1:87219125-87221384 GCF_002162155.2 Triticum dicoccoides | reverse complement strand
AAATAAAGATGAGTCTGCAGAACCCAAGGGAAAGAAAAGGCTAGGTGGCAAATGGTAAAACCAAAGTTGGGCATTGCTGGAAAAGCTTTAATCAAGGCGAACTATCAAGGGGTTCCCATTATAACCCAACCGCGTAAGGAACGCAAAATCCGGGAACATAACACCGATATGACGGAAACTAGGGCGGAAAGAGTGGAACAAAACACTAGGCGAGAGGCCGAGGCTTCCACCCTTTACCAAGTATATAGATGCATTAAGATAACATAGCAATATAATGATATCCCAACAAGTAAATAAATGTTCCAACGAGGAACGACCTTCAAACTTCACCTGCAACTAGCAACGCTATAAGAGGGGGCTGAGCAAAGCGGTAACATAGCCAATCAACGGTTTGCTAGGACATGGTGGGTTAGAGGTTTTACATGGCAATTTGGAGGCTTCAAAGCAAATGGTAGGCATCGTAGCATTGGCATAGCAAAAGAGCGAGCAGACTAGCATAGCAAAGATAGTAGTGATTTCGAGGGTATGATCATCTTGCGTGCACAGTTGTCAGAGTTGACTGGATCCTTGAAAGCAAACTCAACGGGCTCCTCGTTAGCGAACTCATCTCCCGGCTCTACCCAAATAAGACAAACAAGCAACAAGGAAACAATCAACCACGTGCAAGACCAAGCAATATAATACAAAGATGATATGCTATGTGGAATGCGATGCAGGATGCAAAATGCAAGATATGACAGGAAATGCATGAACCTGGCCTCAACTTGGAAAACCAAGTGTGCCACTGGAAATATGAGATGAAATCGCTTGAAAACGATATAAAGAACGCCGGAATCGGAGTTACGGTTTGGAAATAGAAAGCGATTCAAATATGACACCGGTCTACGATTTACAGCAAGTAGCCATCTAAATGCAATGAGATGAACATGCTACAACACCCAAACATGACAACAAAATACATGACAGGGATGCATACAAGATGCTTAACAAAAGTCTAGCACTGAGCTACGACCAATTCATCCATAAACAGGTTCAAACAAGCATGGCAAAAATGCATATGGCAAACATATCTCAGACTTAGTGAAATTAACACTTGTCTGGAATTTCAGATCAGGTAGCACTCTTCGGAGCAACCAAACTACATGTTACAGGACCTGATCATGGCAAAGTAAAGCATGGCATGGAGCTACTCAAAGAGCTTAACATAAGTCCCTTAGTGACCTTGAGCCAAAAGGGATCAGAAAATACAATTGCAAGCACGTGAACATAGCAAAAACATAATCAGTTTTCAGACTTAGTGAAAACTTGAGCAAGCTGAGATATAACTCAAGTAGGCATGTTTACGAGCTCGATGCACTCACTACGGTGCAAGTCATGGCAAGACAAGCATACATCCATCAAGAAGGCACAAAAATGCAAGCTAGACATGCCAAGAACAATAGCATAGCATGCACGGATCAACTACAACATCATCGACAAAATTGCAAACAAGTTGACAATCTGCCCAAATTCACAAAGTAGCAAAAGTAGAGCTCGATTGACTCAAGCTAGGGTGGTCCATAATTGCGAACAAAGACATGGATGGATAGAGCACTACAATATTAACAAAACATCCTTAGTGATCATCCTCAAAAGAGGCACGGATCACTAGGAAACAACAAGAATATATGGCATCATGAGATAAACAACTGCAGGACTTAGTGAAATTACTAAGTCCCTGAAAACAGAATTAGCAAGTGCACCACTTTGCAAGCTTGCACAAGTCACCACACACATCACAAAAATACATGGGTTGCACCTTTGGAAAGATGACAAAACCCATAACAAAACACATGTAGAGCATCAGGGCATAGCATGCACACATTAATCATGAAAAAAATGACAAAACCTAAACGGAGTAGCAGATCTTACAATTAAGTCAAGTAGCCCTCTTCTAACAGCATTTCGGGCATCAAGATGAACTCAAATGAAAATGATGCAATGGAATGAAATGATGTACTCTCTGAGATGAACATTTTGATGTGCTATATGCATGAATCGGAGCTACGGACGCAAAGTTACGGAGCTATGAACAGGGGCACTTGAATTGAAAATTTAGGGACTTAGAGGGAAAAACAACCCCGAGATATAGGGTTCCGGTGGCACGCGGCCCGAGGCCGGATCCGAGCTCGCCGGCGTCGATGGCCGGTGTGGCGGCCGGAGCGGGAGGAAGAGGCCGGGCGGCGGAGAGGAGGCGAGGCGGTGGCCGGACGACGGTGT
>NC_041392.1:87214479-87218726 GCF_002162155.2 Triticum dicoccoides | reverse complement strand
CCGGAGTGGTGGGCGACGGCGGCGCGCCGAAGGAAGAGCGGGGCGGCGCGGGGAAGGCGGCGGCCGGGCTCGGGTGCCGGATCTGGGCCCGAGCGGGCCGGCGCGGTGGACGGCGGCGGGAGGCCACGTGGCGTGCGCCTATTGGCTGGGGCGCGGTGGCGGGATTCGTCCGGCGGTGGTGGACATGTCTGGTGCGCGCGAGGGGATTTTTAGGGTTCGGGGGAGGAGGAAGATCCGGATTTGGGGCCAAATTGGAGGGGTGTTGGGCTGCAACACACACGAGGCCTTTTCGGTCCCTCGGTTAACCGTTGGAGTATCAAACGAAGTCCAAATGATACGAAACTTGACAGGCGGTGTACCGGTAGTAAACCAAGGCCGCTTGGCAAGTCTCGGTCCAATCTGGAAATGTTTAATCCCCACACACGAAAGAAAGCTAGAAATGGCCACCGGAGGAGAACAAAACGCCGGAATGCAAAACAGACAACGGGGAAAATGCTCGAATGCAAGAGACGAACACGTATGCAAATGCAATGCACATGATGACACGATATGAGATGCATGACAACGATAACAACACACGGAGACAAAGACCCGAACCCGAGGAAATACATATACTTAACGCCAGAAACGGCAAGAGTTGGAGTTCAAATTGGGAAAGTTACATCCGGGGTGTTACAACACTCCACCACTATGAAAAGATCTCGTCCCGAGATCTAGGACTGAAAGAACGCCGGGTACTCAGAACAGAGGTGATCCTCGCGTTCCCAGGTAGCTTCACGGTCGGAATGGTGTGACCACTTGACTTTGAGAAATTTGATTGACTTGTTGCGAGTCTTGAGTTCAGTCTCTTCGAGAATAGCAACTGGGTGCTCACGATAAGAGAGATCTTCTTGGAGCTCAATGTCCTCGAAGTTGACGGTGCGGTCAGGAGTTTTGAAGCACTTTCGGAGCTGAGAGACATGGAACATGTCATGAACATTTGCAAAGTTTGAAGGAAGCTCGAGTTGATAGGCGAGGTCGCCTCTCTTGCTGACAATCTTGAAAGGTCCCACATATTTGGGGGCAAGCTTCCCTTTGATACCGAAGCGACGAGTACCTTTCATAGGAGAGATGCGGAGGCAAACATGATCTCCGATCTCGAAAGCCAAATCATGGTGCTTACTATCATAGTAGCTCTTTTGGCGGGATTGGGCTGCTTTGAGGTTATCACGAATGACTTTGCACATTTCTTCTGCTTCTGTGATTAAGTCATTACCCAAAAGCTGGCGTTCACCGGTTTCAGACCAGTTAAGAGGGGTACGACACTTCCTGCCATATAGAATTTCAAATGGGGCCTTGCCCGAACTTGCTTGAAAACTGTTGTTGTAGGAGAATTCAGCATAAGGAAGACAATCCTCCCACTTCATGCCGAAAGAGATCACACAAGCCCTGAGCATATCTTCAAGAATCTGGTTGACACGCTCGACTTGATCGCTAGTTTGAGGATGGAAAGCTGTGCTGAAGCGGATGTTGGTGCCCATGTCCTTCTGAAAAGAATCCCAAAACTTCGAGGTAAAGATGCTGCCACGGTCTGAAGAGATCACTTGAGGAATACCGTGCAGAGAGACAATACGAGAGGTATAGAGTTCCGCCAATAGAGCTGCAGTGATCGACTCTTTGATAGGCAGAAAATGAGCCACTTTGGTGAGTTTGTCGATGACAACGAATATAGCATCATTGCCACGCTTGGACTTTGGAAACCCAGTCACGAAGTCCATTTCAATGTGGTCAAACTTCCATTCTGGAATGGCAAGAGGTTGGAGGAGACCTGCTGGCCTTTTGTGTTGTGCCTTCACTCTTCTGCAGACATCGCATTCATTCACGAATTGAGCAATCTCGCGCTTCATTCGAGTCCACCAATAAGCTTGCTTGAGGTCCTGATACATCTTCGTGCTCCCAGGGTGGATGGGGAGGAGAGAATTGTGAGCCTCGTTCATGATCACTTTACGAAGTTCACCTTTGGGTACAACAATACGATCCTTGAAGAAGAGAGTGTCCTTGTCATCAAGGCGGTAGCACTTGTACTTGGACTGACTCTTGGCAATCCCAATCTTCACCTTTTTCACCATAGCATCAAGAAGCTGGGCTTGGCGAATCTGGTCTTCCAAGGTAGGAGAGACTTGAAGGTTGGCGAGGAAACCTTGAGGAACAATTTGCAGATTAAGTTTGCGGAAAGCTTCACAAAGCTCGGGTTGATAAGGCTTGAGAATCAGACTGTTGCAGTAAGCTTTCCTGCTCAAAGCGTCAGCAATCACGTTGGCCTTGCCTGGAGTATACTCAATACTCGGATTATACTCTTGAATCATTTCGACCCATCGAGTTTGCCTGAGGTTGAGATTAGGCTGAGTGAAGATGTACTTGAGACTCTTGTGATCAGTGAAAATGTCCACTTTTCTTCCCAATAGAAGATGTCTCCAAGTGAAAAGAGCATGCACAACCGCCGCCAACTCGAGATCATGAGTGGGGTAGTTCTTATCATTAGGCTTCAACTGGCGAGAGGTATAAGAAATAACTTTCTTCTCTTGCATCAATACTGCGCCAAGACTTTGGAGAGAGGCATCACAAAAGACCTCATACGGCTTGGATTCATCAGGCGGAGTGAGAACTGGAGCAGTGATCAATTTCTCTTTCAAAGTGTTGAAAGCAATGTCACACTCCGGAGACCAAACGTACTTGACGTGCTTCTGGAGAAGATTTGAGAGAGGTTTCGCGATTTGAGAAAAGTTTTCAACGAATCTTCGGCAATAGCTTGCGAGACCGAGAAAACTGCAGAGTTGCTTCACGTTCTGAGGAGGTTCCCGATTCACAATTGCAGACACCTTCTCAGGATTCACAGCAATGCCCTTGGCTGAGATGATATGACCAAGATAAAGAACCTCATCGAGCCAAAATTCACACTTGGAGAACTTGGCGTAGAACTGATGTTCCCTTAGCTTATCAAGAACCAAACGCAAGTGCTTGGCATGATCTTCCTTGTTCTTGGAGAAAACCAGAATGTCGTCGAGATAGACCAAAACAAAGTCATTGGTGTAGGCGTTGAAGATGAAGTTCATCATGCGAGAGAACGTCAGAGGAGCGTTGACGAGACCAAAAGACATGACAGTGTATTCATATGAACCAAAGCTTGTCCTGAAAGCCGTCTTGGGAATATCTTGCTCACGGATTCGAATCTGATGATAACCCATACGGAGATCAAGCTTGGAGAATACTTGGGTACCTTTGAGTTGTTTGAACAGCTCATTGATGTTTGGAAGTGGATATTTGTTCTTGATGGTCTTCTTGTTCAATGGACGGTAATCAACACAAAGTCGGTCCGTTTCATCCTTCTTCTTCACAAAAAGAACACCACAACCCCACGGAGAAGAACTAGGCCGGATGAGACCCATTTTATCTTGAATATTGAGTTGCTTCTTCATCTCCTTCAATTCTTCAGGTCCGAGCTTGTAAGGACGCTTGCACACAGGTTCCGTGCCACGCTCAAGATCAATAACGAATTCAACTGGCCGGTGCGGAGGCATTCCTGGGAGCTCTTCTGGAAAGACGTCTTGATATTCGCAAATGACTGGAATTTGCGAGATGGCATCCAATTCACCCTTCTCATTGAGAGAAAACAGACGAATGGTATCATCACGAGCGGCAAAGACAATTACATCCTCAGACGAATGAGTCAATTGAATCTGCCTGGCTGCACAATCAAGATGTGCCTTGTGCTTAGAAAGCCAATCCATTCCGAGAATAAGATCAATATCCGAGTCACCATGAACCGTTGGGGAAGCTAGAAACTTGTAGTCACCCAAAGTGATAGTAACATCCGGAACGATGGAGTTAGCCTGCATGCGCTTACCGGGAGAGACAACTGCTAAAGGACTAGGCAAAACTTGCGAAACCAATTCATGCCTATTTGTAAACGGTCTTGAGATGAAGCAATGCGATGCACCAGTGTCAAAAAGAACTTTTGCAGGTATATCATTAACATGAAGGTTACCCATGATCACATCTGACGAGTCCTCTGCCTGAGCTGCATTCATCAAATTGACCTTGGCATGCTTGGGGTTATGCTTGACCACAACTGTACTTGCCGATCTGACAGGAGGAGGAGGAGGAAGATGCCTCTGGTTGAAAAACTTGTTGGCATAGTGACCCTTCTGTTGGCACTTGTTGCACGTGACCTCTGAAAGCGGACGGTGATACGGAGCACTCGATCTTGG
>NC_041392.1:87211122-87214285 GCF_002162155.2 Triticum dicoccoides | reverse complement strand
GATCTGACAGGAGGAGGAGGAGGAAGACGCCTCTGGTTGAAGCACTTGTTGGCATAGTGACCCTTCTGTTGGCACTTGTTGCACGTGACCTCTGAAAGCGGACGGTGATACGGAGCACTCGATCTTGGAGCTTGAGACGAAGTCTTGTTCTGAAAGCCAGGGTTGGGTGGGTGGGAAGAACCACTGCCACCTTTGCTCTTCTGCTGATACGGCTGACGGAACGGAGGAGGAGGAAGCCAATACTTCTGCTGCTTGGCCACTTGAGTAGAGGAAGAAGGAGTAACATCTTTGACTCGCTTCTTGGAAGCATGACACCTCAACTGAGCAGCCTCTTGCTTCAATGCCATGTTGTAGAACTCATCGTATCTCAAGGGCTCAAAGAGGACAAGAGCTAGCTGAATTTCTTCTCTGAGACCACCCCTGAACTGGTATATCATGCTCTTCTCATCAGGGACATCCTGCTTGGCAAAGCGGGCGAGCTTCTGGAACAACTTGTTGTAGTCATAGACAGACAAAGAGCCTTGCTTCAGATTGCGGAATTCCTCACGCTTGCTTTCAACCACGCTCTGGGGAATATGATGAGCTCGGAAATCTCGACGGAAATCATCCCAAGTGATAACACGTCCACCTCTGGAATCCTTGTACTGCTGGAACCATTCTGCAGCTTGATCTTTGAGTTGGAAGGAAGCGAACTTGACAAAGTCCTCAGGCCTGACGTTACTGCACTCGAAATGCTTGCACAGATCCACAAGCCAATCGTCAGCATCGGTTGCCTCAACACAATTGCTGAAAGTCTTTGGCCCATTAGCAAGGAACTGGTTGAGTGTAGCAAAGTGATTCTGATTGCTGCCTTGATTCCCTTGGTTGCCTTGATTGCGCTCTTGGAGAATTTGCATGATCAACTGTGTGTTTGCATTGGTTGCGGCCATCACAGCTTGCCATGCCTCCGGAGGAGGTGGAGGTGGTGGCGGATCAGGATTCGGAGTCGTGCGCGTTGGAGGAGCCATCCTGAAGAGGTTGACGTCCATTAGCACATTGATAGATAAATATTGAAGCTTAATTGCAACATATCGTCTCCACATCCGAACAAAATGAACGAATGCATTCCCCTTGAAATGGTCACATATCATAAATTGAGAAGCCACGTAGAATTAAGGTAGAGAAATAATTCAACAAGGTACGGATCAAGAACGAATAATCGGTAAGAAATCCCAATCTCAAACCAATATCCGTGGAAGAAGAACTAGAGCTACAAGAATTCCCACCTATGAAACTCCTGAACCTTTCCGGTTATGCAATCAGGTGTTGGGGATACAGGGGAAGCATAATATCTCACCCAAACTAGCAAATCCTACATCCAGCTGTATCCATCCTTCAACACATAACCAAGAAACCTTCGGAAACCATCTACCTCGACCTTCGAAAAGCATCCGTTATACAAGTTATGGCGATACTCCCGAACTCCCACCCTAGTACTGGGTGGCGTCGAGGTTATCTCACCAACGAACTGCATAAAAGAGATTTTCAATGTCGGCGTACTAAACTCAGGTATTCTAGAACTGCAACGGTAAAATTATGACGACAACACCTCAGAGCTCAACTCCCCGGGACACTTCCACTAAACCCCTGACAGGAGGCACCAAGACAATGTTCTCATCATAGAACCATCAGAATGATTCCAAGATACCCGCGTGATCCTAAATTTTTTTTAGTGAAATTTGAGAAGAGAAGAGTCAAAACTCTACGTCAGGATGCCTTACCAGAGCGATGAGGAGACTGGGAAGTAAAAAGAATTCCTAAACTCTCCGATATATAATTCCTAAATAACTCAAAACATTTTTTCTAGACACAACTCGGCCGCTAAAAACGATCAAGCAATGGGGCTCCTAAGGTCGGGGAAGGCTCTGATTACCAACTTGTAACACCCTCGATGCGACTATATCTCCCACGTGTTGAGGCACGACTTAGAGGCATAATCGCATTGAAGGCATATGTCGCAAGTTAGGCAATCTTCACAACATCCCATGTAATATAAATAAATAAAGGGGAGATAACATAGTTGGCTTACACTCGCCACGTCAATCAAGTACATAAATAACATTACATCATCCAAACACTCATGGCCCGACTACGGCGCCAAAATAAAAGAGAACCCAACATGCGACACGGTCCCAATCACCCCCAACTGGGCACCACTACTGATCATCGGGAAAGGAAACATAGTAACGTTGAGAGTCTTCATCGAACTCCCACTTGAGCTCAAGTGCGTCTCCTAGAGCGGAATCATCAGGCCCTGCATCTGGTTTAATAGTAATCTGTGAGCTACAGGGACTCAGCAATCTCGCACCCTCGCGATCAAGACTATTTAAGCTTATAGGTATGGCAAGGTAAATATATATGTGGAGCTGCAGCAAGCGACTAGCAAATATGGCGGCTAACTTATTCGCAAAAGCGAGCGAGAAGAGGAGGCAAAGCACGAGCGAGAAACTAGAGAACAACCTGCGCAAACATTACTCCAACACCATGTCCACTTCCCGGACTCCGCCGAGAAGAGGCCATCACGGTAACACACTCGGTTGATTCATTTTAATTAAGTTAAGGTTCAAGTTATCTACAACCGGACATTAACAAATTCCCATCTGCCCATAACTGCGGGCACGGCTTTCGAATGTTCAAATCCCTGCAGGGGAGTCCCAACTTAGCCCATGACAAGCTCTCATGGTCAACGAAGGAATAGACCGCCTCCCAAGACGTTCCGATCAGACTCGGTATCTCGGTTACTCAAGACACTTCGACAGGTTAAAACAAGACCAGCAACACCGCCCGAATGTGCCGACAAATCCCGATAGGAGCTGCACATATCTCTTTGTCAGGGAACACTCAGATTGTCCTAGGTACGGGTAGGCCAGCCCAGAGTTGCCCCTGGTGGCCACCGGTAGCTGACAGGTGGACCAACACTCAGAGGAGCACTGGCCCCGGGGGGGGGGGGGTTAAAATAAAGATGACCCTTGAGTCTGCAGAACCCAAGGGAAAGAAAAGGCTAGGTGGAAAATGGTAAAACCAATGTTGGGCATTGCTGGAAAAGCTTTAATCAAGGCGAACTATCAAGGGGTTCCCATTATAACCCAACCGCGTAAGGAACGCAAAATCCGGGAACATAACA
>NC_041392.1:87208627-87210966 GCF_002162155.2 Triticum dicoccoides | reverse complement strand
GGTAGCTGACAGGTGGACCAACACTCAGAGGAGCACTGGCCCCGGGGGGGGGGGGGGTTAAAATAAAGATGACCCTTGAGTCTGCAGAACCCAAGGGAAAGAAAAGGCTAGGTGGAAAATGGTAAAACCAATGTTGGGCATTGCTGGAAAAGCTTTAATCAAGGCGAACTATCAAGGGGTTCCCATTATAACCCAACCGCGTAAGGAACGCAAAATCCGGGAACATAACACTGATATGACGGAAACTAGGGCGGCAAGAGTGGAACAAAACACTAGGCGAGAGGCCGAGCCTTCCACCCTTTACCAAGTATATAGATGCATTAAGATAACATAGCAATATAATGATATCCCAACAAGTAAATAAATGTTCCAACGAGGAACGGCCTTCAAACTTCACCTGCAACTAGCAACGCTATAAGAGGGGCTGAGCAAAGCGGTAACATAGCCAATCAACGGTTTGCTAGGACATGGTGGGTTAGAGGTTTTACATGGAAATTTGGGAGGCTTGAAAGCAAATGGTAGGCATCGTAGCATTGGCATAGCAAAAGAGCGAGCAGACTAGCATAGCAAATATAGTAGTGATTTCGAGGGTATGATCATCTTGCCTGCACAGTTGTCAGAGTTGACTGGATCCTTGAAAGCAAACTCAACGGGCTCCTCGTTAGCGAAATCGTCTCCCGGATCTACCCAAACAAGACAAACAAGCAACAAGGAAACAATCAACCATGTGCAAGACCAAGCAATATGATACAAAGATGATATGCTATGCGGAATGCGATGCAGGATGCAAAATGCAAGATATGACAGGAAATGCATGAACCTGGCCTCAACTTTGAAAACCAAGTGTGCCACTTGAAAGATGAGATGAAATCGCTTGAAAACGATATAAAGAACGCCGGAATCGGAGTTACGGTTTGGAAATGGCAAGCGATTCAAATATGACACCGGTCTGCGATTTATAGCAAGTAGCCATCTAAATGCAATGAGATGAACATGCTACAGCACCCAAACATGACAACAAAATACATGACAGGGATGCATACAAGATGCTTAACAAAAGTCTAGCACTGAGCTACGACCAATTCATCCATAAACAGGTTCAAACAAGCATGGCAAAAATGCATATGGCAAACATATCTCAGACTTAGTGAAATTAACACTTGTCTGGAATTTCAGATCAGGTAGCACTCTTCGGAGCAACCAAACTACATGTTACAGGACCTGATCATGGCAAAGTAAAGCATTGCATGGAGCTAATCAAAGAGCTTAACAAAAGTCCCTTAGTGACCTTGAGCCAAAAGGGATCAGAAAATACAATTGCAAGCACGTGAACATAGCAAAAACATAATCAGTTTTCAGACTTAGTGAAAACTGGAGCAAGCTGTGATATAACTCAAGTAGGCATGTTTACGAGCTCGATGCACTCACTACGGTGAAAGTCATGGCAAGAAAAGCATACATCCATCAAGAAGGCACAAAAATGCAAGCTAGACATGGGAAGAACAATAGCATAGCATGCACGGATCAACTACAACATCATCGGCAAAATTGCAAACAAGTTGACAATCTGCCCAAATTCACAAAGTAGCAAAAGTAGAGCTCGATTGACTCAAGCTAGGGTGCTCCATAATTGCAATCAAAGACATGGATGGATAGAGCACTACAATATTAACAAAACATCCTTACTGATCATCCTCAAAATAGGCACGGATCACTAGGAAACAACAAGAACATATGGCATCATGAGATAAACAGCTGCAGGACTTAGTGAAATTACTAAGTCCCTGAAAACAGAATTAGCAAGTGCACCACTTTGCAAGCTTGCACAAGTCACCACACACATCACAAAAATAAATGGGTTGCACCTCTGGAAAGGTGACAAAACCCTTAACAAAACACATGTAGAGCATCAGGGCATAGCATGCACACATTAATCATGGCAAAAATGATAAAAACCTAAACGCAGTAGCAGATCTAACAATTAACTGAAGTAGCCCTCTTCTAACAGAATCTCGGGCATCAAGATGAATTCAAATGAAAATGATGCAATGGAATGAAATGATGTACTCTCTGATATGAACATTTTTATATGCTATATGCATGAAACGGAGCTACGGACGCAAAGTTACGGAGCTATGAACAGGGGCACTTGAACTGAAAATTTAGGGACTTAGAGGGAAAAACAACCCCGAGATCTAGGGTTCCGGTGGCACGCGGCCCGAGGCTGGATCCGAGCTCGCCGGCCTCGATGGCCGGTGCGGCGGCCGGAGTGGGAGGAAGAGGCCGGGCGGTGGAGAGGAGGCGAGGCGGTGGCCAGACGGCGGCGTTGGCGACGGCTT
>NC_041392.1:87169048-87208299 GCF_002162155.2 Triticum dicoccoides | reverse complement strand
CCGGTGCGTGCGAGGGGATTTTTAGGGTTTCGGGGGAGGAGGAAGATCCGGATTTCGGGGGGGGGGGGTGTTTAAATAGGCATAGAGGGAGCTAGGAGAGTCCAAATGAGGTGCGGTTTTCGGCCACGTGATCGTGATCGAACGAACTAGATGATGGAGCAGGTTTAGGTGGGTTTTGGGCCAAATTGGAGGGGTGTTGGGCTGCAACACACACGAGGCGTTTTCGGTCCCTCGGTTAACCGTTGGAGTATCAAACGAAGTCCAAATGATACGAAACTTGACAGGCGGTGTACCGGTAGTAAACCAAGGCCGCTTGGCAAGTCTCGGTCCAATCCGGAAATGTTTAATCCGCACACACGAAAGAAAGCTAGAAATGGCCACCGGAGGAGAATGAAACACCGGAATGCAAAACGGACAACGGGGAAAATGCTCGAATGCAAGAGACGAACACGTATGCAAAGGCAATGCACATGATGACACGATATGAGATGCATGACAACAATAACAACACACGGAGACAAAGACCCGAACCCGAGGAAATAAATATACTTAACACCGGAAACGGCAAGAGTTGGAGTACAAATTGGGAAAGTTACATCCGGGGTGTTACACCCGGAGAGTCAGCCCGAAAGCTTTGGAACATGTTTCTTACTAAAAAGAACCAAATAGTTGACTGTCCGGACGCCAAAGCCTTGGCATCTTTTAAGCATAGCGTCCGCGACGAATGGCTTGCCAGACACCTTGTCCAAGAAAAGCGGAGAACAATGGCAGCATTAACAAGCCTCATGACCCGCTTTTGCGCAGGTGAGGACAGCTGGCTAGCCAGGTGCAGCACCAGCGACCCAAGTACATCCGAAGTTAGAGATGAAAACGGGAAATCACGATGCAGCAAAAATAACAAGCGCCGGAATAAAGGAGACAGCCCGAGGAGCACGGCGGTAAACGCAGGATTCAGAAGCTCTCAGCCAGGTCAGCAAAAGCTGCCCTCCAAAGGTGCCAGAGATGAACTCTCCAGCCTCAACAAAATTCTGGACCAAATATGTCAGATTCATAGCACCCCTGGTAAACCCGCTAATCATACCCATAGAGAATGTTGGGTCTTCAAGCAGTCCGGCAAGCTCAACGCCGTACCCAAGGGGGAGGATACACCAAGCGAAGACGAGGATGAGCCTCTCAAGCAAGACACTGGGGAACAAAAGAAATTTCCACCAGAAGTCAAAACAGTAAACGTGTTACACGTGATCAAGGGGAGAAACAAAGCGGCACTCCCAGATAAATATGCCCAAGGGCCTATCACCGCGGAGTCCTGCCACTGGTCGTTTCAACCGATCACTTTTGACCATCAGGATTGAAGGAAATATGCCCTAGAGGCTATAATAAAGTTATTATTTATTTCCTTATATCATGATAAAAGTTTATTATTCATGCTAGAATTTTATTAACCGGAAACATAATACATGTGTGAATACATAGACAAACAGAGTGTCACTAGTATGCCTCTACTTGACTAGCTCGTTAATCAAAGATGGTTATGTTTCCTAACCATGGACAAAAGAGTTGTCATTTGATTAACGGGATCACATCATTAGTTGAATGATCTGATTGACATGACCCATTCCATTAGCTTAGCACCCGATCGTTTAGTATGTTGCTATTGCTTTCTTACTGACTTATACATGTTCCTATGACTATGAGATTATGCAACTCCCGTTTGCCGGAGGAACACTTTGTGTGCTACCAAACGTCACAATGTAACTGGGTGATTATAAAGGAGCTCTACAGGTGTCTCCAAAGGTACATGTTGGGTTGGCGTATTTCGTGATTAGGATTTGTCACTCCGATTGTCGGAGAGGTATCTCTGGGCCCTCTCGGTAATGCACATCACATAAGCCTTGCAAGCATTGCAACTAATGAGTTAGTTGCGAGATGATGTATTACGAAACGAGTAAAGAGACTTGCCGGTAACGAGATTGAACTAGGTATTGAGATACCGACGATCGAATCTCGGGCAAGTAACATACCGATGACAAAGGGAACAACATATGTTGTTATGCGGTCTGACCGATAAAGATCTTCGTAGAATATGTAGGAGCCAATATGAGCATCCATGTTCCGCTATTGGTTATTGAACGGAGACATGTCTCGGTCATGTCTACATTGTTCTCGAACCGTAGGGTCCGCACGCTTAAGGTTTCGATGACATATTATGAGTTTATGAGTTTTGATGTACCGAAGGAGTTAGGAGTCCCGGATGAGATCACGGACATGACGATGAGTCTCGAAATGGTTGAGACATAAAGATTGATATACTGGACAGCTATATTCGGACACCGGAAGTGTTCCGGGTGATTTCAGAGAAAACCGGAGAGCCGGAGGGTTACCGGAACCCCCCCGGGAGAAGTAATGGGCCATATGGGCCTTAGTGGAGAGAGAGGGGCAACCAGAGGTGGGCTGCGCGCCTCCTCCCCCCTGGTCCGAATTGGACTAGGAGAGGGGGGCGGCGCCCCCCCTTTCCCTCTCCCTCCCCACTTCTTTCCCCCTCCTAGTAGGAGTCCTACTCCTACTAGGAGGAGGACTCCTCCTGGCGCGCCTATAGGGGTCGGCCGCCGCCTCCCCCTTGCTCCTTTATATACGGGGGCAGGCGGGCACCTCTAGACAAACAAGTTGATCTTCGTGATCGTTCCTTAGCCATGTGCGGTGCCCCCCTCCACCATATTCCACCTCAGTCATATTGTAGCGGTGCTTAGGCGAAGCCCTGCGACGGTAGAACATCAAAATCGTCACCATGCCGTCATGCTGACGGAACTCCTCCCCGACGCTTTGCTGGATCGGAGCCTGGGGATCGTCATCGAGCTGAACGTGTGCCAAGAACTCGGAGGTGCCGGAGTAACGGTGCTTGGATCGGTCGGATCGTGAAGACGTACGACTACATCAACCGCGTTGTCACAACGCTTCCCTGTCGGTCTACAAGGGTACGTAGATCACACTCTCCCCTCTCGTTGCTATGCATCACCATGATCTTGCGTGTGCGTAGGAATTTTTTTGAAATTATTACGTTCCCCAACAGTGGCATCCGAGCCTAGGTTTTATGTGTTGATGTTATATGCACGAGTAGAACACAAGTGAGTTGTGGGTGATATAAGTCATACTGCTTACCAGCATGTCATACTTTGGTTCGGCGGTATTGTTGGACGAAGCGGCCCGGACCAACATTACGCGTACGCTTACGCGAGACCGGTTCTCCCGACGTGCTTTGCACAAAGGTGGCTAGCGGGTGACAATTTCTCCAACTTTAGTTGAACCGAGTGTAGCTACGCCAGGTCCTTGCGAAGGTTAAAACAGCACCAACTTGACAAACTATCGTTGTGGTTTTGATGCGTAGGTAAGATTGGTTCTTGCTTAAGCCCGTAGCAGCCACGTAAAACTTGCAACAACAAAGTAGAGGACGTCTAACTTGTTTTTGCAGGGCATGTTGCGATGTGATATGGTCAAGACATGATGCTAAATTTTATTGTATGAGATGATCATGTTTTCTAACCAAGTTATCAGCAACTGGCAGGAGCCATATGGTTGTCGCTTTATTGTATGTAATGCAATCGCGCTTTAATGCTTTACTTTATCACTAAGCGGTAGCGATAGTCGTGGAAGCATAAGATTGGCGAGACGACAACGATGCTATGATGGAGATCAAGGTGTCGCGCCGGTGACGATGGTGATCACGACGGTGCTTCGGAGATGGAGATCACAAGCACAAGATGATGATGGCCATATCATATCACTTATATTGATTACATGTGATGTTTATCTTTTATGCATCTTATCTTGCTTTGATTAACGGTAGCATTATAAGATGATCTCTCACTAATTATCAAGAAGTGTTCTCCCTGAGTATGCACCGTTGCGAAAGTTCTTCGTGCTGAGACACCACGTGATGATCGGGTGTGATAGGCTCTACATTCAAATACAACGGGTGCAAAACAGTTGCACACGCAGAATACTCAGGTTATACTTGACGAGCCAAG
This sequence comes from Triticum dicoccoides, assembly GCF_002162155.2. Classification (NCBI taxonomy): domain Eukaryota; kingdom Viridiplantae; phylum Streptophyta; class Magnoliopsida; order Poales; family Poaceae; genus Triticum; species Triticum dicoccoides. The sequence continues at coordinate 87,204,277 of NC_041392.1, read as the reverse complement.
CATATACAGATATGGCCTCGGAACACGGAGACCGAAAGGTCGAGCGTGAATCATATAGTAGATATGATCAACATAGCGATGTTCACCAATGAAACTACTCCATCTCACGTGATGATCGGACATGGTTTAGTTGATTTGGATCACGTAATCACTTAGAGGATTAGAGGGATGTCTATCTAAGTGGGAGTTCTTAAGTAATATGATTAAATTGATCTTAAATTTATCATGAACTTAGTCTTGGTAGTATTTTGCAAATTATGTTATAGATCAATAGCTCGCGTTGTTGCTTCCCTGTGTTTATTTTGATATGTTCCTAGAGAAAATTGTGTTGAAAGATGTTAGTAGCAATGATGCGGATTGGATCCGTGATCTGAGGTTTATCCTCATTGCTGCACAGAAGAATTATATCCTTGATGCACCGCTAGGTGACGGACCTATTGCAGGAGCAGATGCAGACGTTATGAACGTTTGGCTAGCTCAATATGATGACTACTTGATAGTTTAGTGCACCATGCTTAATGGCTTAGAATCGGGACTTCAAAGATGTTTTGAACGTCATGGAGCATATGAGATGTTCCAGGAGTTGAAGTTAATATTTCAAGCAAATACCCGAGTTGAGAGATATGAAGTCTCCAACAAGTTCTATAGCTAAAAGATGGAGGAGAATCGCTCAACTAGTGAGCATGTGCTCAGATTGTCTGAGTACTACAATCGCTTGAATCAAGTGGGAGTTAATCTTCCAGATAAGATAGTGATTGACAGAATTCTCTAGTCACCATCACCAAGTTAGTAGAACTTCGTGATGAACTATGATATGCAAGGGATAACGGAAATGATTCCCAAGCTCTTCGTAATGCGGAAATTGACGAAGGTAGAAATCGAGAAAAACATCAAGTGTTGATGGTAGACAAGACCACTAGTTTCAAGAAAAGGGCAGAGGGAAGAAGGGGAACTTCAAGAAGAACAGCAAGCAAGTTGCTGCTCAAGTGAAGAAGCCCAAGTCTGGTCCTAAGCCTGAGACTAAGTGTTTCTACTGCAAAGGGACTGGTCACTGGAAGCGGAACTACCCCAAGTGATTGGCAGATAAGAAGGATGGAAAAGTGAACATAAGTATATTTGATATACATGTTATTGATGTGTACTTTACTAGTGTTTATAGCAACCCCTCAGTATTTGATACTAGTTCAGTTGCTAAGATTAGTAACTCGAAACGGGAGTTGCAGAATAAACAGAGACTAGTTAAGGGTGAAGTGACAATGTGTGTTGGAAGTGGTTCCAAGATTGATATGATCATCATTGCACACTCCCTATACTTTCGGGATTAGTGTTGAACCTGAATAAGTGTTATTTGGTGTTTGCGTTAAGCATGAATATGATTTGATCATGTTTATTGTAATACGGTTATTCATTTAAGTAAGAGAATAAATTGTTGTTCTGTTTACATGAATAAAACCTTATATGGTTACACACCCAATGAAAATAGTTCGTTGGATCTCGATCGTAGTGATCATGATCATAATATTGAAACCAAAAGATGCAAAGTTAATAATGATAGTGCAACTTATTTGTAGCACTGCCGTTTAGGTCATATTGGTGTAAAGCGCATGAAGAAACTCCATGCTGATGGGATTTTGGAATCACTTGATTATGAATCACTTGATGCTTGCGAACCATGCCTCATGGGCAAGATGACTAAGACTCCGTTCTCCGGAGCGAGCAACTGACTTATTGGAAATAATACATACTGATGTATGTGGTCCGATGAGTGTTAAGGCTCACGGCAAGTATCGTTATTTTCTGAACTTCACAGATGATTTGAGCAGATATGGGTATATCTACTTGATGAAACATAAGTCTGAAACATTTGAAAAGTTCAAAGAATTTCAGAGTGAAGTGGAAAATCATCGTGACAAGAAAATAAAGTTTCTACGATCTGATCGCGGAGACAAATATTTGAGTTACGAGTTTGGTCTTCAATTAAAACAATGTGGAATAGTTTCACAAACTCATGCCACATGGAACACCACAGCATAATGGTGTGTCCGAACGTCATAACCGTACTTTATTGGATATAGTGCAATCTATGATGTCTCTTACCGATCTACCACTATTGTTTTGGGGTTATGCATTAGAGACAGCTGCATTCACGTTAAAAGGGCACCATCTAAATCTGTTGAGACGACACCGTATGAACTGTGGTTTGGCAAGAAACCAAAGTTGTCGTTTCTTAAAGTTTGGGGTTGCAATGCTTATGTGAAAAAGTTTCATCCTGATAAGCTCAAACCCAAATCGGAAAAGTGTGTCTTCATAGGATACCCAAAAAGTTACTGTTGGGTACACCTTCTATCACAGATCCAAAGGCAAGACATTCGTTGCTAAGAATGGATCCTTTCTAGAGAAGGAGGTTCTCTCGAAAGAAGTGAGTGGGAGGAAAGTAGAAAACTTGATAAGGTAATTGTACCATCTCCCTTATTGGAAAGTAGTTCTTCACAGAAATCTGTTCTTGTGACTACTACACCAATTAGTGAGGAAGCTAATGATGATGATCATGTAACTTCAGATCAAGTTACTACCGAATCTCGTAGGTAAACCAGAGTGAGATCCGCACCAGAGTGGTACGGTAATCCTATTCTGGAAGTCATGTTACTAGACCATGACGAACTTGCGAACTATGAAGAAGCGATGGTGAGCCCAGATTCCGCAAAATGGCTTGAGGCCATGAAATCTGAGATGGGATCCATGTATGAGCACAAAGTTTGGACTTTGGTTGACTTGCCCGATGATCGGAAAGCCATAGAAAATAAATGGATCTTCAAGAGGAAGACGGAGGCTGATAGTAGTGTTACTATCTACAAAACTAGAATTGTTGCAAAAGGTTTTCGACAAAGTTCAAGGTGTTAACTACGATGAGATTTTCTCACTCGTATCGATGCTTAAAAGTCTGTCCAAATCATGTTAGCAATTGCCGCATTTTATGAAATCTGGCAAATGGATAACAAAACTGCAATCCTTAATGGATTCCTTAAAGAAAGAGTTGTATATGATGCAACCAGAAGGTTTTGTCAATCCTAAAGGTGCTAACAAAATAAGCAAGCTCCAGCGATCCATCTATGGACTGGTGCAAGCATCTCGGAGTTGGAATAAACGCTTTGATAGTATGATCAAAACATATAGATTTATACAGACTTGCGATGAAGCCTGTATTTATAAGAAAGTGAGTGGGAGCACTACAACATTCTGATAAGTATATGTGAATGACATATTGTTGATCGGAAATAATGTAGAATTATTCTGCAAAGCATAAAGGAGTGTTTGAAAGGAGTTTTTCAAAGAAAGACCTTGGTGAAGCTGCTTACATATTGAGCATCAAGATCTATAGAGATAGATCAAGACGCTTGATAAGTTTTTTTTTCAATGAGTACATACCTTGACAAGATTTTGAAGTAGTTCAAAATAGAACAGTCAAAGAAAGAGTTCTTGTCTGTGTTACAAGGTGTGAAATTGAGTAAGACTCAAAACCCGACCACGACAGAAGATAGAAAGAGAATGAAAGTCATTCCCTATGCCTCAGCCATAGGTTCTATAAAGTATGCCATGCTATGTACCAGATCTATAGTATACCCTACATTGATTTTGGCAAGGTAGTACAATAGTGATCTAGGAGTAGATCACTGGACAGCGGTCAAAATTATCCTTAGTGGAATAAGGATATGTTTCTCGATTATGGAGGTGACAAAAGGTTCGTCGTAAAGAGTTACATCGATGCAAGTTTTGACACTGATCTAGACAACTTTAAGTCTCAATCTGGATACATATTGAAAGTGGGAGCAATTAGCTAGAGTAGCTCCGTGCAGAGCATTGTTGACATAGATATTTGCAAAATACATACGGATCTGAATATGGCAGACCCGTTGACTAAAATTCTCTCACAAGCAAAACATGATCACACCTTAGTACTCTTTGGGTGTTAATCACATAGCGATGTGAACTAGATTACTGAATCTAGTAAACCCTTTGGGTATTGGTCACATGGCGATGTGAACTATGGGTGTTAATCACATGATGATGTGAACTATCGATGTTAATCACATGGTGATGTGATCTAGATTATTGACTCTAGTGCAAGTGGGAGACTGAAGGAAATATGCCCTAGAGGCAATAATAAAGTTATTATTTATTTCCTTATATCATGATAAAAGTTTATTATTCATGCTAGAATTGTATTAACCGGAAACATAATACATGTGTGAATACATAGACAAACAGAGTGTCACTAGTATGCCTCTACTTGACTAGCTCGTTAATCAAAGATGGTTATGTTTCCTAACCATGGACAAAGAGTTGTCATTTGATTAATGGGATCACATCATTAGTTGAATGATCTGATTGACATGACCCATTCCATTAGCTTAGCACCCGATCGTTTAGTATGTTGCTATTGCTTTCTTCATGACTTATACATGTTCCTATGACTATGAGATTATGCAACTCCCGTTTGCCGGAGGAACACTTTGTGTGCTACCAAACGTCACAACGTAACTGGGTGATTATAAAGGAGCTCTACAGGTGTCTCCAAAGGTACATGTTGGGTTGGCGTATTTCGAGATTAGGATTTGTCACTCCGATTGTCGGAGAGGTATCTCTGGGCCCTCTCGGTAATGCACATCACTTAAGCCTTGCAAGCATTGCAACTAATGAGTTAGTTGCGAGATGATGTATTACGAAACGAGTAAAGAGACTTGCCGGTAACGAGATAGAACTAGGTATTGAGATACCGACGATCAAATCTCGGGCAAGTAACATACCGATGACAAAGGGAACAACGTATGTTGTTATGCGGTCTGACCGATAAAGATCTTCGTAGAATATGTAGGAGCCAATATGAGCATCCAGGTTCCGCTATTGGTTATTGATCAGAGACATGTCTCGGTCATGTCTACATTGTTCTCGAACTGTAGGGTCCGCACGCTTAAGGTTTCGATGACACTTATATTATGAGTTTATGAGTTTTGATGTACCGAAGGAGTTCGGAGTCCCGGATGAGATCACGGACATGACGAGGAGTCTCGAAATGGTCGAGACATAAAGATTGATATATTGGACGGCTATATTCGGACACCGGAAGTGTTCCGGGTGATTTCAGAGAAAACCGGAGAGCCGGAGGGTTACCGGAACCCCCCCAGGAGAAGTAATGGGCCATATGGGCCTTAGTGGAGAGAGAGGGGCAGCCAGAGGTGGGCTGCGCGCCTCCTCCCCCCTGGTCCGAATTGGACTAGGAGAGGGGGGCAGCGCCCCCCCTTTCCCTCTCCCTCCCCACTTCTTTCCCCCTCCTAGTAGGAGTCCTACTCCTACTAGGAGGAGGACTCCTCCTAGCGCGCCTATAGGGGCCGGACGCCCCCTCCCCCTTGCTCCTTTATATACGGGGGCAGGGGGCACCTCTAGACACACAAGTTGATCTTCGTGATCGTTCCTTAGCCTTGTGTGGTGCCCCCCTCCACCATATTCCACCTCAGTCATATTGTAGCGGTGCTTAGGCGAAGCCCTGCGACGGTAGAGCATCAAAATCGTCACCACGCCGTCGTGCTGACGGAACTCCTCCCCGACGCTTTGCTGGATCGGAGCCCGGGGATCGTCATCGAGCTGAACGTGTGCCAAGAACTCGGAGGTGCCGGAGTAACGGTGCTTGGAACGGTCGGATCGTGAAGACGTACGACTACATCAACCGCGTTGTCACAATGCTGCCGCTGTCGGTCTACAAGGGTACGTAGATCACACTCTCCCCTCTCGTTGCTATGCATCACCATGATCTTGCGTGTGCGTAGGAATTTTTTTGAAATTACTATGTTCCCCAACAGGGATTACTCAGCAAGTATCCGGCTTGCAGGATGGGCTGCCTTGGTGTTAGACCCAATAATTGACGGATACCACTTCACACGAGTCCTGATGGACGGTGGCAGCAGTCTAAACCTGATATATCAGGACACAATCCGCAAAATGGGGATAGACCCAACAAAAATTTGCCTCAGCAATACTACCGTTAAAGGAGTAACGCCAGGCCCAGGGGCTCATTGCACGGGCACCCTGCTACTAGAAGTTATATTCGGCTTCCACGATAACTTCCATAGCGAAAATTTAACCTTCCACATTGCTCCGTTCCAAAGTGGCTATCAAGCACTACTTGGATGCGAAGCTTTCACTCGCTTTAATGCAATACCGCATTACGCTTCCCTCACGCTTAAGATGCCCGGTCCGTGTGGCATCATTACAGTAAATGGAAATATTGAGCGATCCCTGCGCGCCGAGGAGGGTGCGGCTGCCTCGGCAGCCGCACACTATAACGGCCTCACCAACTAAAGTATCTATATGAAATTTGTACAGGTTTGATGGCCACACCCCTATCACAAACACAAGGGGCTCAACGCGCGCAGACAAGTGGCAATTTTTACTCATCTTGAAATTTACATGGTTTCTTTAAAACCTACCTTTTTGCACGACAAGTTTTCACCTAAGTTCCTCTCTTTTACAGATGACCACCGTGCTACAGCCGTCCAGGATACGGCACAATGGAGACACAGGCGCAGACGTGCAGCAGGGGCCCGTCCCAAGGATTGTTTTTAGATTAAGACCCTACGTCAACCTTTTTTTACTGTCTCTTGTTGATACACATCCCTCGGATTCTCAGTACAATTGAGAAGGATGCTGGCGTCTTGGCATGTGGCCACGTCAGAATAATGCACGTACCTGGACACCAGGGGCTTCTTACAAAGGGCACTGATTAGGCCCGGTTCATACCATAAAGACCGAATACCTTAGGGAGTGTTCGGCGTCGCGAGTTTGGCCCTATATGCATCAGCTCCGAATCATGTCTTTGGTAAAATGTTGGGTTTGCCCGGCTCCTATGTTTTGGTACCTTACGTTCCGCTCTATCGGCTAAGGTAGAACTAGGAGAACTACTGCGATTGTGCCCTGGGTCATCCGGATGAGCACCTCAGTAGAGAAAGCCGAAAACTGACTGTCATGATATACCGTGAGACTAGTCAACCACTCGATGACCTATCGGAATGTTAGAATTCCTCCGCCTTAACGAAGGGCCGTTTCCCGGCCAGGCATGTACGCACCCCGAATTCGGGAGAGTACAAAGCCACCAGGGGTTATATAGTAGCCCCACAGTCAAACTCCTATGGCTAAGTGAAAGTGTTAAAGCATTATAGTCCGGTTGCCTCGTTCGCTGCGCTATCAGCTCCTTAATAGGACCAAGACGTTGGGTTAAGTGTGAACACGCGTCTTCTGCGAACACCTCCGCATTATATGCGTGGGGGCTGAAGCCGACGACTGCAATCTTTCAGGTTATACACACGTATACATAAACGGCCGCACAGGAGGCATCATATTACTTTCAGGAAAAAGTATAAACGCAGCCTTAATAAATTTCATAAAAACATTGTGTTTACAATGGGAATACATGTCACTCAACATAATATTCTTCGAGCACTGGGCCTCTATCAAACGAGCACCCTCGAGAACCTCTTCGAAATAGTGCTCGGTAGCCACTCGGCCTATGGCCGAACCCTGCGCCGCAACAATGGTAGCATCCATCTCCGCCCAGTATGCTTTAACACGGGCAAGGGCCATCCGCGAGCCTTCTATGCACGCCGACCTCTTCATCGCATTGATGCACGGCACCGCACCAAGGAACTGTTGCACTAAACTGAAATAACTGTTCAGCTTCGGCTTTTCTGGCCACAGCTGATCCACGACAGACCTCATGGCGAGTCCGGACAACCTATTGAGTTCGGCCCATTCGGCCAGCTGACCAGTCAACGGAAGCGAATGCTCTGGAACGTTAAATTGCGACCAGAACAGCTTGTCCACTTCACGATCTGTTTGATCTTGGAAGTATTTGGCCGCATCGACAGCGCCCGCCGCCAAGTCCATATATGCATCTGCCGAACTCCACAGCCGATCCAGAGGGGCATACCGCGGATCTCCGAACTTCCTCCGCAGCATAAAGGGCTTCCCAGCCGCAATATCCCCGGCTTCACGCAGCTCCTCCTTCGCTCGGTTTTCTTTTTCAAGGAACTGGCAATGGTCGGAAGTGTCTTTTAACTTTACGGCTATCTTGGCCATCTTCTCTTTGCTCTCGCAATGCGCGGCCTTCTCGGCTTTCAACTCTTCGTCCGCCTTCAAAGCGGCCACATTACTAATCCTTGCTTGTTCTTTGGCTCGGGCAAGATCCACCCGCAGGGTTTCCACGGTGGCATCTCCATCTGCAGTCACAACATATTAAAGATACTGGCATCATGCTGCTCTTACTATGTGGCATTCACCAGAAAATACCACTTACCCTGTGCCTCGTCAAGCCTCTTGTTAACAAGCTCGATGTCGGCATCCGCCGCATCCAGTTGCCGCTTCACTTCGGCAAACTCATGAGTCCGTCTAGCCACCGGAGCTCCCACTACCTGCACATTAAAGCGGTATGGTTATTTCCTGGGACTACGATCCTCTGTTTGCCGCCGTTCTCGGCAACAACCAGAGTCTCAGGGGTTGCTATCTACACAGGGCACACCTAAAAATGTGCGGTACCATCACAAATGTACATCATTTTACGTACCTCAAAGCCTGTCAGTAGACTCATAAAAGCATCATGCAACCCGCTTTCAACGGATGAAATCCTTTCCATCACTGTACCCATCAATGTACGGTGCTCTTCTGAGATGGCCGCTCGCTCCAACAGCTCTCTCAGTACGTCCGACCGCATACCAGACGGTGCCTTACTCTTCTGTTTGCTCTCTTCGAGAGCCGGATGCTGGGGACTTCGGGTGACCATAGGATTATCTTCTGGCCTCACCGGATCCAGAGAGGCCCTCCGTGACGACACTTCAAGGTCGCCCGCTTCTTGAGCGGAGGAGTCCGCGGGAGGCATTTCGCTCTCCATCATCTCCGGAAGAAGATCCCCCGAAGACGAGCTCTGCTGAGAAGGGCTAAGATCCGAACTGCAAGATAAATACTTCGGTTATTTTCCTTAGAGGTAAGGTAATATATCTTCACTATTAAAGTACTTTTTAATTACTTACAACTCGTTACAGGGCTGATCGCCTCGCGGACTTTGTGCGGCAAGAGCACCCTCCAAGGCAGGACCCTCTGGTGGGGATTTCTTCTCCCGCTTGGAAACCTTGGTTTCCGGATCTTCAGAGGCAGTCCTCTTCCTTCCCCGGGGTGAGGGAATGTCAGATTCCTCCCCTCGGTTATCCTCCCTCACGGATGCGCTCGTTCCCTCGGTCGAAATAGGTAGTGGTGGAGGCCCGCTTTCGCCATCATTATTCCCCCCTTTGTCTTCCTTTGAGGGCTCCGGGCAAGGTGCTAGCTCGAGCATCTTTTCCAGTACCGGATTTTCCAAACCCTCAGGAAGGGGGGCCGAACACCGAATCATCTTCGCCTTTGTTATCCAGTCCTAGTCAAAGAGCGATCTCTCAGAATAACGTCATGATAAATGAAAGACGGTGTGTTTGGCTAGAGGATAACTTTCTTGGTCGGCGGTGCGGTTGCTGCTCTGGCCCACGTCCTCGGTAGTATTCGGGCACTCTATCTGGGTTCCGAAGAATGATCTATACCTCTCCTCGTGCGTCAGGCCGAGGAAATTCTGAATAGCGCGCAGTCCTTCTGGGTTGAACTCCCACATGCGAATAGGCCGGTGTTTGCATGGCTGGATTCGTCGAACCAGCATGACTTGCATTACCATAATCAAACTAAAATTTCCTTCGAAGAGATCTCGAATGCGGCTCTGAAGTGCAGGAACGTCCTTGGCTGGACCCCAGCTCAGCCCTCTACTAATCCATGACATCAGTTGTGGTGGAGGGCCTGAGCGGAAAGCGGGGGCAGCCGCCCACTTGGCACTTCTAGGAGCTGTGACGTAAAACCACTCCCGTTGCCATAATCCGGACACCTCTAGAATGGAACCCTTTGGCCATGGAGCTCCAGCGATCTTGCTTATTAATGCGCCTCCGCACGCTGCATGCTGCCCCTCGACCATCTTCGGTTTCACATCAAAGGTCTTGAGCCACAGGCCGAAGTGAGGGGTAATGCGGAGGAAGGCCTCACATATGACAATAAATGTCGAGATATGGAGAAAGGAGTCCGGGGCTAGATCATGGAAATCTAGCCCGTAATAAAACATCAACCCCCTAACGAAGGGATCCAGAGTGAGGCCTAGACCTCAGAGGAAGTGGGAGATGAACACAACATCTTCGTTGGGTTCAGGAGTAGGGACGACCTGCCCTCGGGCAGGCAGCCGATGCGAAACCTCGACGGTCAGGTATCTGGCCTCCCTCAACTTCTTGATGTCTTCTTCTGTAACGGAGGAGGGCATCCATCGGCCTTGAAGGCTAGATCCGGACATGATTGAAGATCCGGAGCACCTGACCTGGGCTTTGGGTGTTAGAGCTCGAGGTGGGGGAAGGATTCGATTGAGCACGGGAGGGAAAAAAGTAAAAGCCTTGTCCCTTTATAAAGAGGGTGAATATCAAGCGTCCTCTCCGTAGCCATTTGGGACTTGCCTATAATCTAGGAGTCCTAGACACGGTTGGGTTACCCACGACCGTATTGATGAGAATCCCGTAATTAGGGGAACACGATCTCTGCTTTGACAAGACGTCTCAAAAACTACCTCGCGTTATGTGCGGGGCTAGCTAAAGGAAACGGTTCGAATAATCACCGGGCCATGACATAATGTCGTGTTGCCAAAACAAGTCAGCAAATTAGATTTGCGAAAATATTATTCTCTCTACGGTGGTATGTGGAACTTATTTTGCAGGGTCAGACACTATCCTTGTATTCAAATTCTCACGTGATGTATTCGGAGGAGGAACCCGCCTTGCAATGCCGAAGACAATACTGCACGCCGGATTCATCATCATTGAAGCCTGGTTCAGGGGCTACTGAGAGAGTCCCAGATTAGGGGGTCTCTAGATAGCCGGACTATATCCTTTGACCGGACTGTTGGACTATGAAGATACAAGATTGAAGACTTCGTCTCATGTCCGGATGGGACTCTACTTGGCGTGGAAGGCAAGCTAGGCAGTAAGGATATGGATATCTTCTCCTTTTGTAACCGACCTTGTGTAACCCTAACCCTCTCCGGTGTCTATATAAACCGAAGGGTTTTAGTCCGTAGGACAGAACAACAATAGACAATCATACCATAGGCTAGCTTCTAGGGTTTAGCCTCTCTGATCTTGTGGTAGATCTACTCTTGTACTACCCATATCATCAATATTAATCAAGCAGGACGTAGGGTTTTACCTCCATCAATAGGGCCCGAACCTGGGTAAAACATCGTGTTCCCTGCCTGCTGTTACCATCCGCCTTAGACGCACAGTTCGGGACCCCCTACCCGAGATCCGCCGGTTTTGACACCGACAAGGAGGAAAATGGGTTTGAGTCTTTTATGAGTAAGCTCAAGGGTAAATGCAAGAAGCACTTTGTTGCTCTCTTGGAACAACTTGGTGAAGCCAATGACATGATCGAGGCTCATGAAGAAACCATCTCTAAGATGGAAGGGCATAGTTGTGACTATGCCGATGAGATATTAGATCTCTCTAATGCGCTTGAGGAAGTGCGTGGTCATGGTTTGACTCTTGAGGAGTCACACAACGATGACCATGCTAAATTAAAGAAATATCTTGATCATGCTCTTGTTGCATCTCGTGTGCTCAATTACGAGTAGGCTAAACTTGGGGTTGACCATGCTAGACTCAAGGAGGATTTTTACATACTTGACAAGGCTCAAAAGGCCTTGAAGGGCGCTCATGCTAGCCTCAAAGAGTCTCATGATCAACTCCAAATGAAGCTAACCAAGGAGAAAGCCACATTTCCTCATATGGTTTTAATTGATAATGCAAATTCTTCTAACTCGCGTTGTGAGCATGTGCATCTTGTGGAGGAGAATGACAAGTTGAAGGAGCAACTTGAGAAAGGCCTTGTGTTGTGCATACAAGGTGAGAAGAACCTCAACGACCTTTTGAGCAATCAAAAGGAAGTTGTGGGTAGGGAGGGAATTGGGTTTGCACCCAAGTCCAAGAACAAGAAGAAGAATGACAAGGTCAAACAACCTCCTCCTCTCAAGCAAACTTTTGTGAAGGAGGGAGATGGTGTTTCTAAGGAGAAGAAGAACAATGTGAAGAGTGGCGGTGTCAAGAAGGGTAATGCCACCCCTTCCAACAAAGCCGGCGACTTTAACCTATGTGTTATGCTGCGCTAGCGATGGGCATGTTTATGCCAAATTTGTTGGTTCTCCTTATGAGTACATTGAATGGTCTATTTGGGTTCCTAAGACCCTTGTTACTAACATCAAAGGACCCATTACAAAATGGGTACCTAAAACCAAGCATTGATCTCTTGTAGGTGTTTGCTTCTGGTGGGGGATCATGGTTGCTCGATAGTGGAGCCACAAATCATATGACCGGAAGCAAGGACTTGGTGGTGGACGTGGACAAGATTTCATCTATGCCCACCAATATTGAGTGGGGTGATGCCTCATCTTCTAAGGTATTGGGTCTTGGCAAGGTTGTCATTTCTCATGATCTCACGATCGAGAAAGTCATGCTTGTTGAGTCCCTTGCATACAATTTACTTTCTGTTCGTCAACTTGCAATCATGGGCTCTGCCACTTTCTTTGATATTGATACCATGGCCCTCTTGTGGAGCAAGACTCTTAAAGTAGCCTTTGTTGGGCATGTGGAGAACGATCTTTATGTGATTAACTTTTCGGAGTGACCCACTAAGACCGCGACGTGCCTAAAGGCTAAAGTTGACGTGGGATGGCTTTGGCATCGTCGTTTAGCCCACGTCAATATGAGATTTTTGCAATGTCTTCTCAAGGGGGACCATGTCCGTGGACTAACAAATGTTAGTTTTGCCAAATATCGGGCTTGCAGTGCTTGTATCGAAGGAAAGCTACATGAGAAGGCTCACCCACCCACGACTATCATCTACTCGAAGAGGCCCTTGGAGCTTCTTCAGATGGATCTCTTTGGGCCTCCATCCTTTGATAGTGTTGGGGGTAGAAAGTATTGCTTGGTGATTGTGGATGATTATTCAAGATACACTTGGGTATATTTCTTCAAGAGGAAGAGTGAGATCCAACAAACCGCCATCGACTTTGCAAATGAAGCTCAACGTCAACACAATGCAAAGATCTTGACAATAAGAAGTGACAACGGCACCGAGTTCAAGAACTACACCTTGGATGAGTTTCTTAGTGATGAGGGGATCAAGCATCAATATTCCGCACCTTACAACCCTCAACAAAATGGTGTTGCGGAGAGGAAGAACCAGACGTTAATGGACACGACAAGGACCATGATGGCAGAGTTCATGTCTCCCTACAACTTTAGGGCCGAAGCCATCAACACTACTTGTCATGCACCTAATCAGCTCTATCTCCGCAAAGGCTTGAACAAGACTCCATATGAGATACTTACCGGCAACAAGCCCAACCTCAAGTACTTCCAGGTGTTCGGTTGTAAGTGTTTCATTCTCAAGAAAGGTGTTCATTTGTCTAAATTTGAGGCTAGATCTCACGAGGGCATGTTTGTTGGTTATGCTACAAACTCTCATGCTTACCGTGTCCTCAACAAGTCCACCAGACTCATTGAGGAGATGTGTAACGTGGAGTTTGATGAGAATAATGTCTCCCAAGTGGAGCAAAGTGGTACTTGTGATGTAGGTGATGAAATTCCTCCCCAAGCCATAAGAAGAATGGGTGTTGGTCATATCCTACCCATTGAGAAACCCCTTGTGGCCGAAGGAGAAGGACAATGTTCCACTCAAGTGGAACCATCACCAACCCAAGACCCACACGCTTCCGGAGAACAAAGTGAAGGCCCTCAACCAAATGAACAAGATCAAGGGCAAGATCAACCTCAAGATGGTGGTGAATCACCAAGTAATGCCCAACGTCAAGTTCTTTCTACCGAGCAAGTTCAAGATCAAGAGCACTCAAGATTAAGAACAAGCTCAAGATGACGCTCAAGATGATCAAGTTACCGCTCCTCAACTCTCTCTCAAGGAAGAATTGGAGCGTCGTGCTGCCAAGATTGCAATCAAGCTCACTACCAAACATCACCTCATGAAGAGTGTGCTTGGAAGCTTAAGAAAGGGGGTAAGCACTCGTAGACGATTAGCAAACTATTATGAACATCACGCGTTTGTCTCTTGTGTTGAACCCCAAAAGGTCTATGAGGCGCTTGAGGATTTGGCTCAATGCCATGCATGAAGAACTCAACAATTTCGAGCACAACAAGGCGTGGAGATTGGTGCCAAGGCCAAAGGAGAACCATAATGCCATTGGAACCAAGTGGATATTCAAGAACAAGCAAGATGCTCATGGGATTATCATTCGCAACAAGGATCGTTTGGTAGCACAAGGTTACTCCCAAGTCGAGGGTATCGACTACGGTGAAACCTTTGCTCCCGTTGCTCACCTTGAATCCATTTGTTTGTCGATTGCTTATGCTTCTCATCATAACTTCAAGTTGCAACAAATGTATGTGAAGAGTTATTTTCTTAATGGTCCTATTAATGAGTTGGTGTATGTCAAACAACCCCGGGGTTCGAGGTTCCCGAGTTCCCCAATCATGTGTACCAACTCTAGAAGGCACTCTATGGCCTTAAACAAGCCCCACGTGCATGGTATGAGCACCTTACCGAGTTGTTGCAAGATTGTGGGTTTGAAATTGGGAAAATCGACCCCACTCTTTTTACTAAGAAGGTCAAAGGGGAGTTGTTTGTATGCCAACTATATGAAATTATCTTTGGTTCTCCTAACAAAGCTTTCAATGAGGAGTTTGCCACTCTCATGACCTCGAAGTTCAAGATGTCCATGATGGGAGAGTTGAAGTTCTTTCTCGGGTTCAAAATCAAACAAAGAAGAGAAGGAACCTTCATCAACCAAGCCAAATACACTCAAGGCATGCTATTCAAGCTACGTGATGTCAAGCCGACTTCCACTCCAATGCCCGTCAAATGCCAACTTGACATAGATCCCAATGGTAAAGCAGTGGATCAAAAGGTATATCGCTCCATGATTGGCTCCTTGCTTTACCTTTGTGCATCTAGACTAGATATCATGTTGAGCGTGGGAATTTGTGCACGGTTTCAAGCCGCACCTAAGGAAAGCCACTATGTGGCGGTCAAGCGAATCTTTTGATATTTGGCTCATACCCCAAACTTTGGCTTATGGTACCCAAGAGGAGCTAACTTCAACCTTGTGGGCTTTTCAGACTCGGATTGGGCGGGAGACAAAGTGGATAGGAAGTCAACTTCCGAAGGGTGCCAATTTCTTGGTTGCTCTTTGGTGAGTTGGTATTCTAAGAAGCAAAGTTGTGTGTCTCTCTCGTCCAGCGAAGCGGAGTATGTGGCCGCCGGTAGTTGTTTTGCTCAAATTCTATGGATGAGGCAAACTTTAAAGGATTACGGTGTCATTTGTGACAAAGTGCCTCTTTGGTGTGACAATGAAAGTGCCACCAAGATTCCGGTGCAACACTTCAAGACGAAGCATATTGAGATTCAGTATCACTTCATCCGAGATCACATTAGGCGAGGGGAGATCGAGCTCAACTATGTCAACACTCATGATAACCTTGCAGATATTGTCACGAAGCCTTTGGATGAAGCAAGATTTCGCGAGTTAACACTGGTGCGCGTCGGTCCTAAACAAACGGTTTTTAACCACTTTTCGCAACGACATTTGAAACCGTCACCAAGTGAGTGTGTGCGATAGCGTGTCCTTCGCACACGACCCAGAAATCGTCGGGGATAAGCCCTCCTAAGACCCAGGCTGGGGCCGTGTGCCATCGGGCAAGGCATCGAAACCCAATCATTTCCGTAGGTATGTACATCCCACACGGTAATCCGAGAAAATCATTTCCGTAGATATGTACATCCCACACGGTGAATCCCAGAAAAAACATTTCTGTTCGTATGTATATCACACACAGTCAATCGAAGGAACACGTTTCCGTTCTTATGTACATTCCACACAGTCAATCCAGGGAACACATTTTCGTTCAGACCTACATCCCACACTGTTTTATGTGTAAGCTCGTGTGTGAAAGGTGTAACTATCACACACGGTTTGCCATGGTTAACTGTTTTCTTTCATCAACTATATCACACACGATTTGATGAAGAAAACTATGTGGCATTAGGCTATCCATCGCAAGCGCTTTTTCTGCTAAAACCGTTTGCAAAGGTCCATGACACATTTAGCAGGTTTATTAGTTTACAATTAATAATTCCAGTATTATGCAAATTCACATTTCATATCGAACAACTGTTTGCCAATTTCATATCAGGCACATAAATATATTATAACATCACAGTACGATATCTACATGAAAACAACACAATAAAACATATAGCTAGTTCAACTTCATAAGAACAATATATTCATTTCCCTAATCGAGATCATCCAGACTCGTATTATCCACTTCTGCTTTCAGTTCAGTAAGAATCCGTTTTGCACGGGCCAACTGGGAAAGTGCCTCCTCCTTCGCCAACAGCATCTTAGCAAAGTCTGATTAAAAAAAAATCTGAGCTCATTCTCCACCTTCAACTTTTTATCCCGCATCTTGAAATATGCTTCAGCGTTGAAAACACTTTCTCTAAGCCTACATGTGTTCTCTTCGTCATACATGCTCCAGAGCTTCGCTAGACACATCTTCAAAGGCTGTGGCCACTCTTGATCAACCCTCTCCAAGTAAGAACACTTCCGTTCATCCTATAATATTTAAAACTAGATCAGTAACAATTGTAGGGGAAATGGGTTTATAGCAACATAGAAAATCACCAATGCTTATTTTGAAAAACTGAAGAAACGTGTTAATTATGACATATCTTCTCAAAAAGATTAACGTGCAAATGAAATAATTGGTACTGAGACAACAACCAAATTCTGGAACATCAGAAGCTATAATTAACTACAACGACGCTACAAGTTCTTACTCATGCACAATAAATAACGAATTGAACATTTTATGAGGAAGGTAAATATAACTACAACAACATAGCAAAAATGTTTGGATGACACCTAATTGATATTAACAGTGTATACATGCACAAATTTAGTAACATAGAACTAATAGCACTAAGGACGTCCACTATGTATGCCAAAACTGGGGTGAAGACAACTATTGCTACATCTCGCACTGGTGCCCTGCACTAGCGAGCCGATGCAGTGGAAAAAAATGAAGGACCCGGACTCCGGAGCACGTAGTTGCTCCGATGCCCAATTCCTTCGTGCCATAAAGATTTAGTATTTTATTGCTTGGCTGCTCGGATGTGTGGACCAAAGTTGGCTGCACAAACTTCTGAAGCGGTGCCAAATAATTTTCTAATGGCACCGTTGATGAGATGGCAACAATTTAAGATACTAGGTACAAACTGTGACACTGTCTTAGGATGCATTTGGTTGAAAGTATGGTATGAATGGGTTGGGACTGTGAAAGTGTCTGAATCACATCTAACAAATGATTTGTAACGATGAAAGAGGGTCTAACCTTCTTTGCACATGCCAGAAACTTCCTCCCACTGTCCACAGAATCAAATGCAACTATCTTCATGCATGGAGATTGATGGTGATAACGAGCAGATAGATCTTCAGCCACCCCCCTCCATTCGTTGCCACTGATGGTCTTAGGGAGCGACAAGAGGAAGAAATGACTCAAATCGACCATCGGGTAAAAATCCTTCATTCCAAGTCATAGCCCGAGAGAGAGAGAGAGAAGAAAGGCATACCCTGGTAGTGAAGGAGTAGTCGCCGGAGGAGGAACCGCTGGAGATATCTTTGAAGAAGGCCATGGCGACCCCGGCGGTAGGATGTGAGATGGAGAGAGCGAGGAGGCGGCTATAGCTTAGCAAGGAAGGAAGGAAGGAAGGAGGAAACAGGGGAAATGTGACTTGTGGTCGGGGAGAAAAGGGGGTGGGGAAGGGGGGAAGGGGGGCGGGGGTAGATATTTTGGCAATAGGCCAAAATTTTGGAATTGTGGAGGGAAACTTTGCGCGCGGTGCCACCAGACCATTCACTTTGAATGACTGTGTGCATCACAAATGATTCTTCTGCTTTACGCGCATGGGATGAGTTTGATAATTCAAATTTTGGTGAAAATTTCCCTGGGTACGTCATTGCATAACTTAACATCGCTTGCTAATTTGGGCACACAAAAGAGCGTACAGCAGACAAACCACACTTACTGAATCGAGCAATTTTAGTAACTAAACAGAGCAAGTTGACCTAAACATTGCTAAACAAAAGACCAGCATTAAAAACAAAGGTTGAGTACGCATAATTTTAACAAATCCGCCTACGCGCTGACCTATGCATCACCGGTGTGAGATGAGACGTCGATGACTTGTCCTGGCGACATGCCGCCGTTGGTGGACTCCGCGTCCCCCCTGCTGAAGTCGACCGTGTCCTCGTCCTCGGCGCCGCCCTCAAGGTTATAGTACTCATAGTACTGGCTGCACCAGAGCTCGCGTTGGTACTCCACCGCCGATTCCTCGACGGACAGACTCTTCTCTACCTTCACTTCGGCCACGCACAACACCTCCTCCCGGTGCTCCTAGATCTCCGCCGCCTCTTGCATCTTCATCTCCCGCTCGGCGACCTCATGAGGAAGCAGGTGCTCCATGGCCACCATCGCCTTTTCAGACATGGGTTGCATGCCGGAGTCTGAGGTGGCCTGGAATATCTTGGCGCGTGCATCCTCGATCTTGGCATGAATGGCCTCGACCCGGGCCAGGGCAACATTAGCGGCACGGACAACAGCTCGAGCGCTCTCGGTGTTTGCAGCCGTCATCGCAGTAGTAGCTATAGCCGTCTCGGCTGCTGCAGCTGCCCTGTCGGCTGCCGCAGATGCCTTCTCGGTGGAAGCGGTCGCGCTCAATGCGGATGCGGCGGCACTCTCAGCATAGGCGGCCGCGCTCTCGGCGCAGGCGGCGGTGCTCGGGGGGGGGGGCATCGTACGGGCCTTCACGAAGTGTTTCCATGGCGTCTTCTTTGCAAGAAGGGGGTACAGGAATGGGGGTCTGGATTCGTGGATTTGGGGGTTGCCAGCATTGGACCAGACGAGCCGGCGAAGCTTAAGGAGGGAGACTTAAATAGACCCAGATATTTTCATCGCAAACGGTTCCTCGAAAACAACTGTGTGTGATGCTGTAGATATTTTTTATTAGCTGTGAAAGACGAATTTGGAGTATAGTGGCAACAGATGGTGTTTTAAATGTACGAGAAATTTTATAGTACTAATACAACTTTCATGTCAAATTTTGGAAAATTTCAGGGGTCATTTGACCTTTTAAGACATTTAAGTGATTTTCTAGCCATTTAATGATCGTAATTGAAATTTGAACTACATATACACGCAACAGCTAACCATAACGGTTTGAAAACTCATATTTTGTGTACTTATGTGCGATTTAATTCCATGTGCAGTAAATTGGAAGGAATTTTCAAACATATTGGTCTCAAGGCATGGGCACACATGCATGGAGTAGCATGGCATTTTAAATCCAAAAAATCTTGGTTGATGTAATGTCATGCCACCAAGATGATGTGGAAAAAATTGGCATGTTTGACGAAAGTTTGGACACACACCCCTCACAATCCGGAGCAACTCACTAGAAGGCTCGTGGTTCCGAGAGGGAACAATGCATGTTTGATGACGAATGGGGGATAGCTTCCTCTTACGGCCTTCAATTTTTTCTACGTCTAACAAGCACTACTACAACTGCAATGTGCAATTTTTGAAAATTCTAAGTGTCATTTGACCTTTTTAAAAAATTAAGTGATTTTCTAGCCATTTAATGACCGTAATTCAAATTTGAACTACATCTACATGCAAAACCTAACCAAAACGGTTTGAAAAATCATATCTGTGTACTTGTGTGCAAGTTAATTCCATGTGCAGTAAATTAGAAGGAATTTTCAAACATATTGCTCTCATGACATGGACACATGCATACGTATGCATGGAGTGACCTGGCATTTTAATTCCAAATTTTTTAAAAAATGATAAGAAAAACATGAAACCTTGATTGATTTAATGTCATGCCACCAAGATGATGTGGTAAAAAAATTGGCCTGTTTGACGAAAGTTTGGACACTCATCCCTCAGAAACTGGAGCAACTCACTAGAAGGTTCGTGGTTCCGAGAAGGAACAATGCATGTTTGATGATGAACGGGAGATAGCTTCCTCTTACGACCTTCAATTTTTTTCTACCTCTAACATGCACTAATACAACTGTAATGTGAATTTTTTGAAAATTTCAGGGGTCCTTTGACATTTTAAAGACATTTAAGTGATTTTCTAACCATTTAATGACCGTAATTCAAATTTGAACTACATCTACATGCAACACCTAACCATAATGGCTTGAAAAATCATATTTTTGTGTACTTGTGTGCGAGTTAATTCCATGTGCAGTAAATTAGAAGGAATTTTCAAACATATTGGTCTCAAGACATGGGCACACACGCATAGAGTAGCATGGCATTTTAATTCCAAAAAATTTAAAAATGATCAAAAAACATGAAACCTTGCTTGATTTATTGGCATGCCACCAAGATGATGTGGTAAAAAATTGGCCTGTTTGACGAAAGTTTGGACACACACCCCTCACAAACCGGAGCAACTCACTAGAAGGCTCGTGGTTCCGAGAGGGAACAATGCATGTTTGATGACGAACGGGAGATAGCTTCCTCTTACGGCCTTCAATTTTTTTCTATGTTTAATGTGCACTACTACAACTGTAATGTGAAATTTTGGAAAATGCAAGGGGTCCTTTGACATTTTAAAGACATTTAAGTGATTTTCTAGCCATTTAATTCAAATTTGAACTACATCTACATGCAACGCCTAAACATAATGGTTTGACAAATCATATTTGTGTACTTGTGTGCGAGTTAATTCCATGTGTAGTAAATTATAAGGAATTTTCAAACATATTTGTCTCACGACATGGACACATGCATATGTATGCATGGAGTGACATGTCATTTTAATTCCAAAAATTTTAAAAAATATCAGAAACACATGAAACCTTGGTTGATATAATGTCATGCCAGCAAGATGATGTGATAAAACAATTGGCTTGTTTGACGAAAGTTTGGACACACACCCCTCACAAACCGGAGCAACTCATTAGAAGGCTCGTGGTTCCGAGAGGGAACAATGCATGTTTGATGACGAACGGGAGAAAGCCTCCTCTTATGGCCTTCAATTTTTTTCTACGTCTAATGTGCACTACTACAACTGTAATGTGAAATTTTTAAAAATTCTAGGGGTCATTTGACCTTTTAAAAAATTTAAGTGATTTTCTAGCCATTTAGTGACCGTAATTCAAATCTGAACTACATCTACATGCAATGCCTAACCAAAATGGTTTGAAAAATCATATTTGTGTACTTGTGTGCAAGTTAATTCCGTGTGCAGTAAATTAGAAGGAATTTTCAAATATATTGGTCTCACGACATGGACACATGCATACATATGCATGGAGTGACATGGCATTTTAATTCCAAAAAATTAAAAAAATGATCAGAAAAACATGAAACCTTGGTTGATTTAATGTTATGCCACCAAGATGATTGATACGTCCATTTTGCATCATGTTTTTATATCGATATTTATTGCATTATGGGCTGTTATTACACATTATGTCACAATACTTATGCCTATTCTCTTTTATTTATAAGGTTTACATGAAGAGGGGGAATGCCGAAAGCTGGAATTCTGGGCTGGAAAAGGAGCAAATATTAGAGACCTATTCTGCACAACTCCAAAAGTCTTGAAACTTCACGGGAGCACGTTTCAGAATATATAAAAAATATTGGGCAAATGAAGTACTAGAGGGGGGCCACCCACCATCCACGAGGGTGGGGGGGCGTGCCCACCTGCCTTGTGGGCCCCCTGGTGGCCCTCTGATGCCCATCTTTGGCTATATGGAGTCTTTCGTTGAGGAAAAATCATAAGGAAGCTTTCGGGACGAAACTCCGCCGCCACGAGGCGGAACCTTGGCGGAACCAATCTAGGGCTCCGGCGGAGCTGTTCTGCTGGGGAAACTTCCCTCCGGGAGGGGGAAATCATCGCCATCGTCATCACCAACGATCCTCTCATCGGGAGGGGTAAATCTCCATGAACATCTTCACCAGCACCATCTCATCTCAAACCCTAGTTCATCTCTTGTATCCAATCTTTGTCCCAAAGCCTCAGATAGGTACCTGTGGGTTGCTAGTAGTGTTGATTACTCCTTGTAGCTGATGCTAGTTGGTTTATTTGGTGGAAGATTGTCGGGGGTTTGGTGTGACATATGCCAACGGATGGCTTATCATGGTGGGGGCGAGTAGAACGTCGCCGGTGCCTGGAAACGGGATGAGGCGAAGACATGCACGCCGGCGAATCTTACCCAGCTTCGGGGCTCTCCGGGGAGATAATACCCCTACTGCTGCTCTGCGGGGTCTCCGCATGATCACTATGGTCAAGTGTTTTACACGGTTGCACCTTGAGCTGTGTTTGGTGGTAGGGGAGGGCGAGGCTAGCTCTCTCCTTCTATCTGGTATGGTATAGAACTACTGGGATCCAACCCTTTGCATGGGTGCCCCGGGGGGTTTATATAGGCCTACCCCCTAGGGGTACAATGGTAATTCGACTGGGCGCGGGCCCAGCCGTCAGTGCCTCCGATCTCCGACTTCTCCGCCGACCGCTGGGGCCCGCCGACTGGTGGCCCCCGCCGACTGGTCTGGTACGGAGCCGACAGGCCGCGTCCGCCGCGGGCGGGTCTTGCCGGCTGCTGACTACTGTAGCCGTGCTCCTGATGACGCGAGCTTGGTCATGGGGTCGTGGCAAAAGCCCCGCCGCCTGGTGGGCGATCACTGTGGCCACTCCCCATCTCTTCTTGATTAATGGCGCGTGGGCCCCGGGGGAGGGCTCGGCCGACTCCCCCGGGCCGACTCCCGACGGGTCCGACTGGCGGTTCTCCCGCCGTCTCTCGAGGTCTCGCTGACTGGTGGGCCCCGTTGCCTCCAGGCCGTACAAACAAGCCGTCATGGGCGCAGGACCAGGTACGGTGGTGCTGATGTCAGGGCCGGCCGGGCAACAGTGCCACACCGTAGGGAGATCTTCCCCAGTACGGTGTGCTGTAGCCAAGCCTGCCCTTGGTAAGGGGCGGGGAGTGGGCTTTATTGTAGCCACGCCCCTGCCCCGTCCCCCTCGATGAGGTCATGGTTTGTTGGAGTCGCCGGCCGACTCCCCAAAGCCAGCTTCTCTGGAAGTCGCCCCTGGGACTCGGCCGTGAGCGGGCAGTCGGCCGCCTTGCCGTAGACTCCTCAGGAGGCGGCTCTTCGCCCTGTGGTCTTGAGGGGCGCAGCCTGCCCTGATGTCTTGAACGTTACGGGGCTCGGGTTGGCCTACCCGTGGCCCATTACTCTGACAGTAGTCCCCGAAGCTGGTGAGGCGCCGTGGACGATCGGTCGAGAAGCCTCAGCAGTTTCTCTTTCCGGGTGCTCAACACATGGTCTTGATTGACTTCTGCCGGGCTGACTGGAAGGAGTCGGACTCGCCCAACTCGGACTCACTCAATTCCGACTTGCTCAGAAGTTCGAACGTCGCGACGGGATTTCAAGTGGCATGCTAGCTAAGCTCCCAGGCCGCCGCCCGTTCTTGGTCTGTCACACAAGGGCACGTGGCCAGGCCGTCCTGCCAGCCCACGCGCGCGATGGGACAGGCCCGTAGGCGGGGCCCGCCACTACCGCGCCTCGGCGCCCGAGCGGATCCGCTGCGGCCCGGTGGACGGTTGGGATCCCCGTGAAGTTACTGTGCGCAGTAACTTTACGTGGATCGTGGGGGGTGAGGGAGTCCTGGATTAGGGGGTGTTCGGGTAGCCGGACTATACCCTCAGCCGGACTCCTGGACTATGAAGATACAAGATTGAAGACTTCGTCCCGTGTCCGGATGGGACTTTCCTTGGCGTGGAAGGCAAGCTTGGCGATGCGGATATTCAAGATCTCCTACCATTGTAACCGACTCTGTGTAACCCTAACCCTATCCGGTGTCTATATAAACCAGAGGGTTGTAGTCCGTAGGCAATCAACTCCATACACAACAATCATACCATAGGCTAGCTTCTAGGGTTTAGCCTCCTTGATCTCGTGGTAGATCTACTCTTGTACTACCCATATCATCAATATTAATCAAGCAGGAGTAGGGTATTACCTCCATCGAGAGGGCCCGAACCTGGGTAAAACAAAGTGTTCCCTGTCTCCTATTACCATCCGGCCTAGACGCATAGTTCGGGACCCCCTACCCGAGATCCGCCGGTTTTGACACCGACATTGGTGCTTTCATTGAGAGTTCCTCTGTGTCGTCGCCTTTAGGCCCGATGGCTCCTTTGATCATCAACAATGATGCAGTCCAGGGTGAGACTTTTCTCCCCGGACAGATCTTCATCTTCGGCGGCTTCGCACTGTGGGTCAATTCGTTTGGCCACCTTGAGCAGATCGAAAGCTACGCCCCAGGCGATCAGGTCAGGTTTGGAAGCCTAAACTACACGGCTGACGTCCGCGGGGACTTGATCTTCGACAGATTCGAGCCACAGCCAAGCGTGCGGCACTGTCTCGATGGGCATGATATAGCTCTGCCACCGAGCAGCGCCTTGGAGGCCGCACACGCATCGGTTCCGATCATTGATTCGGAGCCTACAGCGCCGATCGAGGATCAGCGGTTGGACGCTGCCTCAGGAGCTGCGATCTCAAAAGCGATCGAGCCGAACTCAAGCCCCGCACTCCGCATGGCCCGTGACTCCGAGGAGCCGGATTCCTCTCTGAACTCCGAGCCCCCCGCGCCCCTGCCGATCGAATCCGATTGGGCGCCGATAACGGAGTTCACCGCCGAGGACATCTTTCAGCACTCGCCCTTCGGCGACATCCTGAATTCTCTTAAGTCTCTCTCTTTATCAGGAGAGCCCTGGCCGAACTACGGTCCGCAAGGTTGGGATACGGACGATGAAGAAATTCAAAGCCCACCCACCACCCACTTTGTAGCCACTATCGACGATCTAACCGACATGCTTGACTTCAGCTCCGAAGACATCGACGGCATGGACGACGATGTAGGAGACGAACAGGAACCAGCACCTGTAGGGCACTGGAAGGCCACCTCGTCATATGACATATATATGGTGGATACTCCAAAAGATGGAGATGGCGATGGAACAGTGGGGGATGACGCCCCCAAGAAACAGCCAAAGTGCCGACGTCAGCGGCGCCGCTCTAAATCCCGCCAAAGCAAAAACGGTGATTCTGGCACGGGAGATAATACTACCCCGGATAGCGCCGAAGAACACCCACCTCAGCAAGATTCGGCACAGGAAGATGGAGAAGCCAACCCTCATAAGAGAGCGGCAGACCTAGAGGTCGAGGATGATAACTGTACGCCTCCCTCCGAAGACGAGGCAAGCCTCGATGACGACAAATTCGTCATACCATCAGACCCCGCCGAACAAGAGAGTTTTAAACGCAGGCTTTTAGCCACGGCAAGCAGCCTCAAGAAAAAGCAGCAACAGCTTAGAGCTGCCCAAGATTTGCTAGCCGACAGATGGACTGAAGTCCTTGCGGCCGAAGAGTATGAAGTCGAACGCCCCTCCAAGAGTTACCCGTAGCGCATGCCGCTACCCCAATCAGAGGAGGAAGCACCTACATCACCAGCGCATGACATGGCAGACCGGCCACCTCGCGGCCGCGACAGAGAGGCCTCTCGGCCCTCCACCCAAGCCATGCCCCAACGCCGCTCAACTAAGGCACGGGAAAATGCGCCCAACCTGCGAGACATACTAGAGGATAAGGCAAGACAAACAAGATCGATCTACGAATCGTGCAGGCGCCCTACGACATGTGACAATGATCTTCACGCCGGATACAACAAATCCGGCCGGGCCGAACACAGCAGACATAGCTCTTCTGAGCTGCGTCGTGATATAGCCCAGTACAGAGGCGCCGCACACCCGCTATGCTTCACGAATGAAGTAATGGATCATAAAATCCCAGAGGGTTTCAAACCCGTAAACATCGAATCATACGATGGCACAACAGACCCGGCGGTATGGATCGAGGATTATCTCCTTCACATCCACATGGCACGCGGCGATGATCTACACGCCATCAAATACCTCCCGCTCAAACTTAAAGGACCGGCCCGGCATTGGCTTAACAGCTTGCCAGCAGACTCAATCGGTTCTTGGGAAGACCTAGAAGCCACATTCGTCGACAACTTCCAGGGCACTTATGTGCGACCGCCGGATGCCGATGACTTAAGCCACATAATTCAGCAGCCAGAAAAATCGGCCAGACAATTCTGGACACGGTTCCTAACAAAGAAAAACTAGATAGTCGACTGTCCGGACGCAGAGGCCCTAGCAGCCTTCAAGCATAACATCCGCGACGAGTGGCTTGCCCGGCACCTCGGACAGGAAAAGCCGAAATCCATGGCAGCCCTCACGACACTCATGACCCGCTTTTGCGCTGGAGAAGACAGCTGGCTAGCTCGCAGTAACAACTTATCAAAGAACCCTGGTAATTCGGATACCAAGGACAAAAGTGGCAGGACACGTCGGAATAAGCAAAAACGCCGCGTTAACAGCGACAGCAATGAAGACACGGCAGTCAATGCCGGATTCAAAGGCTATAAATCCGGTCAGCGGAAAAAGCCATTCAAAAAGAATACTCAGGGCCCGTCCAGTTTGGACCGAATACTCGATCGCTTGTGCCAGATACATGGCACCCCCGAAAGGCCAGCCAATCACACTAACAGGGATTGTTGGGTGTTCAGGCAGGCAGGCAAGTTAAGGGCCGAAAACAGAAACAAGGGGCTGAACAGCGATGACGAGGAGCCCAAGCCGCCGAACAACAATGGACAGAAGGGCTTTCCCCCACAAGTGCGGACGATGAACATGATATACGCCACCCACATTCCCAAGTGGGAGCGGAAGCGTGCGCTACGGGACGTATACGCGATAGAGCCAGTCGCCCCAAAGTTCAACCCATGGTCCTCCTGCCCGATCACTTTTGATCGAAGGGACCATCCCACTAGCATCCGTCATGGCAGCTTTGCCGCATTGGTTCTCGACCCAGTCATCGACGGATTTCATCTCACAAGAGTCCTCATGGACGGCGGCAGTAGCCTGAACCTGCTTTATCAGCATACAGTGCGGAAAATGGGCATAGATCCCTCAAGGATTAAGCCCAGAAGAACGACCTTTAAAGGCGTTATACCAGGTGTAGAAGCCAACTGTACAGGCTCAGTAACACTTGACGCGGTCTTCGGATCCCCGGACAATTTCCAAAGCGAAGAGTTAATCTTTGATATAGTCCCGTTTCACAGTGGCTATCACGCCCTGCCCGGACGAACCGCATTTGCAAAGTTCAATGCGGTGCCGCACTACGCATATCTCAAGCTCAAGATGCCAGGCCCTCTAGGAGTAATTACGGTCAACGGAAACACCGAACGCTCCCTCCGTACAGAGGAGCATATGGCGGCTCTCATAGCGGAGGTACAAAGTAGCCTTCTCAGGCAATTCTCCAGTCCGGCCATTAAAAAGCCAGACACTGCCAAGCGCGCCCGGAGTATCCCACAGCAGGACCGCCTGGCACACTCTGAGCAAGCGTAGCAATGCGGCCCCAACCCCAGCTTTCGCGACATAGCGAAACCAGTACCTCGCATACATAACTACGCCCTTGAAATACCATGGGCACAGGGGAAGGGGCACAATAATGGCACGCCCAAAATACGGCTTAAAACGTACTAGGGGCTGTCGGATTCTTTTTTTTTTTTAATTTTTTTCTTACTTTCAGGACTCCATACTTCGGACGACCTGCTCGGCAATTCAACTGCCGCACAAACGATGCAAGATCCAGGGAGGCAGACAAGCCATGCCGCATTATGGAACTCCCAGGTGGTCTCTGTTACGAGCGGTATACCTGTTTTAAATACAATTCCGCCGCCTGCCCCTGGTCAGGACATACTGAATAGTCCAATATCTTTTTGCTTATCGCACTACTTGTATCGTTCGGCTTTGATAAATATCCTCTGTCACATCCCTAGTCTGGTATGACTTAGACTAGCTAGCCATTTGTGCATCATATTTAAATTTCATTTAAATTTGAAATGAGGATTGGTGGAACCCTCAGAATTATTTTTGAAAATGACCCAAATAAAAATTTCTCCAAAAGGGTCCAAGAAAATGCTCATGTTGCCCTCTGAAAATATTGGACAGAGATAAAAATCAAACCAATATCTTTAGAAGCTCATGGATATTTAATTTTGGCCATTTGGATTAATCCGCTAATTATTTGCTTTGGATATATATTGTTATATATATGAAATATGGTCCAAAAATTATGCCAATTATAAAGGAGCTCTGGAATAATATATCTAGCTCCTGCAAAAATTGGCATAAGGTATTAAATTGATTTAGGATTATTACTAAATCAGAACAAATGTCAGAAAATTTAGAAAAAGAAATAAAACAGGTAAACCTTACCTGGGCTTCTGCCTGGCGCCTCTGGCCCAGCAGCAGCAGGCCGGCCCAGCCAGCAGGCGGCCCAGCCCGCCTCCTCCTCTGTCGTCTTCGTCCTCGACAGAGGGAGGGGAGCGTGCCCGGTGCGCGCGCGCGCCATCCCGCCACGCCACCAGCCTCCCTGTTTGCCTGGCGCCCCCCCGTCGCTCTGGACGATCCCGCGCGTCGCCACGCCCCCCGTACCCTCTCACTCTTCCCCCGATTCTTCCTCTCCTCTCCCTCGCTCTCTCTCTCCCGTGTCCGAACGCGTCGGTCGCCGCCGTTCGCCATAGCCACCGCCACCGGCCTCCCCTCGCCTCCCCGACACGCGCAGGAGCTACGCCCCCTCGCCCTGAAGCTCCCCATCAAGCCACAAGACGCCGGACGCCCTGTGGAGCCGCCGTCGCCGTTGTCTTCCACCTCGGGCTCCGACCACCACCGCCGTCGATTCGCCGCACGCAGGACGTCCCCGAGCCCGCTGACGCCTTCGCTGGGTCCGCGGTGAGCTCCGCCACCGTTCCCCTCTCTTCTCCCCCCTCGTTTCCGCGCCGTAGCGCCGTTCCCCACCACGGCCGAAGCTCTCGCCGCCGTCCATGTCGCCGTCGCCGTCTCGGCCCGCCTCCGCCCAAACCGAGCATCCCATCGCGCTCCCAGTGCCACGAGGGTGCCGCCGAGCCCCTCGGGTGGCCTCCCCGTGCCCCGCAGCCCGTTCCCGCTCGAAGCCGAGCTCCGGCCGCCGCCGCGAGCTTTGCTCCGGCGAGCTCCGGCCTCCCCCGCTCCTTCCACCTGCCCCACCAGATGCGCGAGAGCCCGGGCTACGCCCCGGTGCTCTCCGACGCCGCCCCCGTGGCCTGTTTCGCGGACGCCGCCGCGTCCAGAGGTCGCCGCCGACGACCTCGCCGGCCTGGCGAGTGGGCCTCGTCGGCAGGTGGTTAGCTTAGTGCTAATCACTGTTAATTAACCCCCCTGACACTGACAGTGGGCCCCAGCGCCACTAACTTTTAATTAGGATTAAATTAACCCCCTGTCTAACCCCCTGTCACTGACGTGTGGGCCCCACACGTCAGGTTTGACCCCATCAGCCGCAGTTGACTGCTGACGTCATGCTTACTCAATCTGACGCAGCATATGATTTCTGGATTTATATTAAATTAGAAAATTCCAGAAATTGTTTTAAACTTCAAAAATTCATAACAATTCAACCGTAGCTCATATTAAAATAATTTATATATGAAAAATTATCAAAAAAATGCAATCTTTCCATCTGTACTAGTTTCATGCATGACAAACCAACTTATACATGCTGAATATGAGAAAACACATTATGGCATATATAGGAGCTTAATTTGGAGATGCATTTGAACCTTTGGTTCAAATGGACTTCAAACCAAATGATTACTAGTTGCATTAGCTCAAACAGCATCACATCTACATGCCATGTTCATGCATCATATTGTTGCATATGATTGTGTTGATTGCCGACACTGTTCCTTCTCGATAGGTCCTGCTCCGGAGTCTGTTCCAGAGTGCCTATCTATGAAGCAGTGCCTTCCTTGCTGATCTACCAGGCAAGCAAACCCCCTTGTTCATTTCGATAAAACCCTACTCTCTCGCTCCTGCTCTCAGTTATTGCATTAGGACAACAACGGTTCATCTGCTACTTTGTGCTGCGGTAGTTGAACCCATTCCTCTGCATGACCTGTCATTGCCACAGTAAATAGTTGAAACCCACTAGCATGTGTAGGAGTTGATTGAAGCCATTGTTGTGTTCCTACCATGCTATGCCTGCTATTGCTTAGAGTTGTGTCAGGTCTGGTTCATTGGGAATGAATTGGAGTGTTACGATATGTTCTGATGCTGAGAGTGAAGTGTGTGTGAACACGATTTGGTAAAGGTAGCGGTGAGAGGCCATGTAGGAGTACATGGTGGGTTGTCTCACTGGAACCGTCCTTAAGCACTGAGTTCTATGTATGTTGTCCAATGACTCGATACTACCACACATTGGGTTCCGGTAACTCGACCCCTCTCGACTTATTAACCAACTTGGTCTCTGTCCAGGAGTCGCAACTAGTTCTGGTGTTTGTAGGTAGTGCTATTTTTCTACCAAGTGGCACCCGGCAGGGTGGGCTTGGGACAGACTAGGCACACGTGGCCTGGTGTACCGAGTGGCACCCGGATGGTGGGCTCGGGAACCCTGTACACATCGTTTGGGGCCGTAAGCGACACCTCGGCCGGATCTCCTTGCGGGTGGAACCCGAATAGGCGATAAACCTAGACTAGAGTCTTGTGTGGTTAGTCAGGTCGTGGCCGACACCCTCGCCAGGCTTCCGCTTGAAGGTTGCCGAGATACATGACGTGTACATGGCGGTAAGTGGCGAGAGCGTGTGTGAAGAAGTACACCCCTGCAGGGTTAACATGAGCTATTCGAATAGCCGGGTCCGCGGTTATGGACTTCTTGGATGCTTACATGGTACATAGACAACTTGAAGTGGATACTCTAAAATGCTCAAGACAAGTGTGAGTGCTATGGATGGCCTTCTCGTAGGGAGACGGGGATGAATCCATAGTAGTGTATTGTGTGGTGATTAGTGGACTCGTGTACATTGTCTCACCTCAAGAGTTTCTGGTAGTCGTAGAACAAGATAGCCACAGAGTCAAAGCTGGCTTGCTGCAACTAAACCCCACATTACCCTCTTGATACAAATGCATGTATGATAGGATCTGATGTAAGTCTTGCTGAGTACCTTTGTACTCATGTTGCTTCATTTATGCTTTTGCAGCGGAGACTTCGGTCTTACTAGTGTTCTCGTGGACTTCGACTAGTAGCTAGTACCTCAGCTACGATCTTGATCGGATGTTGTAGATAGTCAGGCTCTTCAGCCTTTTTCATTCGTAGATGTCTGTACCCAGACATGTAATGCTTCCGCTTGTTGCTTGTATGCTCTGTATGATGGGTTTTGTGACCCCTGTTTGCAATAAATGCTATGATGGCTCTTCTGAGCCTTTATCTATTTGAGTTGTTGAGTTATGTTGTGATGCCATGTTGTACAGCACATACTTGCATGTTATGCGTACGTGTAATGTGTATTGCTATGTGTGGGATCTGACTATCTAGTTGTTTATTCTTAGTAGCCTCTCTTACCGGGAAATGTCTCCTAGTGCTTCCACTGAGCCCTGGTAGCTTGCTACTGCTCCGGAACACTTAGGTTGGCCGGCATGTGTCCTTCCTCGATCCTGTGTCTGTCCCTTCGGGGAAATGTCACGCGATGAATACCGGAGTCCTGCTAGCCCGCTACAGCCCGGTTCACCGGAGTCCTGTTAGCCCAGTGCTACAGCCTGGATTCACTCGCTGATGACCGACACGTTCGATGCTGGGTCATGGATGCCTGTCCCTGTAAGTTAGTGCCACTTTGGGTTTACGACTAGCCATGTCAGCCCGGGCTCTTTATCATATGGATGCTAGCGACACCATCATATACGTGTGCCAAAAGGCGCAAACGGTCCCGGGCAAAGGTAAGGCGACACCCGTGGGGATACCGTGCGTGAGGCCGCAAAGTGATATGAGGTGTTACATGCTAGATCGATGTGGCATTGAGTCGGGGTCCTGACAGCGCTGGTATCAGAGCCTGACTGCCTGTAGGATTACCAAGCCAAACTGGTCGAAGTTGAGTCTAGAAATTCTTTAGTTATGTAAGGTAATTGATTGTGGGAAGGAACGTAAGGCTCTTTTACTCCTTTACCTCATGGCCTTCTGATCTGAGTCATCCTATCTTTCCGACGGATTAATGAACTAGGCTTCTCTTCCGTCTATCAGGATCACGTGTTACTACTCCGTAGTCCCTTAGGATTGGTTGATCAGAGTCATACCCCAGTTTTCGAGTACTTCCGGTGTAGTCTGTTTAGTACTATCTCAGAACCTTGAGTGATGATGATGAGTATGTTACCACCCCATTTTTAGTAGGATGTCTCATTCTGAGCATTTTACTGCCGTTATGCTGCCGGAATTTTCCTAGGAGTTCGAGAGATACTAATTCCTTGTCCTACATTCTACAGTCCATAGTTGATGCTGAATCCGTCCTTGGTTCGTTTCTCAGGATGTCATCAGCTAAGCGAAGTTCCGTTGCTCGTAGCCAGAACCATGGAGATGCTAGGGATGAGGATCCTCCCGACCAGCCTTCGTTGGCAGAGTTCATGTTAGAAATGGAGAGGAACAACCGTGAGTCTAACCGTTTGTTGGCACGTATCGAGGAGAACACCGCACATCAGTTCAAAGGGTCTGCTACCATTCATGATTTCATTCGCTTGCACCCACCTACCTTTCATCTTTCCATCGAGCCACTCGATGCAGATGACTGGCTCCATAGCATCACTCATAAGCTGCATTCCGCGAGCGTAGCTGAAGATGACAAGGTCACTTATGCCACATACCACCTGGAAGGTCCTGCTAGTCTTTGGTGGCAGAACTATGAGGCTTTGCTTCCAGCTGGCCAGATTCCTACCAGGAAGGATTTCACTGAGGCTTTTCGCGAGCATCACATTCCCCAGGCCCTCATTGATCGCAAGAGAGAAGAGTTCTGTAGTTTCGCCCAGAGTAAGATGGCTATTGATGCTTACAGCCGAGAGTTTGAGAACCTCGCCCGCTATGCCATAGAAGAAGTGTCCACGGACGCTAAGAAGCAGGCTAGGTTCCGGAAGGGTCTCAACCCCAAGTTGCATCGTGATCTCCACCTGCATCATTGCGATACATTCCAAGCCCTTGTGAACAAGGCCATTAATGCAGAGACAGCTCAGCTCACTTACGAGGAGTCTCGTAAGCACACCCGTAATTTGGGATCTTCCTCTGGCTCTAGTTCCCAGAAGCGCCGGATTTGGGTTCCAAACTCCGCTCTTCCTTCCGGATATACACCGAGGCCATCCTATGTGGTGCCTTCCCCAGCTCAGTCGTATGTTCCACCCTTGCCTACTGGTAGACCGCTTGTCAGTGCGGGTCCACGTCCAACCTCAGGGACTTGCTTCACATGCGGGAAGCCAGGACACTATGCACGTGATTGCTCTCAGACTAGTTATGCTCCACCCCAGCCCGAGAAGACTGTTGGCTGTATTAAGCCATCACGCAAGATGATCAGTGTCAAGTCAGTTCCCACTGAACGTGGACGTGTGCATCACGTCTCAGCTAAAGACGCACATGATGATCCAGATGTCGTTCTTGGTACACTCCTTGTCAATTGTCACCCAGCATCAGTTCTATTCGATACTGGAGCATCTCACTCCTTCATTTCTGAAGGCTATGCTCGTTTGCATGACATGTCATTTTGTGATATGCCAACTCCGCTTGAAATCCAAACCCCAGGGTCTAGATGGCAGACCACCAGAATCAGCCATGGTAACGAAATCCTTGTTGATAGACTTGTATTCCTTGCATCACTTGTAGCCCTCAAGTCCTCAGATATTAACATCATCTTGGGTATGGACTGGATGACAACTCATCATGCCAAGATTGATTGTTACACAAGATCTGTTCAGCTTACACACCCGTCTGGCAAGATAGTCACCGTCTCCACTAGAGTTGCAAAGCGTCAGCTCTATTCTCTTAATGCCAGCCCTCTTCTAGACCTTGAAGATATCCCGGTAGTCCGTGACTTTCCGGATGTCTTTCCAGAGGAACTGCCAGGTGTTCCACCTGACAGAGATGTAGAGTTCGTCATAGATCTTATCCCAGGAACAGCTCCAATCTCCCGGAGACCTTACAAGATGGCACCCTTAGAACTAGCCGAGCTTAAGAAACAACTTGATGAGTCCTTGCAAAAGGGTTTCATCCGTCCTAGTTATTCTCCTTGGGCTTGCCCCGTCCTCTTTGTCAAGAAGAAAGACGATACGGACCGGATGGTCGTAGATTATCGTCCCGTTAATTTGGTCACGATAAAGAACAAGTATCCGCTCCCCAGGATCAACGACCTGTATGATCAACTCGCTGGATCTTCAGTCTTCTCCAAGATGGATTTAAGGTTAGGCTACCATCAAATCAAGATCAGAAACGGGGACATTCCCAAGACAGCTTTTGTCACTTGTTATGGCTAGTACGAGTACACCGTCATGTCCTTTGGCCTAACCAACGCTCCAGCCACATTCTCCCGCTTGATGAACTCGATCTTCATGCAGTACTTAGATAAGTTCGTCGTGGTTTACCTCGATGACATTCTTATTTACTCGAAGAACGAGGAAGAGCATGCCGAACATCTTAGACTTGTGTTAGAAAAACTCAGAGAGCACCGCCTTTATGCCAAGTTCTCCAAGTGTGAATTTTGGTTGCCAGAAGTGACCTACTTAGGCCACGTAATCTCTGGTAAGGGCATTGCTGTCAATCCCGAGAGAGTTCAAGCCGTTCTCGATTGGACTCCACCTGAGACCGTTAAACAAGTTAGGAGCTTCCTTGGTCTAGCCAGCTATTGTCGCCGCTTTGTTGAAAACTTCTCCAAAGTAGCCAAACCCCTCACGGAACTTCTCAAGAAAGATAAAAAGTTCGAGTGGTCCCCACAGTGTGAGTACAGTTTTCAGGAACTGAAAAGACGCCTGACTTCTGCTCCCATACTTGTGCCACCGGATTTCACTAAAGACTTTATTATCTA